>NW_026067959.1:1991491-2045903 GCF_014885135.2 Alexandromys fortis | reverse complement strand
ATATTCTATAAATTTCTAAAGTGTTTGAAAATGACCTATCTATCTAAATTATATTTTTGTGTGACCTTGAAAACATACCTAATGTGACTGACTACAAGTTTGCTTTTACTAGGTGATTAATTACTAGACTATATTTCTTTATTATCTTAAACAGTTGGTAAAAATAATTTTCAAGGACTAGAAATTTGCATTACATTGTTAAATGAGCTGTATAGGTACAGTACCTTGAACAAGATTAGAAATGTATGAACAGTATGTTTCACAAAATTAATCTCAAATTTGTATCACTATACAAAGTTTTTATACAATATACAAAAGTAAAACCAATGTAAAACATTTAAAAAATAATGGTTACTTTTAAGAAGTAGATTCATAATCTATCTTTTTATCTTACCTATATCCTCCCTTTTTCTTTTCAGACTAGATTAAATAATCTACCTTTCTATCTTATCATATCTATACCCCCTTTTTTCTTTCCTTTTCTCCTTCCCCCCATTTATTGGTTTTTCGAGACAGGGTTTCTCAGTAGCTATGGAACACATCCTGGAACTTGCTCTGTAGACCAGGTTGACCTTGAACTCATAGAAATATGCCTCTTGATTCTGCCTCCCAAGTGTTGGAATTAAAGGCATGCACCACCACTGCTTGGTCTTTTTTTTTTTTCTAAACAAGAACCTTAGCTTTTTTCCTGACCATTATCTATAACAACGTGTATCCAACACATTAAACAAAAATAAACATCCATAATTCAGTTTTTGGGAATGTGGACATAATTTTTTAGGTTACTTCTTGTCGATTGGGGCATTGATAATCTTATGGAAACCCAAAGAAAATTTAGGATTATGGTTAAGTCCTTACTGGAGTATTCTGTGAGACTGGATCTTTCAGACAGCTGTCTTGAGGCTGTTCTGGATGTAGAACTCAGAGGAAACTGCAACAAATGTACTCTGAAACATTGGATCATCTGGGTCATCTGTTCCCACTGGAGATTTTTCAGGGGGTCTTCCTTGATCAAACCTTATTTTTCTTAACCCAGAATGAATCCAATGTGTCTCAATTCCTCTGGAAACAAAAGTAAAATCTCTTCTCCAAAGTAATATAACTTTTGACTTAAATTTTGAAGTCAAGGCATTGTCAAAATATATAGATTGGATTAATCCAGCAGCATTATCAATAAAATGTCTTTAACAACTGTTGCTCCTCCTTCTGTGTTATGATAAAAATAAAACAGCACAGGTACCTGAGTGGCCTGCTGGAGTGGACAAATGGAGTGTGGATGGGGGCCCAGCCCAGGGACTGTGGTATACCAGAAGCCTTGACCCCACATTTTACACTGGGGCTGATTGGACAAGAGGGGTGTACTGGGTGACACTTCAGTGCCAATAGGATGGATGAAGAGTTGTTGGAAAGAGTGAGGTGGGGTTTTGTATTTTTGATTGTTTTGTTTTTAATTAATCTGGGAGGCATACTGCAGGAGTGAGGGATGGATATGGTAAGGACTGAGAAGTGAGCAGGATTGGGTGTATGATGTGAATTTCCCAAAGAATCAATAAAGAATTATGTTTAAAACCAAAACAAACAAACAAACAAAAAAACCCTGGCCAGCTTGAGCCTAGGTAGAAAGGACCTTACTTACATCATGATTCTCTGGACTCCTGCTGCTGTTAAAGTTGCTGGTATTTCTGTCTAGATTCATCACTCAAGAAGGCACTTTTGTCTTGCCATGCAAAAATTGCCTTTATCCATCGGGGCCCACAGTTTGGACAGAAGGAGAGCAAACAGTCTTTAGCCAGATGGCTGGAGAATACTTAGGATGGACTAATCTAACTGTTGACCAATCCCAACGAAATAACCCAGACTTCAACATAAGCAAATATTCTTTGTTGGACTACAAAGAGAGGTTTCTAATGTAGCCTGTCTAATTTCAAAAGATAGGAATATTACAGAAAAATATTAGCCGAAATCAAGCACAAAATGGGAGAACTGAGAGGAACTGTTCTCCAATAGAGCTACTATAGACTACCTGTTCGTTAAACATAATCTTGGTTGTCAGCAATTTACTGGAGTGTGCTGTCTTAATATCTCTGATTTCTTGCATACTATTGGCAGCCAAACTGATGATCTACATAAAGAAATATACAGAATCTCTCAAACAAATTTAGACTGGCCACTATGACTCAAATGGCTCCCCATTCACTGACCCTCTTGTATTATTTCCAATTATCATAATCAGGCCCTGTGCCCACCAATATGCCACTAACTTGATTATCTGTTAGATAGGCAATTCTAGAATCATTGCTACTCAGTGATATTATTAAGACATACCCCTGCAAGAGACAGCCAATCCACAGTGCTGTGCACTGGAGAGTGTTGACAGGGAATTAGAGTGGGTCAGGGACAAAGGCAGGCTGGGAAACTCGATTTCTGGGGGAGAGCCTCTTGAAAGACAGGAATCATTTTCCACCGGTTTTAATAGAGCATTGTTTTCTGCTTCAGTCTATCTTCCTAATTTAATTCCACACCGTTGCTTGTGACACACTCAGTTAAGCTTAACCACTTTTCACCTAATCTCTGACTGTGAGATTTCCAATTACGTACACTTTGCCTCGGGCACTTGAAGATGATCCTTTGTACCAAATACCTGCTGGTCGTAAATGTCAGTTCTCTACCTGATCCACACTCAACATGAGGTTGGCTGAGTTCTTTATACACATCATTATTAGTATTGTTATTTTATTATTAATGTGTGCATGATGTTGACTCTGTGTGAGTGTGTGTGAGTGTGTGTGTGTGTGTGTGTGTGTGTGTGTTCCATAATGCCTGTATGGAGATCTGGAGATCAGAGGACAACCACTGCTTTGGTTACCCTGGCACAGAATTATCTAGGAATGGTGCCCACTTGTAATCCCAGCATTTGGTAAGTACAGAAAGGCAGTTTCGGAGTTTAAGGTCATCCTAGGGAGTTGGGGGACAGCCTGGATTGCATGAGACCCTACTCCAGAAAAAAAAAAGATTTTTTCCCCTGAAAAAAATCCTAGAACAACTTGAATTGCTTCAGCCTTGGATTCCCAAAGCTTCTGGAGCTGTAATGGGAACCATGGCTGGAAATAGGCATGAAGGGATATGCTAGTATGGAAAGACGATGGTCTCTGTTTTGGTTAGGATTTGTTTTGTTTTTTGTTTTGTTGTTTTTTGCTTTTTGAGACAGGGTTTCTCTGTAGCTGTGGAGCCTGTCCTGGAACTAGCTCTTGTAGACCAGGCTGGCCTCGAACTCACAAAGATCTGCCTGCCTCTGCCTCCCGAGTGCTGGGATTAAAGGCGTGCGCCACCACAGCCCGGCTTTGGTTAGGGTTGATGTTGTGAAGAGACACCATGAGCACAGCAACTCCTATAAAAGAAAGTATTTCCTTGGGGCTGGCTTACAGCTCAGCAGTCAGTCCATTGCCATTGTGGCAGGGAGCATGGCAGCACACAGACATGGTACTGGAGTAGGAACCGAGAGTTCTACATCCAGACGGGCAAGCGGCAGGCAGAGAGACTGGCACTCACCCTGACTTGAACTTCCGAAACCTCTCAGCCCACTCCCAGTGACACACTTTCTCCAACAAGGCTGCACCTGCTTCAACAAAGCCATGCCTCCAATAATTCCACTCCCCATGAGCCTATGGGGGTCATTTTTATTCAAGCCACCACAGGTTCCATTTCTAACCTTTTTTTTTTTAATATAACCATTTGACTTATCTGTTTTTATTATTGGCAAGCTACTATGTAACATATTGAAAGTGAATACAACTTATCACTTTTTGGTTGATTGTTTTAATTTTGTGCTGTTTTCATGCAGAACCTTGCCTTGGAGCTCGGGTTAGGCTAGTCTCTGAACATAGTCCAGATTGGCCTTGAATTCGATTCTTCTTCCCAAACTCTTCAAGTGCTGGGATTACAGGTGTGCAGCACCAAGTTCAGCTCCGTCACTGCCTTTTTGAGAAGACTTTTTATTGTAGGTCTCCTTCAAATTCAATTTATGAGATGATTCTTTGCAATTTAAATGCAAATATAATCTATAAACCCATGCCACATTTTATCTTCTAAGAAATTACTCTGCCATCTCTGGAACCCTTAACTGTCTCCTGGCTATGGTTTTCATGTCTCCCAAAACTTCATGGGAAAAGTCTTGTTCTCAGGGTGGCATTATTGGACGATGGTAGGACTTTGAGAGGGAGATCTAGTGGCTGATCTTTAGGTCACTGGAAGCATGCCCCAGAGAGGATGTGGAGCCTCCAACTCCCTCCTCTTTATTCACGGTTGGGATGCAGGCGGGCTTACTCTGTCATACGCTGCCATCACGATGTTGCTTCACCAAAGAGTCAATGGAATCAGCTGGTTATGGAGAAGAACCTTTTCTTCTTTCTAAGATAATTATCTCAGGTGTTTCATGATAGTATCGGAAAGTTGCTTACCACAGTCACCCAACCTGTAATATGTCCTTCCAGTATCCTGTTATCTGTCTGTTTGAAAAGCATCCCTTCCATGTCTTTGTTACAGTATCTAAAAAAATATGGGGCTGGTTTCCAGGTGATAGTTGACAGGCACACATCTTTAATCCCAGCACTCTGGAAGCAGAAGCAGGAGGATCTGGAGTTCGAGGCCAAGCTGGTCTCCATAAAGAATTCCAGAACAGCCAGGGCTACACAGAAAAATCCTGTCTCTAAAAAAACCCAACAAAACAAGCAATCAAACAAACAAAACAAAACAAAAAATATGGAGCTGGTAAGATAGCTCAGTAGATAAAAGCAGTTGGCCCCCAAACCTGTGTTTAACCTCTGGGACTCAAGTAAAGGTAGAAGGAAAAAAATCAATTCCACTAAGTTATCCTCTGACCACAAGTCATGGCATGTGTGTGTGTGTGTGTGTGCATGTATACACAGACACACAAACACAGACACACACACACACCCTTGCAAATAGTAAATAACAAAAAGGAAAGAAGGCAAATTTGAATTTTTTACTGAATCCTATCCAAAACTACAAAATCCACAGAGCTCCAAACAAGTTGATTAACTGGACATGTGATCACTGCCTTTAGAGCCGCTCGTAACCTAATGCAGGCAATGGTATAACTTTCCTCGACTCATCTGCAAGAATATCATGATCGCTGGGCAGAATGGCACATGCCTTTAGTCCCAGTACTTGGCACTTGAGAGGCAGAGGCAGGCAGATCTCTGTGAGTTCGAGGCCAGCCTTGTCTACAGAGCTAGTGCCAGGACAGGCTCCAAAGTTTCACAGAGAAACCCTGTCTCAAATAAACCAAACGAAGAACAAAAAATATCATGATCATTTTTATCAATGGCCTCAATAACCCTCGCCCCAGTAACAATCTCTAACATTTCTGGACGGGTTGTGATAGTGCGTGTCTCCAATCCCAGGACTTGAAAAGCGGAGGCAGGAGAATCAGCAGTTCTAAAAAAAAGTAAAAATAAAAAATAAAAAAAAGGGGCTAATCTTGGTAGTTCACAACAACACACTCACTAGGGAGGAGGCAGGAAGATTAGGTGTTCAAGGTTCAAGGTCATCCTCCCTCTGGTAAGCTGTTCCAGGCCAATCAGGCTTACAGAGAAAGCAAAACCCTTTGTCTACTTGAAAATGAGTTCATCGGGATATGACTTACTCCCAGTGAACCCCAGCTGGCGCCTGCCGCCAAATAAAAGGAACCTAATTTGTTTAGAATGTGTACTTCTGGGATGTGTGGACACCTGGCTCTCCCCACACTGAAGGGAAGGTGTTACCCTTGTGGAAATAAAACAGCCTGGTGACTCATTTGCAGGAGAGAGGTGGTTCCTCTTTATTGCTGCTCACAGCGTAGCAGCAAGCACGCAAGGTCAGTCCAGGTGACACCATCAGCCCCTAGACTTCTCACAATGATAAGCTGTTTCCCCTCACACACAGGCAATCTGGGGGTGCTGCGCTCAAGCCTGGCCTTGATGTAACATGAAGGTGCAACCCAAGGTACAGCTCCCCATCACTCTGCACTCACTGACTGTGTGAGAAAGCTGGCCCTGCCACTGGTATAATTTCCACTTATAAGTAACCCTCCGAATCGGGTTGTGTTAGCTTGGGTGTGGGTTTATTGCTGCTGCTTCGCTTTTCTCAGTCTGTGATGACTAGGGAGGTCTGTATCCAACATACAGTGAAATCTGAGTTTTCTCTCCTGCTTGATAAAATCTAAAGCCATTAGTTTTCTAAAAATTAAATATTTTCCCAATTGTGATGGCGCACACCTTTAATTCTAGCACTCAGGAGGCAGAGGCAGGAGGATTTCTATGAGCTCGAGGTCAGCCTGGTCTACGTTTCAGGACAGCCAGGGCCTCAAAGTAAGATCCTGTCTCAAAAAGAAAAAAAAAAATTCAAAATTTCAATCTATGGGCTTTCTTTGGATTTTTTAGGCAGAGTTTTAAAATGTATTCAGTAGATTGTAATCTTTTTTCCTTAGCTTCCAGTTCTCTTTTTTAGACAGAGTTTATAATTCTGTTAATTTATTTGTGAAAATGAAAGGGATCTTTTTACTCAAATTTTAGATTTGATATTTAAATTCTAATAAATTCCCCAAACTCCAGGACACATGGTTTCTGTCCTTGCTACCCAGGCAGGATTTCTGAATAGACATAGAATACAAAATAATTACATTTAATAACTTGTTTTTTTTTCATGAAAAGAGAAAAAACTTTGCCTTGATGGACTGAGATGAAGCTATCTTCCTGCCTCTGTCCTGCCCAGTGCTAGGATGGGTTCTGTGCTTCCTCTTGCTTCTGTTCTACCTGTTTTGTTGTGCAATTGCTTGTGTTTAGAGATGAGGGTCTTCCTCAGGCTCCGTCTGAGTCAGAACAATCCTCCCCTTTGACATTTGTCACCGGTCCAAGTGCTTTAAATCCACATCCATAAGCCACCCACCTTGCATGAATTGTGTTGGTGTAATGTGCAGTGACCTTTATTCCTTACCAACTGCATCCTCCCCTGGGCACACCTAGGACCTTTGTTTGTTTGGCTCCACCTCTGATAGTGAATTCCAGTTGCTCTCTGACCACTTGGCCTTTGCCTGCCCGAGTGCTCCACCCACCAGAAGACTGCCCAGAGGTTCCCTCCAACTCTCAGCCCCTACTGTTTTCACTGATTTCTTTACTGAGCCTGGATCGTTGCCACCATAGGTTTGTTTGTGCTTTTACGTTTGCAGGTTCATAGGTAGCCCAGGCTGGCCTGTAGACCCTAATCCTCCTGCTTTATTCTGCCCCGTCTTCTCTATTTTTGCCCCTCTGCTCACCCCCAGCTCCATCCGTCCATTTGTCTTCTTAGGCGCTGCAGTCCTGCTGCCTGAAGAGTCCTGGTAAATTCTGTAATTGTGGATTGTTTGATGCAGTGTTTACCTGACACACACAAAGCCCCGGTTTTCACCCCGAGTACCATATAAACTAATCTTGGAGGTACTTGCCTGTAAACCCAGCTCCTGAGAGGCGGAGGTAGAAAGATAAGAAATTTGAGGTCATTCTTAATGACATAATAGGTTATAGGCTAGCCTGGGCTACATGAGATACTGTCCCAAAAATAAAGATGGTGTCTGAGGGCTTGCTACTCATGCATGAGGACCTGAGTTCAGATCCCCAGATCCTTGCACGTGTAACCACAGTACCGAGGAAGCAGAGACAAGAGGACACCTGGGCTTATTGGCCAGTCAGTCCAGTTGAAGAGGCATCTTCTGGTTCAGTGAGAAAACTTGTCTCAAAACCAAACATGGTAGAAGGAGATACAGGAAAACACTCAGCATCAACCTCTGACCTCCACATGTGAATACACACAGACAGAGGTTCACAAACATTTGCACACACAAACATGTACACACGAGCATACATGTGTGCATTCATGCACACACACACACACACACAGAGTGATAACAGTCTCTGTCTTCAGTTCCTATTGTTTTTTTCAAGCTCCAGAGTCCTTTAGTAAACGTTGGGCTAGACTTTTTCCGTTAGCCCTCATGAAAGCTATTTGAAACTTCTACCCTCAATCTTCCGACTCTTGTGACCTCCTCCTGACCAGGAGAAGATACTGGCTATGTCGCAGGTATATGCAGAAGGTAGAATGTGACTTAGTATGTACCATTTCCTGCATCACAGACAAGGAAAGAGAAGAAACCACCAAACAACAACAAATAACCAACCATGGCCAAGCGTGGTGGCACACTCGGGAGGCAGAGGAATAACTGTGAGTTCAAGGCCAGCCTGGTCTACAGAGTGAGTTTCAGGCCAGCAAGGGCTACATAGTGATCATCTGTCTCACATGTTGAATGAATGAATGAATGAATGAATGAATGACCAGGACTTCTGGAACATCAGAGAAGAGAAGCCCTCTTCTTGCATGCCTGTGGAGCAGAACCTCCTATAAATGGTCTTAAGAGGGACACTTCCTCCTTCCCAGAATTAAAATTCTAACTGATAGCCAGGTGGTGGTATCGCATGCCCTTAATCCCAGCACTCGGGAGGCAGAGGCAGGCGGATCTCTGTGAGTTTGAGGCCAGCCTGGTCTACAAGAGCTAGTTCCAGTACAGGAACCAAAAGCTACAGAGAAACCCTGTCTCAAAAGACAAAAAACAAAACAAAACAAAAAAAAAACCAACCAACAAACAAAAAATCCCTCTAATTCTCTAATTGATCTTATTGTAATTAACTCAATAAGTGTAAAGTAGCTATGGGTTCTCTTGGGGTTGGGAAAGGATATTGCTTTCTTCCCTTTGTGGGTTGTGAACTTTAAAATCATGATGGTTATATTAGAATTTTCCAGTGTTTTTTTTTCTTTTCGGTGACATACATGCACACACACACACACCTGATGTGGTGATGTACACCTATAATCTCAGTACTTGGGAGGAAAAAGCAAGAGGATCAGGAGTTCAAGGGCAACATCAGCTATGTAATAAGTTTGAGGCCAACCTGGGTTATGTAAGATCCTGCCCTCAAATTACACACACACACACACACACACACACACACACACACACACACAATCAATTACACAAAAGTAGAAAAAAGAAAAAACAAAGCTTCATGTACAAGTCCTCCAACTTTACAGAGAAGTTTCCACGTGTCACAGAAGCATTCCAAACCCAATTCAGACCTGCAGCTGTACACCCCACTATGCAGGACCCCTTCCAACCCCACACCTCTGCGGCCTCAGGGGGAGCATGTGTACTGCTATCTTAGTTTTACTTTATGTCTCTGTTTCCTTGCGTGACTGTTTAAAGATGACTGTTTACATGACTTACCCACACCCTGTAATCCACCACCAACTGTGAGAGTTCCTAGGGTTTGTGTTTTTACTGTTTTCTTTGTTTTTGAGGCAGGGTCTCAGGCAGCCAAGGCTGTTCTTGAACTCGCTATGTACTCGAGGATGACCTCGAATTTCTGATCCTCTAGCCTCTGCCTTCTAGCTGCTGGAGTTACAAGCTGAGCCGCCATGCCGGCATCTTCTTTAACGTGGTTCTGTGGCTCAAACCTAGGGCTGCATGCATGATAGGCAAGTATTCTACCAAATAAGATGTGTCCCAGCTGAGTATTTTTTTTTTTATAAATTCCCAGTCTTTCTGGGAAATATTATACCTGCTGATCTCTTTGTAGTCACTAAGTTTTATATATTTTACTATATAAAAGCAAAAACAAAACCCCAGCATAGATCCGCAGGTCTTAATATCTAGGCGACAGCATCAACATTAACAGATTGACTTGAGACACTAATTATGTTTCTCTTCATGTCTCCTGATTCTGTTCAAACTTTTGTGATTGTTATTAAGCCCTTGTCAAATCTCAGCCCCATCTTGAGTCTGGGACTGTGGCCCCACAAACCACACGTCTCCTTTGTTCTCTGCCTTCCTGTTAGAATCCTTGATGTCTTCCGGTTGACTAACGGATCCCATGGGTATCACTGGAAGCTTCCATCCTGCAGCTGCAACTCCTGGCCCTCAGTGTGTGAACCAGCCTAACAGCTCTTTCTTTGCAGACCCAGATTCCCAGGGTTTCAACACAGCCATCTGTGCCTCCTCCTCCCTCCCAGCTCTGGAACTTTCTCCCACATCTGCAAAGCAGAATGTCTCAGAAATCTCCACAATGTCTCCATTCAAACAACACATATGATTCCTCCTCTCCGATAGTAACAAACAGAGACACTTGCATACGATGGGCATTTTCCTTCTCCTTGTGTATTTACAATAAATGGAATAACATCACTCATGCCTATCAGTCTACATGGACATCTATTCAGAACCATATACCTCTAACTAGTTTTGCCTGTTTGTTTTCTTTTTGCTCCCACCATGGCTGGCCTGGAGCTCACTATGGTGATCAGGCTGGCTTTGAACTCATAGAGATTCATCTGCCTTGCCTCTTAAATGCTGGGATTGAAGTTGTATACCACCATACCCAGCTATCTAGTTCTTATTAATAGTCCCTTATATGGACATGCTCAATCATTTTCCTATGCATAGTTACCTGAGCAAGCCAAGTGCTCAGCTTTGTTATTACAAAACAAATAACTGTAATGGTCTGCTCTGTCCCTTTAAGAGACAAGCCATGCCCACTTCCTCCCCTGTCCACTGAGGCAAGCTGATCTTCAGCTTCAGCCTGAGTCCCTTCCTTTCCATCCCTCTCTCAAAGAGGCAGCTTCTGTCTCTCCCTTCTCCCCATTCTCCCCATTCTCCCCTTCTCACTTCTGTTTCTCTCTCTCTCTCTCTCTCTCTCTCTCTCTCTCTCTCTCTCTCTCTCTCTCCTAGCTTCTTGGAACAGGGTTTGCTATGTAGCTGAAGCTGGTCTTGAACTCCTAATTCTCCTGTTTCCACCTCCCGAGTGCGGTGATTACAGACTGCGGTGATTACAGGCATGCATCGCGACACCAACTGTCCCATGTCTTCTCTATGTCTCTTTCCTTACCTCTTTGCTACCCAAATAGTAAGAAGCCAGCCATTTTATTTCCCTCTTTGTTTTGATTTACTTCTGGTTTTTAGTGGTGAACTAGATACCTAATAGGCACTTTATAACTGATTATAGAATGAGCAAATCAATGCAGGTCTTTGAAAATGTACATATGGTAAGAATCTCCAGGAGTTAAAATTGGTTTGCCATAACATCTGAGATAAGTTCTTTGTTCAGGTTTGTTCTTTACAGAGAATAATAACTATGTCTGAAGAAACTGAAGGAAGTATTCCACGAATATTTAATGTTATATTAGGCAGTATTAAATTATTCCACTTAGTTTCTGGGTTACATGTTTTGAAACCTCACTTTGATTCAACCATAGCTCTATTCATTTTGATTATCCTTAGATCACATAATGTAAAATTCTTTATTACAACTATAAATTCCAATGATGAAATTACCATTTGAATGGGTTTGAATTTCATTTTAATGAAATTAGAGCAAATGATATGGAGTTTTTTCCTAAAGAAAGAAAAATTTCTATTGAAATCAGAGAATGTATATTCCTCACACATAAAAGAACTAGAAATAGGAACTTAAAGAAAAGAGAAAAGCTAAATAGTATTGATTATGTTCGGATAATTCACCATTCCCATCTTCATATAAACTGTGCAGGCTCCTAGAATAAAATGAGGGCAGAAAAATCTTATTAGGAAACTGGACCTGGTGACACAGGCCTATAAGCTGAGCTACTTGAAGGCTAGAGCAGGAGGATCAAAAGTTAAAGGCCTGCCAGAGCACATTCAAAACCATTTTGGGCAACTTATCAAGACATGATTCAGAATAAAAATAGTAATAATAATAATAATGGGGAGGCTGGGAAGATTGTTCAGTTAGGAAATGCCTGCCGTAGAAGCATGAGGACCTAAGTCCTCTCCCTTACACTCAGGTGAAAACAAAACAAAAAGAAAAAACAACAACAAAATACTAGGCATGGACATGGGCTTAGCAGTTATGAGCATGCGCTGTTCTTACAAAGATCAGAGTGCGGTTCTCGCTACCAACACTGGACAGCTCATGGCCACCTGTCACGCCAGCTCCAGAGGGGTCTGATGATCTCTTTGGGGCACTCACATGCACACACACACACACACACACACACACATACACACACAAATAGATAAAATAATCTTTGATTTTAAAAGAGTCCATGCAGAGTGGCAGGCGTCTGGAGGTAGAAGGGGCTCCAGGTTCAGGGAGAAACACTTTCTTTTTCTGAGGCAGGGCTCAGCTATGCAGATCCAGTGAGCTAAGGAGACAAGGGCTGAGTGAGAACACTGATTGCAGAGCAGACCACACGATGCTCTCAATGAAATCTTTCTCTCTGTGTGAGGCAGGATGCCTGACGTCTGCCACCACCACTGTGTTGCACTGGTGAAAAAAAAAAAACCCACCTTGGCATTAGAGGAAAACAATATTTTAGATTTTTGCATAAAAGATGTAAGCCAATTCAAATGAACTGTTGAAGCTTTTTTTTTTTTTTTTTTAAGACAAGGTTTCGCTGTGTAACAGTCCTGGCTGTCCTGGAATTCACTTTTGTAGACCAGGCTGGCTTTGAACTCATGGAGATCTGTCTGCCTCTGCCTCCCAAGTGCTAGGATTAAAGGTGTGCGCCACCACCACCCAGCTGTTAAAGCAATTCTCGTTTTCTTTTATCTTATTTGGTTTTTGTGGAAGAGTGTAATTGGATTTTTCTTTGGGCAGCCAGCTCACAAATAAAGACGCGTAGACTTATTAATTATGAAAGCTCAGTCTTGCCTTAGACTTGTCCCACCAGCTCCCTTAACTTAACTCATTTATTTTAATCTACCTTCTAACACGTAGCGTGTTACCTCGTCTCTCCCTACTGTTCGTGGAGCTTCCTCCAAGTTAGGCTGACGACTCCACCTTTCTTCTTTCCAGAATCCTCTCTGTCCCCAGAAGTCCCGTAACCTCTTCCTGCCTAGGTATTGGCCATTCAGCTGTTTATTATACCAATCACAACAATACCCCTTTACACAGTGCACAGACATCCGCAACAGAACCGTGTTTTGCTGTGTTGTCCAGGGTGGCCTTGAACCCCAAGCTCCAGCTTCCTAAGTAGCTGTGATTACAGTCATGGACCACCATCATACCTTTTTTGTTTGTTTTATTTGTTAGATTTATATTATTATTTTGTGTGTGTGTGCGCGCACGCACATGTGTACATGCATACACTGGTACCCTAGGAGGTCAGAATAGGCCATTATATCTTTATATCCTGTGGAACTGAAGTTAAAGGCAGTTGTGAGCAAATGTGAGTTCAGGAAACCACACTCTACAAGTGTTTTTAACCACTGAGCCATTCTCTAGCCCCTTGATTTATTTATTTTTTTAAGATAAGTTCTCATATACCACAGGGGAGCCTCAAATTCTCCTTGTATATGAAGATGACTCTGACCACTTGTCCCTACCTCTCCGGTGTTGGGGTTGTGGGCTCCAATCACCACGCCTAACCACACTACTTTTGGTTTTGGTTTTGGTTTTTTGAGATAAGGTTTCTTTGTGGTAGCCCTGACTGTCCTAGAACCCGCTCTGTAGACCAGCCTATCCTTGAACTCACAGAGATCCACCTGCCTCTGTCTCCTGAGTGTTGGCATTAAAGGCTTGCACAACAATCCTGATCTTAACCAACCAAATTCTTTTAATTCACATTTTGAAACCAGGTGTGGTAGTTCATGCCTATAAACTCAGGACACATGCTTTTCTTGTTGTTGGTTTTTTTTCTCCTTGTATTATATAAAACATTACCTAAATATTGTTGATTTATCCATGCAGACCATAATATATAGAATTACTCTAAATACTTTATGATGTTGCCTAAAAGCTTACAAACCACCATCACTGAAGTCCTGCACCCTGCCTTCTCTGAGGCCCAGGTGCCCAGCTGTCCTTGAGCTTCTGCCCAGGAATGTTGTTGCTCCTGGCTACAGAAATTTTCTTTTCTCTCCTTGCTCTCTGTTCTGGCCAGCCTTTCACTCACTGTGCGTTCTGCTTCCTTCTCGAAGCAGTGTGACTTGGGCCATCACTATGTGCTACAATGACCTCTTTTTGTGGCAAAAGCCAGATGACCTAAGAGGTCACTGCTCTGAAGTCACAGTTCGGTACTGAAAGCAAAGGGATATGAGGGAGAGGCCAGAGTTCTAGGTGCGAGGCCACCGGGTAACCTAGCCGGGGGAGGCTTCCCTTCCTGGTATCAGGAACCGTGGAGGAAGAACAGATGTGGGTCATAGAGAGAAACCAAGGAGAACAGGTCTAAGGAAAACCATCACAAGGAAGAAGCATGAGGGGACCCTGCTACGAACGCCATCCGGTTGTTGGACCGAGGTTGTGACTGGTTTGGGCCCTTGGGGATGTGTTCCTGTTAGGTTGGTGGTGGCAGGGTCTCCCCGTGTTTCTCAGGCTACTCTCAAACTCATGGGTGTAAAAGCTCCTTGCACGGCTTGTTCCTGTTCAAGGATTTCTGAAAAATAAACCCAAGTAATAGGGCTGTCTTTTCCTGAGACAAAAAGATTCTTTATTTAAACAACAGAATGGACCCGCAGTGTTGAAGCGGCACTTGGGGTGATAAGGCCCGAGGCTGGACTTTTCTCAGTCCTCCCGGCTTGCTTTGTTTCTGGGTCAAAAGATTTCTTTGTCTTGAGAAAGAGTAACAAGAGATTTCCCTTGCTGATCCCTCCCTGTATACCAGAACTTCAAACGCCGTGCCAAGGATTCTTCATATTGCTTGGCTCAATTCTCACAGCAATTTTACAAGGTAGAGAATAGCTATATTCTCCGCTTTTGAGACAAGGACTCTAAAATGTACACACGGAGCTAGAAAAGAGGCTCAGCAGTTAAGAGCTCTTGCTGCTCTTCCAGAGGACCAGAGTTGGGGCCCAGAACCCATGTTTGGCCACACTCAACCCCTGATATATAACTCCAGCTCCAGGGGCTCCAATGCCCTCTGACTTCTGAGAGTACCCATAGCATATGGCAAATACGTGCACAGACACACACTTATGCATATACATAAATCTTTAAATACACACGCACGCACAATGAGTTACAACTTGCCCAAGGTCACACAGCCCACAAGGGACAAAGCTGGAATGTGAACCTGTGGAGGCTAACTCCAGGGTTCATCTGGCTAAAGGCTTAAGGGCCTGAGGGTGAGTCCCTGTTTCTGGGAGTGGAGCCCCTGCAGTCCCTTTTATCAGATGCTCTGTACACAGCAGGACAGACCACCCTTGGGGAGATGTGAGCATGGGGCAAGCCTAAGACTGGGGACAAAGATGGCTAACGTGCTTCATGGCTGCTGTCTAGACCTAGGGTTTCTTGTCTATACATGTGGCCTAAATCCATCCTCCGGCTTCCTGAGGACAAAGGAAAAAGGGAAGGCATGTAGTCAGGAAGTCTCCAGAACAGGCTATGTATTGGTACCTCAGAGCAAGACTTTGCAGGTTCAGTTCCTGACCTGGTTCTGATTGGTGAGTGAAGATGGCCAGCTGCTCCCCAGTGGAAGACAGCAGACATGGCAATGGGAAAAGGAGACCTGAGGTTGCCACACAAGATGAATCCTTAAGATTTCACAGGACTTGCGGGACGATGGTGGCACGTGCCTTTAATCCCAGCACTCAGGCAAATCTCTGTGAGTTCGAGGCCAGCATGGTCTACAAGAGCTAGTTCCAGGACAGACTCTAAAGCTACAGAGAAACCCTGTCTGGGAAAAAAAGAGAAAAGAAAAGAAAGGAAAAGAACAACCAACAAATAAAAACATTTCACAGGGCTAGCAGGAAGCTCATTCCAATGCATGTGTCACCTTCCCATCAAAGTAACATTTTTTTAATCCTTATTAACATAATTATGAATAAACCCACTTTGCCCTCCCCCTGTATCACAAATTTTACTTTTCTTGTGGTCCAGAAGAGCTCTTCCCTTTAACTGACAATCCTGAGACTTCAGCTCCCCAGCTAAACTCCTTAAGGCTATGCTCCCAGGAGAAGAGGAGGCAGGCCATCTGGGTTTGTTAAGAGTCCAGGCTGCTGTGCATGTCAGCGCCTGTCGGTCATCCCAGTAGCTGAGGCTGCAGAAGCAGGAGAATCTGGAGTTTAGGGCCAACTTCAACTACAAAGTGGGTCCAAGCGCCTGACCCAGCAAAAAACACAGCCGGGCTGATGCGGTCTACCAGCTGGGGAGCGTATCCCCGCTACCTTTTTAATGATTTAATTGTTGTAAATAAACATTTATTTTTAAACTGTGCGTCTATGATCTTTTCCCCCAACTGCTTGGACCCCATGTTGGCACAGTCTGGAGCAATAGAGATCCTGAGAATTGTGGAGGTAAGGCAGGGATCCTCTTCTGATTAGCATCGCTAGCCAGGCGTGCCTTAGCTAAGTGCTTTCTGTATTCTGTTTTCTTTTCTTTCTTTTTTTTAATTAAGATTTTTTTTAATACAGTCTTTTCTCATTTTACATAGGTATCCCGTTCCCACTCCCTCCCCTCTTCCCGGTCCCCTGTCTGTTTATCCACTCCTCAGAAAGGCTAAGGTCAACAAAGTCTAGCACATCACTTCGAGGCAAGACCGAGACCCTTCTTCTTATATCTAGGCTGAGCAAGCTATCCCTCCAAGAGGAATGTGCTCCAAGACGCCAGTTCAAGCACTAGGGATAAATCCCAGTCCCACTGCCAGTGGCCCCACAGACTGCCCAAGCCTCACAACTGTCCCCCATATTCACTGGGCCTTATTTGGTCCTCTACAGGTCCCCCCACTATCAGTACAGAGTCAGTGAGCTCTCACTAGCTCAGGTCAGCTGTTTCTGTGGGTGTCACCATCATGATCTTGACCCTTTGCTCACATTACCGCTCCTCCCTCTCCTGGACTGATCTGTAGTAGCTAGGCCCAGTGCCTCACTGTACATCTCTGTACCAGCTTCTATCAGTTGCTGGATGAAGGTTCTATGGTGACACTTAAGGTAGTCATCAATCTGATTACAGGAGAAGACCAGTTTAGGCGTCCTCTCCACTGTTGCTTAGAGTCTTAGCTGGGGTCATCCTTATGGATTCCTGGGAGTTTCCCTAGTACCCCGTTTTCATTCAGACTTGATTATGTTTCTTTTCTAGCAGGGATCATAGACTCACTGTGTCACTTCCCCTTGCCTTTTTTCTTCCTATATAATCACCTTTTTGGACAACTGGAGCTTTGTTGGTGTTCTCTGAGGTTTTGTTTTTTTCATCAGTACCCTAAAGTGACTCTCTCCAGCTCTCTCCGAGTCAGGAAAGGAGGTCAGTTCCTTGTCCATTCAGCTTGTCCATCCAGTTGTGAGAACAACTCAGAGCAATGAGAGCCCTGATGGCCAGAGCACATCTTCTGAATGTCTTTCCTCACTAGAAGCAACTAGGGCTTCTTGGAGAAATGGTTGGTTTAGAAAATGAATGAATCCATCTAAGTCTACTTAAGGTTGGGGATGCAACTCTTGCAGTGTGAGGTGCTAGTTTTGATATCTACTATACAACAAAGAAAATAAGTCTATCGGAACAAACTGTCATCCATCAAGTAGGGTCAAGCTGGGACATCCGTGAGCATAGGTACTGCAGGAGAAAATACACAAGCTGCGTGTTTAAAAGAACACTCTAGACCAGCAGTTCTCAACCTTCCTGATGCTGTGGCCCTTTAATACAGTTCCTCTTGCTGTGGTGACCCCTCAACCATGAAATTATTTTTGTTGCTACTTCATAATTCTAATTTTGCTACTGTTATGCGTGATAATGTAAATATCTGATAAGCAACCCCAAATGGGTTGTGACCCACAGATTGAGAATCATTGCTTTAGTGAGACCTAACCAGCCAGTCACCTTAGAAACATGAACATGAACCAACTCATTAGATTTGAAAGCTGGTGAATAGAGCAAGGACGTAATCATTACTCCCTGTATTTCATACGGACATTACCCCTCAGGGTTAATCAAATGCTTCACCAGCAAATTTTCTTTTTAGAATTATTAAACAGAAGGGTGCAGAGAAGGCTCAGTGAGTAAAGACCTCACAACTGACCCCCACATTCGCTCTGCAAGCCTGGCAACCAGAACCCACCTAAAGGTGGAGGGAGAATGTAGCACGATTAATAAAAACCCAGAGACAGAAATTGGGGTTCAACCTGAAGGTCAGAAAAGCAAAATAGACAGACACTGGCTCTTACCTCTACCTCAGTCCAAAATGGCGAACCTGCCTCCAGGAATCTCAGAATGAGACTGTGTGTGAGACCTGTCTCTTCCTGTCTTATATTCTTAAATATTTTTAAATTACTAAATATAAAATTGCATAATATGATAAAATAATATATAAACATGATTATATTATAGAAAATAATATGATAATAAAATATAAAAGTATAAACTAGCTTTGTTCGGGCACCAAGCATAACGGCACATGCCTGCCTTTATTCCAGCACTCAGGGGCAGAGGCAGGCGATCTCTGTTGCAGATCTTCCTTCTCTACTTAGTGAATTCTGGGCCACAGAGAGAGACCTTGTCTCAAAAACAAAACAACAAAAACAAGAAGAAAAAAGAAAAAAGGAAGGGGTGTGTCTTCATTTCGTCTTTCTTAGATGTTCTTTTTGTATAGATTTTATATTTTTAACTGTAAATTCATTTTAAATGTTTTGAAGATTTTATTTGTGTGTGTGTGTTTGTGTGTATGTGTGTGTGTACAGATGGGTAGAAGCACGCATAGCACACACATGTAATCTGGAAGTTGGAACTCAGGACCCCAAGCTTGCTTGGCAAGCATTTTTACCTGCTGAGCTATCTTGCCAGCCCAATATTTTTATCTCTAAAAAACCTATTTCAAGCCAGGCGGTGGTGGCGCACGCCTTTAATCCCAGCACTCGGGAGGCAGAGGCAGGCGGATCTCTGTGAGTTCGAGACCAGCCTGGTCTACAGAGCTAGTTCCAGGACAGGCTCCAAAGCCACAGAGAAACCCTGTCTCAAAAAAACAAAACAGCCAGGCGGTGGTGGCGTACACCTTTAATCCCAGCACTGGGAGGCAGAGGCAGGCGGATCTTTGTGAGTTCAAGGCCAGCCTGGTCTACAAGAGCTAGTGCCAGGACAGGCACCAAAGCTACAGAGAAACCCTGTCTCAAAAAACTAAAAAAAAAAAAAAAAAAAAAACCTATTTCAATTTTCAGTGTAGCTTAAGCTAAGCAACAACTCCCTTAGATTTTTGTATGAGAAAGTATTTCTCCTTAACTTTTGAAGAATTTGTTTGTGTTGGTTGGTTGGTTGGTTGGTTGGTTGGTTGGTTTTTTTTTAAGACAAGGCTTCTCTATGTAACCCTGCTTGGCCATCCTGGAATTCACTCTGTAGACCAGACTGGCCTCAAACTCACAGAGATCCACCTGCCTCAAGTTCTGGAATTAAAGGTGGGTGTCATCACTGCCCAATGATTTTTTTTTAAACTTATATGATTGTGTCTGTATTCCACATATCTACAAGTACCCTCAGAAGCCAGAAGAGGGTGACAGACTCCCTAGAACTGGAGTTACAGGAGGTTGTAAGACACCATGTGTGTGCTGGGAAGTGAATTTGGATTCTCTGCAAGAGTAGCAACTGTTCTTAAGTGATAAGCTTTTTCTCCAGCCCTCTCCTTTACTTTTAAAAGGTGATTTTTCAGGGTACATAATTTTAGTTTTACTTTTGTTTCTCTTTGCTGTCTTTTGCTATGCTTCTGAGAAGTTGGAGGAATTCTTTATTCCTCTATAGGGTAAGATGGGGTTCATCTTTATCTTTGCCTTTCTAGTTTGAAGATATGTGCGTATGTGTACCTATTTTGTGCGTTTGGGAAGGGAGATTTTACTCTCTTTAATGTTCTCTGAGCTCCTGATCTGTGGGTTGGTATCTGACATGAATGTAGATATATTCTTAGTCATTTTTTGTTGTTGGGGTTTCTGTCCTGCCCAGTTCCCACAATCATTAATTCCCAAAGAAATCACACAGAGGTCTACATTAGTTATAAACTGATTGGCCCATTAGCTCAGGCTTCTTATTAACTCTTACATCTTATATTAGCCCATTATTCTTGTCTATGCTAGCCATGTGGCTTGGTACCTTATTTGGTGGGGCAGTCACATCTTGCTTCTTCTGTGGCTGGGTCACAACTGCAGGATCTATTTCCTTCTTCCCAGAATTCTCCTGTTCTCATCGACCTGCCTTTACTTCCTGTCTGGTTGTTCCACCTATACTTCCTGCTTGGCTACTGATCAATCAACATTTATTTAAAATATAATTGACAGAATACAGACCATTGTCCCACACCAATTTTTCTCTCAAATATGTTTTGCTGTTCTTTACTTCTGGTAAACATGCCATTGCATGCTTATATGTTTTGTAGTTTCCCTATAATTTATCTCCACTATATGCTCTTTTTTTATTTTATTTTTTGTTGCCATTTACTAATTATATATAATGACATGTTTCATTATTGCCTTGTCATTCATGAACAAAATTCATGAGTTTTGATCACAGTCACCCCCATCACTCTCTTGTCCTCTTCTGTTCCTGCTGATCCTCTTTCTCTTTCCCCCTTCTACCTTGTATCTTTTTTTGTGCTGGTGACCCAATGAGTCTCATTAAGGCTACTTAAAGTAGTAGCATGGGTAAGGGCTTTTACATTAGCTTGGGCACCTTACCAGTGGCTACAACAGTGAAGAAAATGCCGCCGTTTCCTGGCAACCATTAACTTCCAATAGCTCCTGGGTGGTGAGTGGGACCTGGTGAGTCCCTTGCCCCTCCATGACAGGATATCGATGGGCCCACTCCTGCATAGATCTTGCACAGGTAATCACAGCCCTTGTGAGTCCAAGAACATCATGGGGGCAGCAAGATGGTCAGTGGGTAAAGGCACTTGCCATCAAACCTGATAACCTCAGTTAAATCCCATTGTGCCAGACTCTTGGGATATATGGATGCCAGGACCAGGGGTGTGGCTTCCATCCAAACACAGGGAGCATGAGAGGATTCATCTGATATTTAGTGTGAGAATTTTAATTTTAGGTAAAATTATGAAGGCTGGTGGAGGAGGTGAGCTAAGAGGTGTTGGAGTATTTAACTCTAACTTCCCCCAAACTGCAGCAAGTTAATCTACTTCAGACCTAGCTTTCCTGAGTGCTGACACTGGTTCCTACTGATGACTCTCAGATGGAGTAAAGAAACATCCCAGCAGCCAGGTTATGATGACCCATGCCTTTACTCCCAGCACTCAGGAGGCAGAGACCGGTTTGGATCTCTGTGAGTTCAAGGTCAGCCAGGTCTACAAGAGCTAGTTCCAGGACAGGGTCCAAAGCCACAGAGAAACCCTGTCTCGAAAACAAAAACAAGTGAACAAACAAAGACACCACAGCTGACCGGTCTCCACGCCTCCTGTGTGCCCCCCCCCTTTTTTTAAGTTTTATTTTATTTTTTAGTTATGTGTATGTGTGTGTGTGTGTGTGTGTGTGTGTGTGTGTGTGTGTGTGTGTGTATAAGTGTGAATATATGTACGTGGACAGGTGTCCGAGGTTGCCGCAGGCACTGGATACCTCAGAGCTGGAGTTACAACCAGTTGGGAGCTTCTGGACACGTGTGCTAGGAACCCACCAGTTCCCTGAAAGGACGATACTTGCTCCTAAGCCATCTTCCCAAGCCTTTCTAACCCCTTCTTCTAGAGAGAAGTTACTGAGTTTTCAGGCTGGAGAGTTTTGTTTGTTTGTAGGTCATCATGGGGACTTTAAACTAGCACCGACACACTGTGCAATGCATTCGATTTGGGGCCCAGGGTCCCTCGGATTTTTCTTTCTCCTTTCTTTTTCTTTTCGACTACTTGTAAGTGGTACTCGCCACCGTGAGAGACCACTCAGAGTGGCCTCTACCTCTGGCTTCGAAGTTGCCTGGACCCGGATCCAGTCAGGCTTCCACACTCCGCCAGTAGAGATGAGACATCTTCCTATAGGCTTTGCGGTGTTGCCGCTGTTTCACACCCCGCCTATAGAAAGGAGACATCCTTCTACAGGCCCTGTGGTGTTTTTGCGGGTTTTCATGTTTTCAGCTATGGTATAAACCCTCAAACTGATAGTTACCTGCCTGTAAATGGTCCACCAGTGTCCCGTTGGCTCCACTTTTTCTCAAACTGTCTCTGCCGCCATTACTGCTGCCAACAAGATTGGTCTGATCCACGAGGCAGCTGTTTTCAATTCCAGCCTTTGCTCCCACCTTGACTTGTGGTGTGGGCAGCTCGGCAATGGGGCAGATCACACCTCTAAGTCTTTCATTATTATGTTTAAAACTCCCGTGGCTCAAAAAAAAAAAATGGCTTTTCCATACAACATGTGACTGCTGCCATTTTGACTGAGGTCAGGTGACCTCACCGCCATCTTAACTGAGAGCCAGGTCAGTTGACCAAGTCCCACTATCTTTACTGAGGTATTCCTTGCCTGGGTCCCCGGTGCTGACTCTGTTGCATGTGTGTTTTGCCCAGTGGTATGCCTTTGGAAGGGCCCACTAAAGCATCCACTTTGCCCAATTTCTGTTCACTGTGTGTTTGTGTGCATACATGTAACTTAAATACACCTATGTTTACTGTTAATTCTCTGTTCATTGCATCTCATTTCAGACTACAAAAACAATAAGTCTCATGCTTTAAGCCGGTATGTACTTTTAAGCCTCTTACAAAAATACGTTATTTTTAATACAACCCTGTTTTAAAATATATTAAGCTGTTCTCTACTATTGTCAGTTGTACTGTTAAGCCTTATCGCAAGCAGTTTTTTCTTCTTTCTGTCTTTTATGAATGTAGATCTTACCTGTTAAGAGCCAGTACAGTCCAGCTCAGACCCAGCTCTCCAGGCAGATTCTATACTGTAATTATAATTCATCTATACCCAGTAAACAGTCCTCAACTGCTCAGAGATCTGGGGAATATGGCATTTAAATGCTTAATTATTAAAAAGCTTTTCATAATGAAAAGCAACAGGTTGGCTCCTAGCAGCAGCACTCTATTTCCTCCAAAGAAGACAGAAGACAAATGGACACAAAACAACATCCATCTGCAATTTGCTTCAAATGCCAAGTGCTGACCACTGGGTGAAACTGCCTTTCATCTAAACTGAAGATCTCCAGACATGGACAGAATCGCTGGAATCAATAGCCTAGCTGCTCAAGTCAAGATAGGCCTGTCTTTCTACAGATTTCCTAGCCCACAGGATCTTCTGGAGCCTGGCAGGCTCTGCACTAAACAGCAAAAGGCAAAGACAACCCTCAGCAACCATGGAGAACCCTGAGGAGGTGCCAAACACGTAAGTTCTCTGTCGGTTTTTGTTGTTGTTTTGGGGGTTTGGGGTTTGTTTGTTTGTTTTTGCTTTTGTTTTCGAGACAGGGTTTCTCTGTAGTTTGGGGCCTGTCCTGGAACTAGCTCTTGTGTGATGTTGGCCTCGAATTCACAGAGATCTGCCTGCCTCTACTACCCAAGTACTGGGATTAAAGGCATGCACCACCTGGCTTTCTGTCATTTTTAATTTTATCCCTCTCAAAGATCTCTGATGCAGTTTGACAGCTGAGAGGTTTTGTCAGTTTAAAAGGACAACCTCAACAAACAAATTTCAGTAAAATACAAATACAAAACCTGTGAGTTATAAAGGTGTGAGGATAAATACAAGTAGTTAAAATTTCTCTCTCATGCTGCCTTTCATAGTCTTAAAAATACTTTTCATTGTGCAAAATTATCTATCACAGACACTCTGACATAAATATGATACTGTTTAAAAATTGTGTTTTTATAAACCCAAAAAATTCTTGTGAGTTCCAGGGAGCCAAATTAAAGGATCCACCTTAAACAGGTCAGATACACCCCTCTCAATTCCCTGGTCCTAAATTTTTTTTTCCTACACTTAATTTTGTCCTCTGTTCTGCCAATACTTTAAACAGATGTAAGAGACACCAAACATTTCCACACCACAAACAGCGGACAGGAGCAAAGAGACTACCTATGCCAGGATGTGACCAGCCCCCAGCTTTCTCAGGTTCCCCTGCAAGATGACACCCACAAATAAGCAGGAAGCAGTCTTGAGAATCCACTGCCTCAATTCCTTTAATCCATTGTGCCTAACCTCCTGCCTTTTTATTATATATAAAAAAAGAGATGAGAATATAAGAGTCTATGAAATTACCTGGGGCAAATGAGAAGGAAACACAAAACATGCAACAAACCTGCTTAGGAGTTTATTAGAGGGGGCGTGTACAGGCCTGGGGAAGTCAGTGTGCAGAGAGAGAGAGAGGAAGATGGCATGTCCAGCTTTTAAAAGCTGCCTAGAGCATGTGCACAGGGGGTTGATGTGGCTATGTCATATGCAGATGACGGGGCTCACATATGTATGCAACAGCTAAGTTGAGTCATACGTGGATGATGTAACCATGCATGCGCGCAAGGGCTTAGCTGAGTTATATGTGGATGATGTAATCCACGCCTCACATGGGTCATGTGGGGCCCTTTAACATCGCTGGGGGCCATTAGACCCTCTGCTTGAGGGTTTGTCTGCCCATGCATGACCCCTAGAACCCGGAAGTTTTAGCGTTATGTGGCTGAAATCATTACATTCCACCCTTTTGTTTATTATAGAATTTTGGGGAGTTTGGGGTCTTTAATGGGTGGGAATGGGGCATCATAAGGTCTCTCCTGACTGCTTCCTGCTGATTTTGTAGGTGTTGGAGGGTTGAGATGCTTGACCTCATCCTGGGGTGGCTGATTACTTTTGGGTTTTTTTCAGGCTCTATGGAACTGGATAGCTGGCAGCTTGGACCTCACAAGATGCTGGAAAGGCAGAAAATTATTTCTGGAAAAAATTTTAGATCCCAGTGATTAAGGGAGGAGAGTCCCAAGATGGAAGATAGAGTGGTTTTTTGGGGGTGGAGGAGGGAATTTCCCAGGGGTTCCCAAGACCAGGAATGATAAGGGAAGAAATGAATGATACTTATTCTGGGTGAGTTTGGTCCATTTAGATAGGTCCAATTGGCTCCCTAGAGCTTATGAAAAAATGTTTGAAAAGAAATAGATTTTAGACATATTAAAAGCTTATGATTATGATGGTATAGTATTAGAATAGAAGAAGATGGTGGGAAGGAGTGAGGAAAAGAAGGGGGAATTTGAAAAGGGGAATTATTAGACCCTTTAATGTTTTACCTGAAGCAAACCTTAAGGCACTTGTTCTCCTTAGCATCATGGTTTTACCTTAACATCAGGAGACTCTGCTGCAGTCAGTGATAAACCTGTTATGTTAAAGTCTGTTTTGTGAGGTTTTGGAGTCTGGGGCTGTGAATCTCCCCAAACTCGTTATTGTTTCTTACCACCTGGGCTTTTGGCAGTCCTTGTACCCCTGGCTCTATGTTTAATGATGGTCCCTGTAATGACAGCTGAGTGGTTAACTGGAAATTTAAGTATGACATTGGAGATATAGAGAAGTTGGTAAATCAGACAGGAGAAAGAGGAAGAGGGAGAGTATATGGAGTTTTTGGCACAGGAGAGTTGAGTACAGTGATGAGACTGATTTTTCTGGAACTGGAGAAAGAGTGCCTGACCTTGGTGCCCTCTGGAACTTAAGGGAGCAGGGCTTGTTTGAGTTACCATATTACAAGGGAGTATCTTGAGAATAAAGAGTAAAAGGTTTAAGGTGGGACAGGTGGAGCCAATGAGGAATCCCTCAAGTACGGCAGCTGTGGGAGTTGTTGCAACAATTACTTTAAAGGGGCCCTGCCATTTAGGGGAAAGGGGTGAGGGGTGTTGGTCTGGAGGGGAGAATAGTAGCTGACCTCCTATTGTAATTTCTGGTGGGCATGAACTGGCACATGGTTGAGGTAATGAGTAGTCAGTAAAATCCCATAATAGGGAGCAAAGATGGGATAACAGCGGAGTAAGCAGGTGATCAGGAAACGGAGATGTTTAGGTGAGAGGTCAGGGGCTAAAACCAGCCGCCCACACGTGAGTTCAGAGGGCGAGATGAAAAGCAGACTTTGGGGGAGCCCTAAGCCTAAGAAGGGCCAGAGGCAAAAGTTTTACCCAGTCAAGGTGAAGCTCCTGTGACATCTTAACAAGAACATTTTTTTAAAGAAACGGTTAATTTGTTCTACCTTTCCTTAAGACTGAGAGTGGTATGGGATATGAAAATGCCAGGGAATGTTAAGAGCCTTAGACAAAGTTTGGGAAATCTAGGCAGTAAACTCTGGGCCATTATCTTACTGAAGAGGGGTTGGGATTCCAAACCGGGAGATGATTTCTCGGAGAATATCAGAAGCTGTCTGGGCCCTCTTGTTAGTCGTGGGAAACGCTTCAATCCATCCAGACATGGTGTCCACCAAAACCAGGAGATACTTACTTGTCTGACTGTGGGCATATGAGTAAAATCCAGCTACCAGTCAGTTCCTAAAATAGAGCCCGTGGCATGGTGGGTGGGAAAAGGGAAGCTACAACATTTGGTCTTGGGATCTGACTTTTGACAGATTTTACAAGAGGCAGTGATAGCTTTTAAGAACTCTAAGTCCTCAGGGGTGGATTGGAGGTAAGCCCTGACAAAATGAAACAGAGCTTTGCTATTAGGATAAAAGAGCTGATGTAGGTAGGATAGAATTTCCTGGGTGTCAGAGGGTGTCTGTGAGAACATGGGCTGTACCATATGAACCCCATAAGGTGACTGCGTTAGATCTGGGCTTTGGAATGCTGCTGTTTTAGCTGCTTGGTCAGCCCGATGATTTCCCTTGGAAATTATGGAACTGTCAATCTGGAGAGCAACAGTGAATAATTCCTATAGCTTTGGGGAGATGGGAGGCTTTTAACAGGTCCACAATGTAAGCTGACTTACTTATGGATCTTCCTTTCATAGTAAGAAGCCCACGCTCCTTCAAGATAGCTGAATGGAACAGGAGAATATGAAAGTCATATTTGGAGTCTGTGTAAATACTTAAAGATTGTCCCTTTGCTAACTGGAAGGCACGGATAAGGGCTATTAACTCAGCCTGATGATTAGTGGTATGGACATAGAGGTCTACATTAATCATAAACTGATTGACCCATTAGCTCAGGCTTCTTATTAACTCTTTTTTTTTTAAAGATTTATTTATTTATTATGTATACAACATTCCTTCCATGTATGTTTTGTATGCTAGAAGAGGGCACCAGATCTCATTATAGATGGTTGTGAGCCACCATGTGGTTGCTGGGAATTGAACTCAGGACCTTTGGAGGAGCAGGCAATGCTCTTAACCACTGAGCCATCTCTCCAGCCCTCTTATTAACTCTTATAACTTACATTAGCTCATTATTCTTGTCTGTGTTAGCCACATGGCTCAGTACCTTTTTCAGCAGCATAGTCACATCTTGCTTCTTTGGTGTCCAGACGGGACTGCAGAGGGAGCTTCCCTCTTCCTAGAATTCTCCTGTTCTCATTGACCTGCCTCTACTTCCTGTCTGGTTGTCCCGCCTATACTTCCTGCCTGGCTATTGGCCAATCAGCGTTTATTTAAAACATTATTGACAGAATATAGATAATTGTCCCACACCAGTGAATGGAAGGAGCAAATGAAATGGAAGCTCCTACTTTTGCTAAAAAAAAAAAAAATCTCTTCCCATAAAAGGTACCAGGCAGGTTGGCATGACTAAAAATAAATGAGTAAGATAAATATCCCTAAAAACACAATTAAGTGGTGGGGTCTGCTCAGGTAGATAAGGTTGTCCCCCTACTGTGACAATAGGGAAACTAGAAGGAGAGGTAGACCCCCAGAATTTTCTCAGTATCAAGTATGTGGATCCAGTGTCTAAGAGAAAGGAGACGGGCCATCCTGATACTGTGATGTTTACTCATGGCTCCCTGTTACAGATGACAGTTGTGGTAGGGACAAAGGAGTCTGGGAAGCCTCACTCATCCATGGCCAGACCTAGAAGGTCAACTTGGGAATTTTCTGGGTTTGGTGTCTCCATGCCTCTATGTGCACAAGGACAATCGACTGGCCAATGTCCTTCCCTATGGCATCTCAGACAAGGTCTCATGGGACCAAGATAAGGATTAGGGCATTCTTGGGCCCAGTGACCAGTTCTACCATATTTGAAACACAACCCTGGTGGTTCTCGGTCCCTGGGGGAGCAGCACAGACAGCACGGATTGGGCGGTCTGTCACCTTGGCCAATCGGAGGGCCATGGATAACATGTGACAGTGATTGCGGGCTTTGTCATTCCTTGCGTGGTATACCTTAAAAGCCAACTCTAAGACTTCTGCTTGTGAGGTCTCCAAATATATAAGTTTAGTCTTAATGTCAGGGTAGCACTGAGAAAAAAAAAATGAGCAAGTTAATAAATTATAACAGGGCTTCAGTGATGCGTTCCAAAAATGCAGAAGGATATTCCTTTGTATCTTGAATGACCTCTGAGAGCTTACTATAGTTTACTGGCTTGAGGTCAGCTTTATGGAGACCTAACAGGAGGCAAGTCAAAAACTGGTCCCTAGCTAAAATCCCACCTGGAATGTTACAGTCCCAGTGAGGTTCTTGCTCAGGGACCACCTCTGCCCACAGAGGGTGTGTTCCATGCATTTTGTGAATCTCATCTGCATGTAGTCTGGCCTGCTCCCAAACTTGCCTGTGTTCTTCAGGAAGTACGTTATTAAATAGGATCATATAGATTTCATGAAAGGTGAAATTATAAGATTGGGTAATATATTGGAACTGCTCTGTGAAAGTGGGAGAATTAGCTATATAGGACCCCAGATATTGTTCTATATGGGAGAGTTCTGAGAAGGAGAAAGGAATGTATGCCCTGGCCAATCCATCTATGCTGGCCACCTCTCACAACAGGAGAACTCCAGCCAGCTTGGCTTGGTCAGGGTTGGGTTGCATAGCAGCACATGAGGAGGGGTAAATGTGGGTGCCGAAGCTGGGCAGCTGCTGTGGCCAGGCACCAGAGAAGAAGAATGGTCCAGTGGGGCTGATGGAATAGTTAGTCAGGGGAGAGAGAGCTGAAGAGCGAGCAGAGGGAGGTGGCGAGGCAGCAGGAAGTAAAGGAGCAGAAATATCTATCTTCTGAGATCAGGAAGGTGTGGATTCCTTAGTGGGGTCCAGAGCAGTAGCTGAAGGAATGGGGATAGGAGCTGGAGGGAAGGTGGTAGGAGCTAAAGGAACAGGGATAGGAGCTGAAGTGATGGTGGTAGCTTCCTGCTGAGGTAAAAAGGGTGAGGGTTCATTAGCTGGGCCCAGAGTGGAAGTGGAGGGTTCTTCTGACTCAGATGCATAGCCAGGAACATGTGAGCAGGCCAACAACTTGCAAGAATGGAGGGCTTAGGCTTAGAGCTTAGATAGTAAAAGGCTTGGATATAAGGAAATGCCTTCAATTTGCCTGTGTGCTGACAATATTTAGAAACCTCCCGTAAAATATTGGGATCAAAGTGCCATTAGGGGCCCACTTTATATTGTTATCTACATTGTAATAAGACCATTTTTTGAACAAAGATGGACAAGTGTGGGAATCTGTAAGTAGGGCATTAAAGCCTGGGGTTTTAGGGCCTCTAAAAGGTATCCCAGGGGGAGGCTGGATTGATGGGCTTGGATGGCTTGCTACCCATAGCTGAAACCATGAAAACCCATGAAAACAGAGACTTCACAAAACCTACAAGGAGATGTCTCCCTCTATAGGTGGGGTGTAATTTGGCAGCCAACACTGCAGGACCTATAGGAGAGCATCCTCTGCCTACAGGTGGAGTGCTAAAGCCTGACTAGATCCGGTCGGGGTGACTTAGAAGCCAGAGAGGCCAGAGGCCGCTCTGAGCAGCCTTTTGTAGGGGGAGAGGAAGAACAGAAAAAGGAAAAAAAAGAGAGAGAAAAATCTGAGGGACCCTGTGCTCCCAGTCATGGGAGGACTGATCCTGGGTTGTGCAGACACAATTTTAGCTAAGGGAAGCAATCCAGAGATGAATGTCAGCCAAGGGCTCAACTGTAGCCATAAAGACCATAGAGAATCTGGATATTGTATGTTATTGTGTTGTATTTAAATTGTTTGACTGCTGACTGTAATGGTCTGTCCTGTCTCTTTAAGAGACAAGCCCTGCCCACTCCCTCCTCCATTCACTGAGACAAGCAGATCTCCTTCTGCTTCCAGCCTGAGTTCTTTTCTTTCTGTTTCTCTCCCAAAGAGGCAACTTCTGCCTGGCCCACTTCTCCCCTTCCCCCCCCCCCATTCTCTATCTCTGTGCCTCTTTTGCTCTTCCCTCTTCTCCCCTAACCCTCTTTCCTTTTGCCCTCCATAACCCACCAAATAAATACCCATCCAACCTGATTCTGCATGGCATACCTAATAGGTCTCTGCCTCTCACCTACTGGGCTGCTCCCTGCCTGGGACTTGCTTCCCCTTGTGGCCCACTGTGGCCACTTGAGGAATGGTGCTATTTTATTTTTACCACAACATGTATAACTTCAAGCAAATGTTCCTCAATGAAGAAAAAAAGTATCACCAGACACACTCAGGATGCAGAGGCGGGCAGATCACTAAATTTGAGGCAAGCCTGGTCTGGTCTACAGAGATCCAGGCCAGCCAAGACTACACAGAGAAATCCTGTCTCCAAAGGGGAAAAGAGAAGCATCTGGATGAAAAACTGGGCAGGAGGCTTAGAGAAGCCCTTTGTATCACAGAAGGACATTCGAATGGCAACAACACAAAAAGAGGTGCTCAAAACCCTTAATACAGGAGAAATTAAAACCAAAGCCTTTGCAAGATAAGGGTTTTTTTTTAAGCCTTAACTATCCTGTAATTTATGTAGATCAGGGTGGCCTTGAACTCACAGAGATTCTCCTACTGCTAGGCCTCTCACAGTGCTGGGATTAAACTGTGAGCCACCACCCCCAGCCACACTTCACATTTAAATTCAGTCTAAATTAAAATAATTAAAAAAAAAAAAACAGAAAAGAAAAAAGACTGATCACAGAGCTGAGATGGCACGGCAGATAAGGAGCTTGCTGCTAAGCCTGCTGATGGGAGTTTGGTCCCTCCGTCATCTGGCCAGGACTCCATACCCATGCTGCTACCCCCATCCGTGCCCACTACATAAATGTAATATGCTTTTTAAGAGATGAAGACTGGTAGCTGTGAAACTGCAAACTTGGGAGACCACAGCCCTACACTGTAGGGCAGAGTCAGGTTGATATCCTAGGAGGGAGTTTCGGTCAGTGGAACTCTGCCTCTGGGGCTGAGCTGTGCCTAAGTGGTTTCACTCTGATGGAGATATTTTGCCTGGGGCTTTGTCCCTGTAAAAATGGAGAATGCTGTGTTCTCAGAATGTTCTGAATCACATTCTGCAGTCATAGACTCAGCTGAGTGGCCTACTATTGCTAGTGGGAGAATAGGCTCCCAGATCCTATCTGTGGGTGAGGAATCTTGAAAGAAATTGTCCTCTCTCTTGGGTCTGCAAAGGCAGAGATGAAAGTGTGACTGCCGTCAAGGATAGGTTTGCCACTGCTTTAGTAACTCAGGACTGAAGGGAGCAGGACAGTCCATCCACACCTGATTCATCTGATGCCTTAGAGCCTGATGTTTAATTCTGGCTTCTGACTGAGAGGTGAGCTGGAATAGCTAACCAGAATAACTTTATGTGGGTTTTCTGGTTGTGTTGCAAATAAATAACATTTTGTGTTTAACCTCCGAGGTTTCATTGTATTACCTCTAAATTCAAGGAGAGCCACTGATATAAAATGTCTATGGGAGAGGGACAAAGATGCATTGCAAGCATACGTGGGATGGGAGAGATTGCTATGGGCACCTCGGCATAAAAAACACCAGCTAGAGTTATCCGGGTTTCCACGGCGGATGGTAGAGATGGCTGTATAGGGAGTTTGTGTTCAGTCTGGGCCTCACTCCACTTCACTACTCACCCTGCCCTCCCTAGTTCCACTGTGACCTTGTTTCCAGATCACCAGGTCAGATGGCAGGGAGATAGGGACATCTTGGTACTATGTCCCACATTCTCACCCTGGAAGGAGAGTGTGACTTAGCATCTTCTATGAGGTAGTCCCAGCAGCAGCCTTGGGGCAAGCAGAATTCACTTTCCTGCAAGGCACACCCTGAAATACCTCTCTCCACTCAAGCATTCCCCCCCCCCAACAATAGCTCCCAGCCTCCAGCCTAGTGTTGGTTTGAATAAGAAAGCCCCCATGTGCTCAAAGATTTGAATGTTTCGTCATGGTAAGAAGGATTAGGAGGCATGACCTCCTTGTGGTGCAGTGATGGGGGAGGGAGTTTGTGACTAGGGGTGCCCATGCCAAGCCCAGTCTTTCCCTGTTTGCCTACATGTGTGGTTCTCAACTACTTCTCCAACACCACATCTGCCATGCCTCCCCACCATGATGATAATGTACTGAACCTCTGAAACCATAAGCCAGGTCCCAATTAAATGTTTTCCTTTATAAGAGTTGCCTTGGTCATGGTTGTTAGGAATATTTCTTAAGACAAGCCTCTCTGCCAACACAAATAATTCCAATCAGGCCAAATTAGAGCAAATAAAAAAAATCCCACTGTAATGGTCTGCTCTATCCCTTTAAAAGAGACAAGCCACGCCCACTCCCTCCCTGTCTGCCCAGGCAAGCTGATCTCCAGATTCCAGCATGAGTACCTTCCTTTTCTGCCTCCCTTTTGAAGAGGCAGCTTCTGTCTCTCCCCACTTTTCCCCTTCCTTCTCTTTCCCCCCCACCTCTGCTCTTCTCCCTTCTCCCCTTCCCTTCCATAACCCACTAAATAAATATCCAACCTCAGTCTGCATGGCATGCCTATCTGTCTGTCTCTCGCGGCTATGACTCTCTGCCGGGGAACCAACCGCCTTCAAAGCCCTGCGACATGGTCTCGTGGCGTGCTCATCTGTCTCCTCGTGGGACTCACTGTCCCTAGCGGCCCACTGCAGCCACTTGGGGAACTGTGCCATCCCTGCCTAGGACGTGGAATCCAGACTAAGGCAACTCCCAGGCCAGGGGCTGGGGTGATGCTTCCAATCATCCCAGGCTCCTTGGATATAGAGATGTCAGAGGGCTGGGATCTCACGTTTGACTAAGCAATGGTGTCTCTTCACAGCAATGGAACAGTGACTAAGACAGACTCTAAGACTATGAGCTTAACCTCCTCTGTGTTCACGCATCCACATCTGATGAGACAAAACAGTATTCTCTCCAACATACATAGATCCGTGCATGTGCATGTGTGCGGGTAGACACACAGAGAAAGAGAGAGACAGACAGACAGAAACAGAGAATAAAGGCCCATAATCTGAAGTCTCAAATGTAGGATACCCCAAGGTATTACTTTCAGCAGTAATTCTATGTGAAGTGCACTGAATGTTTATAGACGCTGATGTAAGGGACAAAGAGCGAAAGAAGACCCTTCTCATTATTTTCCACATTTCATGAATCTATTTCCATCCTCTGGGTTCTAGGTGCATTTTGTTTAGTTTTTGTTTTAGAGAGGGCAGATAATCTGTTTGGGACTTTTGTTTGTTTTTAAATTTTTTGTAGTCAGACATAGTGGTGCATACCTTTAAGCAGCAGGTGGACCTCTGTGAGTTTGAGACAAGCCTGGTATGCATGGCAAGTTCCAGGCTAGCTATGGCTACATAGTGAGACTGTGTCTCAGACTAAATTTACCAGGAGGTGATGGTGCACGCCTTTAATCCCAGCACTCAGGCAGCAAAGGGTCTTTGTGAGTTCAAGTTTATCTTGGCCTACAGAGTTTTAGAACAGCTAGGGCTACCCAGAGAAACCAACCCTGTCTCACAAACCAAGAATATAGGGCGGGGCAGTGGTGGTACACGCCTTTGCCTTTAATCCCACCACTCAGAGGCAGAGGCAGGTGAATGTCTGTGAGTTCTAGGCTAGCCTGGTTTACAAGAGCTAATTCGAAGACAGCTAGGACTGTTATACAAAGAAACCCTGTCTCAAAAAAAAAAAAAAAAAAACCAAGGATATAAACAAACAAATAAATAGATTTATCTGTTTTTATGTGTACGGACATTTTGCCTGCATGTCTGTGTATGTAACACATTAACGCCTGGTGGTCATCAAGGCCAAAAGGAAGCATCAGACCCCCTGGAACTGGAGTTACAGGTGTGAGCTGCTATGTGGTTACTGAGAATAAACCCAGGTCCTTTGGCAGAGCAGCTGGTGCTTTTAACCTCTGGGCCATCTCTTTAGACCCCTGTTCGTTTTTTATAATTTATTAAAATAATCTCTTACTTGATATCTAAGGTGGCCTAGAACTTAATCTATCACCTAGGATGACCTCAAATTCATGGTAATCCTCCTGCCTCAGTTTCCCTAGACCTGGAATTAATGGCAGGACACAAGCTTGGGTTTATTTGGTTTTGCCCTGGTCTTTTGAAACTGGGCATCATTTTGTTCCCCAGGCTGGCCCTGAACTCACAGACTGTGCTGGCCTTGCACTCTCCACGATCCTCTGTCCCAGCATTCTGTGGGTTAGGATAACAGGCACGAACCACCATATCCAGTTCTCTAGGTTTCTACAACATGAGGTGAGGTTCTCCAAAATGATGGGAAATGTGCTGCCTGCCTGTGACTCAACACTTGAGAGCTGAGGCAGGAGCATGAGTCGGGCTCTGACTGACTCTTATATACAAAGACAAAAACCAATAAAAGAAAAAACAATGGCGTGGAAGCCAGCAAAGTTGCTGTTCAGAATTCTGGTGTGATACCAGGTGTGGTAGTTGGTGCACAGCTTTAATCCCAGCACTCAGGCCAGCCTGGCCTACAGAGTGAGTTCCAGGACAGCCAGAGTTTCAAAGAGAAATCCTGGCTTGAAAAGCCAGAAAAACGAAAACAAACAAAATTGAGATGTACTTAGCTGGAACAATTGCTCTGTGGGTTTCTGAGTTACTTTCTATTGCTGTGGTGATACACAAAGACCAAGACAGCCTACAGGAGACTTTATTAGGGCTTTTAGTTTCAGACAGTGAGCCCATGACCATGGTGGTTTGAAAGAAAATGGCCCCCATAGGCTCACAGGGAGTGGCACTATTAGGAGGTATGGCCTTGTTGGAGTAGGTGTGTAGTGTGTGTCATTGGGGACAGGCTTTGGGGTCTTAGATGTTCAAACCAGGCTTGTGGTTCACTGTCTTTTTCTGCTGCCTGTGGGTCCAGATGTAGAACTCTTAGCTCCTTCTCCAGCACCGTGTCTGCCTATATCCATCATGAAGATAATGAACTAAATCTATGAAACTGTAAGCCTGCCCCACAAACAAATATTTTCCTTAGTCCTGGTGTCTCTCCACAGCACTAGAAACCCTGAGACAATGACATCATGACAAGGAGTGGGACAGCCAGCAAGCAGGCGTGGTGCTGGAGAACCTGCTGAGAGCTCACATCTGATCCACAAGCACAAAACAGAGAAACAAAGGGTAACTGGGAATGATGTGAGCTTTTGAAACCTCAAAACCCACCCCTAGTGACACACCTTCTCCAACAAGACCACGCCTTCTAATCCTTCCTAAACATTTCCATCAAACACAGGAGGGGGGGGCTGCCATCTTCCAAACCACTGTAGTGGGTAAGAGCACTTCCTGCACAAACATGGAGACCTGAGTTCAAATCCCCAGGTTCCGTGTAAAAAGCCAGTTGTGATTTCACACTTCCAAATCCATTACTGTGAGGGGCTGAGACAGGAAGATGGCTGGTGCTTACTGTCTCCATCTTATTTCCTGCGCGGGGAAGAAAGTGTCAAGGATGCATAGGCACAGGATGTATACACTACGCACACACAGACGCACACACAGATGCACACACATATTCAGGTGTGACATACAATGTCGCCCAAGTTAGAGGCCTCCAAGACTGCCCTCCTCACAGCCTCCTCCTACGTGATCCTATATGAATGGGACCCAGCCTCCTGAAGGGATAGGGAATCTGTCATCCTGTAGGTCAGGAAGTCCATTCCTTTCTGCCAGCACTTCCACTGATTTATCTTGCAGCCTTGGTCAGGTCATGTTCATAACCCCATCTCTGCTTTTTCAAAGCGAGGGTGATTGTAAGAGCTGGGCCACTCGCTTCACGGCAGTAAGACTCAAGTAGGTTTGAGCTGCTGCGGTGGGAACACAGGGCATTCCCGCACTGTATGGATGGGTCACGTTCCCCTCCTGCTGTCTTCAGGACAGCTAAGTATAGAAGCAAGGCAGGCACAGCCCTGGATGGGAATGCAGACACATGACCTTTGAGGCCCTGTCAGATCTGCAACCACAGCCCTGAGCCAAGCTCCTTGGGCTTGATTTCCCAGATTAAAACACACTTGGCAGACCAAGGACCACCTAGCAATGAGGTGAGAAAACTGTGTGCAACGTATTAGCAGAGTGGATCTGTAGATTAGCTGAGATCTGAATCTTGTACACTCGTTCTTTGTGGGGGTTAAGAATAGAGAAGAAGCATAGTTCCTGTGATTTTTTTTAAATATTTATTTATTTATTTATTTATTATGTATACAATATTCTGTCTGTGTGTATGTCTGCAGGCCAGAAGAGGGCACCAGACCTCATTACAGATGGTTGTGAGCCACCATGTGGTTGCCGGGAATTGAACTCAGGACCTTTGGAAGAGCAGGCAATGCTCTTAACCACTGAGCCATCTCTCCAGCCCAGTTCCTGTGATTTTTATGAGGCCCAGAGTGGAACAATTTTTTAACATGTTTTTAAGTGTGTGTGTGTGCACGAGCGCACACATGTGAGTGTGCATGCCAGCTCCCATGTGCAGATCAGAGGACAGTCTGAGGGTCATAGGGCTCGAACTCGGGTCACCAGGCTTGGTGCCTTTACCCACTGAACCATTTCATCAGCCCTGAGCAAACTTTTAAATCTCCGTTTTACGTAAGCTGCAATCCACTCTGGTGTTCTTCATGATGCAGAAAATGGGCCATACACACGGCAGAAGAGGCCATTCTAGAAAATCATGCAGAATTGAGCACTGATGATCAGAACCAGCTGAGAAACAGGCCATAAAGAATTAAATGAAAGAAAAAAAAACCAGGAGATTCTGAAAAAGAAATTAAATCTCCCAGATTAATTCTGAGTCTGGTAAATAACTCGCAGGCTGAAGGGATATTCATAACTGCCTATGAGGATAAGGAATTTGATTCCACTTTTGTTCCTCCAATCCTGAGTTTATGAGCAGCTTCACTGTGACCCAAACATAATTCAGTATGTGTGGTAAGTCAGCACCTACTTTCTGGTTGCTGATCTCGGTGAACTGGCTGCTCAAAAGGCGGGACCCTGAGTCTCAGCCATAGTTCCAGGCTTCGAGGACTTCTCATCTGCCTTCTCTCTGTGATGTCACAGGTTATATACAGATGTCTTGTTCTCTCTCCTTCACTCACTTTTCTCACCCGGTGGGCTTCAGACACACACCACCAGTGGTCTGCCCACTGTAGGATAGCCAGTTACATCCAGGAATTAGTAGGGCTCCAGGTTTGGGGCTTTTCTGTGGAGGAGGGGTTACTATGGTTTCATGTAGCCCAATCTTGCCTTGAACTTGAATTCACTCTGTAAATCAGACTGGTCTCAAACTCCTAATCCTCCTGCCTCCACCTCCCAAACTCTGGGATTACAGATGTGTGCTACCATGGCAGTCTTGGGTCCTGGGCTTTTGACATCAACACAATGGGAAGCACAAACAAATTGGGACAGATCTGTCGCTTTGCCCCTAAACTACTATGCCCATGTGCTCATGAGGCACCTGGCATCTAATGTGTCTACCAATCCATCTCTTCCCTTCGGCATGGCTCCTCCCCTCATCCTGTACATAGACAGCTCTGCTGCTTGTCCATCACGCTGTTGAAAACCTCGGAGCTTCCCCAGGTCCTTCCACCTCATGGGCCTTCACATCAAGTAGCTAAGCCTGCTGTATGCCTCCCCTGAAGTGTGTCTCCTTAGTTCCTTGTATTCTCCTGGGAGGAGTATTACAAAGAATGAAATTATGTTTAAAATAACATTTACAAGGTAGAACTGGAGAGATAGCTCAGTGGTTAGGAGCACTGGCTGCCTTCACAGAGGACCCAGGTTTGGTTCCCCAGAATCTACATGATAGTTCACAACCTTGTACAAACAGGCACATATATAGTGCACATTCATACACACAGGCAAAATTATCATACACATAAAATAAACAAATCCTTTTCCAAAAAGAACAAAATATTATTTAAACATACTCATACTGAGCATGCCTCGCTACTTAGATTTCTATTTATCTCTGGTTTTCTGGTTAGTATTTAGCCTTTAACTCCCCATCATCCTGATTCTGTCTCAAGAGTGCTGGGATGATAGGCATATGCCAGCATGCCTAGCTTTATATAGGACTTTATGAAAACTTTTAATGTAGTTTTATTTTTGTTTCACGTTATGGTTAGTTGTCGTCCTTGTTTTCCTTGATGACCTGGCTGTGGTGGTTTGAATAAGAATGGCCTGCAAAGGCTCCTATGTGTGGGTGCTTGGTCACCAGGGATTGGCACTATTTGAAAGGCTTAGGAGAGGTGGCCTTTTTGGAGGAAGTATATGTCCCTGGAGTGGGCTTTGGAGTTTCAAAAGCCCAGACCAGGCCCAGTGACTCTCTCTCTCTCTTTCTGCTGCCTGCAGATCCAGGAGTATAACTCTAGGCTACCATTTCTGCCATGCCCCCTCCCCCACATGCCAGTCATGGACTAAACTTCTGAAACTGTAAGCAAACCCCAGTTAAATGCTTTCTTTCTGTAAGATTTGCCTTGGCCATGGTGTCTCTTCACAGTGATGAAATGGTAACTACGACACTGGCTCGCAACAGTTAGTCTTTCTGTGGTTCAATATGCTATGTGTTCTGCTGACGGTGCTCATAGCCCTTGCACCTCTGTCCTTATTAGTATTGTCCCTAGTGACATACTTCTTCCAACCAGGCCACACCTCCTAATAGTGCCACTTCCATTAAGCCTTTTGGGGCCATTTTCATTCAAACCATCACACCCTGACAGTTAGGGAGGAAGGAGGTAGCTCCATGATTCCCAGGGGACAGTTTCAGCACAACCAAGGGTACCCAGAAAGGCACCTTTAGCTTTGACTCACTCAACCCAGAAATGATTTTAGTTCACTGTTTATTGAACCAGGTGTCTATGGCACTTCACGCTGGTCGGAAACACATATCCATCTCCTGGCTTTTGCAGCTCACTGGATGATAATTGGATATGGGATGAGTAATGGTAAAACACAGAGGGACAGTTCCCCAAGGAACACAGCAGGCCACTGCAGGTGGTTTAGTGCAGCAGTGGGTGAGAGAACATGGTGGGCCACAAGGAGTAGCTGGTCTCACCACCGAAAGCCTCTGTGGGTCCCAGGCAGGTAGGAGGCAGCCGGTGAGAGACAGAGACAAATAGGCATGCCATGCAGAGAAAGTGGATATTTATTTAGTGGGTTATGGAGGGGAAAAGGAAAGAGGGAAGAGCAGAGAGAGAGGGGGCAGAAAGAGAAAAAGAGAAACAGAGAGGTGGGGGAGAGGAGAGGAGAAGCTACCTCTTTGGGAGAAAGACGGGAAAGAGAGAACTCAGGCCGGAAGCAGAAGGAAGATCAGCTTGCCTCAGCAGACAGTGAGGGAGCAGGTGGGGCTTGTCTCTTAAAGGGACAGTACAGACCATTGCAGGATGAAATTTTCATTACAGCATCATGAAAACAAGGGAAACAAGGGAAGAAAATGGAAGTAGAGGCTAGACATGGAGCATCTGTATTACCTGTACATTCTGTCTGAGATTGGGCCTGTCAGCACCCTGCCACACAAGGAGTGGACTTACAGGAAGTTAATGGTTGATAGAGAAGGGAGAAACATTTCTTCAGTGGTGTAGTCATCCTTTAAGGTATCCAGGCTCCTGTAAACAGTTCCCAAGAAACTCACTGGTTCACACATATACAAATACAAGACATTTCTCAGTGGTATAGCCACTGGTAAATTGCCCTTGCAGAAATAAATAATACCCACCAATACTGTCATTCAAAGGACTCTAATTAAATACGAGGAAACACCAAAGAAAGACATGAAAGTAGAAAGCTCGTGGAAGAGGGTTTGGTAAGAAAAAGAGGGGAATTATACAGGATAAGGGGGGGGCAGAGAAATAATTCCATGGTTAAGAGCACAGCTCTTGCTGGGTGGTAGTGGTGTATACCTTTAAGCCCAACATTCAGGTGGCAGAGGTAGGCATCTCTGTGAGTTTGAGGCCAGCTTGGTCAACAAAGCAAGTTTCAGGGCAGCCAGGGCTACAAAGATAAATCCTATTTCCGAAAAGCAAAAACATACACACAAAAAAAGAGTACTTTTTTGCTCTTTCAGAAGATGGGTTTTGATTCCCACCACCCACATGGTGGCTCACAGCCATCTGTTAACTCCAGTGCCAAAGGATCTGATGCCCTCTTCTGGCCTCCTCAGGCACTGCATCCACATGGTATATAGGCACATATGCTGGCTAAACATACCCAGACACATAAATAAATATTTAAAGTATTTGATGCATATCTTTTCACTTATAAAGACAATAGGATGATTGGGGTCAAATTACATATGTAATTTGTAATTATAGGAATTAGTAAATAAATAAAATCACCAATAAACCACCAAAATAAGTCTTAGAAATAATTCAGCGAAGTGAGCCTGGTGCCAGAGGTTAAAGAAAAGGAGAAAAAAGAGGCTGATTGGGAAGAGGAAACAGGTACTGCAGTGGGAAGGGGCCAAGAGAGGGTAATGTGAGGTGAAAATAAACATCATCAAAATGAGACTATCATAATAAAATATTATTATATGTAATTATATTGTTAAGTATTTTTTCCTGGCCAACAAACCTCTCCACCAATGCAAATAATTCCAATCAGACCAAATCAGACTGAATTAAAAGATACCCAGGTTTAATGGCTGCCAGCACTCCCAGGTGGCCCCGGGAAAGCAGAGAGGGAAAGAGGGAAAAAGGGAGACCATGTGTTCATTTTCTGGGGTACAGTTTAAATAGCATGTGGGAGTGGTCTTGACCCTCCCTGGGGAGGGGTTAACATTTGGGGGGGGCTTTCTCAGAGGTGGAGTTTAGACTGAGGCAACTCCCAGAGGAGGGAGCTTTGAAATGGAACTTTCCGCACAACATTCCAAAAATGGATGCCAGGGGGCTGGAGTGAAGCCCCTAACTCAACAATCTAGATTCTTTATATAAAGGGGTGTCAGGGAGCTGAGGTGATGCTGTTAACCAAACATTCCAGACTTTCTTTGGATAAAGGGGCATTGGTTCAGGTCTGGCTACTTCCTGTGGGCATGGAGCCATGTGGGAGGGGGAGAGCTGGGAGTTGGTGGGCTCATGGTCAGCAAGAGGTGTGGCTGGAGCAGCATCCAGTTCATTGTCATCCTGGAGACCTCAGGCAGCTGTTTCTTGAGGAAGATGAGAAAGAATAGAACAGAGAAGTGCCCTGGTTGTACAGGTGGGGCTCAGGTGTATAAGTGGGACATGAGAGCAGATAAAACCAGATTTTAGTTTGTAGGTGTCCTTGAGCCAAGAGAGCGTGGTGAAGTCCCAGGTGTTGGCGTTATCTGAAGGGTCCTTTGTGAATGGTCTTGACCCAGACAGCAGGAGTGACCTGTAAAACATGCTTGAAAATGGGTGGGGTTAAAATATGCTTTGGAGAACTTTTTTAGGAACTTGCAGGAATAGAACTTTGGATCATTTAAGATAGACCTGAAACCTGTTAATCCTGGACTATGAAGCCTGTGAAAGAGGCACACCTGTCTGTATTTTTAACAGGAAACTTAACAAATGAGATAATGAGCTACCAGTACCTTAAGAAATCAAATGCCATTAGACAGATCTAAGAGGGATAAATGAACAGAAACGAGAAGGCTTGTTTAGCTACACAGGCAATCCCAAGTGTCTCCTTAGTCCTTGGAGAACACCAGCCTTAGAAGCAGTGCTTGCCATTAGCTGCTGAGTACAAGAGGAGAAAAGATTTTCCTGCAGGGGGAAGAGTTAGTCTACCTGTCTTGGCAGGAAGATACGATTGATCCCTGGTATAGTGTCCAGGAAGCTGAAGGAGTGGAAGGCTGCTTTTTGCTGTGTGGGTGGCTTTGCCATACCCAAAGGCAAGCCTCAAGGCAGAAGATCTTCTGTGTCTTCTTGGAGGAGCTATAGGATGCTGCAGGAGCTGGAGTGTCTCTGTGCTAGAAGCTCTTTTGTTAAATGCCTTACTCTCAGATCTGTAAGGCACTTGAGAATTGGGTACCATTACCTGTTAGTTATATTTAAACTAGACTTATAAGTTAAATTTAGACATGTACTTTACCCAATTAATTGCAGTTTACCAATGCTAGTAAATGTAAGAAGATTAAAAGGAATATTTAAATAAGTTAAAGAATACTAGCACACATGGGTACTCTTACCCATGATGGCGGTGAGGTCAAAAAGGAGGTTACCTACATGTTTGTATTTTTACAGAGCTATTGTAATCTGGAGTTATAAGTTTCACAGATCTTAAAACATGCACACATACACACAGAGAAACAAGACAAGCATACTGTGGAAACACACCCATATCCCACACAAACATAAGACAAGCATACTTTGGCCACATTACTCTAACAGACAGACAAATAAAACTTTTCTAGGAACCTGTGTTAGCTGACCAACTTCAAAATCCCGGTGTAGGTAGGTGGCACAGAAAACAGGGAAGCACAGAGGTGACTCCATTAAGGACCAGATTAGCAGAGGCTGCAAGAGGGAACAGAAACAAAGAAGGGCACCTGTAGAGTATTAGAGTGAAAGAATGGAGGGGGGGACAGAGACAGATCCGTTGTAGAGAACAAACAGTGAGAGAGGGGAGGGGGAAAGGGAGTAGGGGGTGTTAGCCCCAATTTAAAAGGATTTTTGTAAAAGGCAGCCCAAGGTTATTTGGAGATCAGGCTTTGGTTGCAAGAGCCCCCCCCCCTTTTTTTTTTTTAACAAGTATATGCCAAATCTTGGGACTCAAGCCTGTCACAATGTGTCCACCATGAAAAGACTCTTGAGTCAAAAACAGGGAGTTGTGAGAAATGAGTGACAGACGTCTCTACCCACACAATCCCACCTCAGCGAGGACTGTCTCACTGCTTGTGTTGGGTGCCTGGCACAGACTATGACTCCCACAGGATAGCCCGAAAATCAACAAACGTAAATGTAAATAAATGGCCCTGGGCCCTAGCAGCGCATACTTGAAAAGGGGGAATTCACCAATATGAAGCCAATCTTAGCCTGGTGGAGAGCACGAGCAAGAAGGGCATTTTCCAACATGTAATTTTGACCCAGTGGGAGAGACAGTGCCCCCTGGTGGGACCTCCAAATGTTAAGTATTTTTCCTGGACAAAAACCTCTCTGCCAATGCAAATAATCAGACCAAATCAGATTGAATTAAAAGATACCCAGGTTTAATGGCTGCCAACACTCCTGGATGGCCCCAGGAAAACATGACGAGAAAAAACATGTTCATTTTCAAATAGCCTGTGAGAATGGTCTTGACCCTCCCTGGGGAGGGGTCACCATTAGACTGGCTTTCTCAGGGATGGAGTTTGGACTAAGGCAACGCCCAGGGGAGGGAGCTTTGAAATGGAACTTTCCACCTAACATTCCAAAAATGAATGCCAGGGAGCTGAGGTGATGCTTTTAACCAAACATACGTAAGCTAATAAAAACTCAAACCCTACAGGATTTTGATAGAAGAAAGAATATGATGATCCTTTGGTAAAGGCACTTGCCGCCAAATCTGCTTGAGTGAGCTGATTGATGCTTGATGCTTACCTACTTCGTTGTGCATTGGCCGCCCACTTCCAGGGATCACATGATGAACATCTGCTAATTAAGGAATGAGTCATGATTGGGTGTCTTTGAGGTTGTACGTCACAGTGGTTTGGGAATTAGATCAGGATTTCAATACTCATTCAGGTCGACTGTTACTAATCTGTTGCAGTTAATGAACTGGCTGAAGATTTTCTTCCCACGTTTGTCATTTCACAGGACTCTGGAGGACTCAGTCAGATAACAAACACAAAGGGTCTGGCATAGTTTAAGAATTAACAAACAGCAGAAATTGCCACGACTTGATTGCTAGGAAAGTGGCTATTCACTACCTCCCTGGGCAGAAGGTGTTCCAGTTGCCTCCCCAGCTGAAACTCTCCTTCAGTTGTAACTATGCAAATAACCATAAATTCCATTTCATAAGGCCTCACTTTCTGACCTTTAATAGAGAAAACTCCTATATCATAATGTAGACCTTTGACTACAAGGGAGACAGATTAAGCTGAAACCCAAAACAAGGATTTACCTCCAGTCTCTACTTCTTTTAAAAACTTTACATTTGTTTATTGTTTGTTTGTATACGCTTATACCTCTGTGTGTGTTTGTGTGTGCATGCATGTATGTGTGTGTGTGTGTGCCACAGGTGTGCACAGAACCTAGAGGACAACTTGTGGGAGCTGACCTGTCCGCCATGTGGTCCCTGGGGTTTGAACTCAGATCGTCAATCTTGGCAGCAAGCACCTTTACTGGATAAACCATCTTGCTAGCCCTGACATCATATTTTTTATTCCACCAAAATCCTGTAGAATTTTAGTTTTTAAAAATATTTTTATCATCATATAGTAATAATTAATAATATAGTATATGTTATTGTGCTGGCTGGTTTTGTGTGTCAACTTGTGTGGCACAAGGTAGAGTCATCAGAGAGGAAGGCGCCTCAGTTGAGGAAATGCCTCCATGAGATCCAGCTGTAAGGCATTTTCTCAAGAAGAGATCAATGGGATAGGGAGGACCCAGTCCCGTGGTGGTTGGTTTCGTCTCTGAACTGTTGTTGATCCTGGGTCCTATAAGAAAGCAGACTGAGCTGATGAGCACGCCAGGGGAAGCAAGTCGGTGAGCATCATCCTCCATGGCCTCTGCATCAACTGCCTCTAGGTTCCAGCCCTGTTTTGAGTTCCTGTCCTGACTTCCTTCAGTGATGAACAGCAATGTGGAAGTGTAAGTCAAACAAACCCTTTCTGCCCCAGCTTGGTTTTTGCTCATGGTGCTTCATTGCAGCAATAGAAACCCTAACTAAGACAACTATATTAGTATTAATTAACTAAAGCACATGGTGCTATCGGGCTGCATCACAGAGGTCCCCAGAGATGGAGTGGACATCTGCTTCAGCATTCCCTCTGCTGGAAATTCCCAAGTACAGGGGGGCTGACCCCACTAAAGTCACTGCTGGTCACATGACCTACTCCTGACTAATAGGAGTCCTTTCTCATGACCACAGTGGTTGATTCAAGAACATTCCATGTACTTCAAGCCAGGCCAACGAAAGAGAGAAAGAGAGAGAGGGAGAGAGAGAGAGAGAGAGAGAGAGAGAGAGAGAGAGAGAGAGAGAGAGACCACAGAATCATTAAGGTTCTCTAATTGAATGGCTCAGGTTGGTCAGGCTTGGTGTTGATCATCTGTAGGAGACAGGAAGACCTAGAGTTAAGGGTAATCTTCCAATACATAGCAAGTTCTAGACCAGTCTGGGCTACATAAAACCTTGCCTTTAAAAATCAAAAAAGTTGCTAGGCAGTGGTGTCTTTAATCTTGGCACTCAGGAGGCAGAGGCATGTGGGTCACTGTGAGTTTGAGGACAGCCAAGGATACACAGAGAAACCTTGTCTCTAACAAAAAGAAAATTATGAATAGTAGCTAATCTAAAAGAATGCACTGGGGACATCTAGTAACCCTCACATAAGAGTGTACCTAAGACTAGAACTAACAGAAGACAGCAGATGCAGAAAACACAGATTCCAAAGAACAGTCATTTAAAGCCCCACACTCATGCCAAAAATCCATGAGCATTTCAGTTATGTGAGCCAGTTAACTGTCCTCTTAATGCTAGATCCGTTTGTCTTTCTTTTTCTCTCTTAGAACTGGAAGAGAAAAGAATCCCTTGTTTTGTTTAAGGTTTTGAGTTTGTCTGGTTTTGGAACAGGGTCTCATGCCACCCAGACTGACTCTGAGCTCACTGTGTAGCTGAGGCTGATACTGAACTCCTGATCCTCCTGCCTCTGTGTCCCAAGTGTTGTATTGTAGATGTAGGCCACCTCCTAAGCCACAAATTTTGGCTGTGTGATATAATGATTGTGTGGTTAGGAAAGGCTTCCCTGAGAAAGACGGCTTGAAATCTAAAGAATAAATTAATTCAGCAAATAGGAAGACTCTTAGTCAGAGGAAATGAGAGGTCCCAGGGCCTTGCGTCAGTATGGAGCGCTGAAGAGGTATCTCAGTAAGAGTTCTTTCTCCCAAAGCTTAAGGATCTGAGTCCAGATTCCAGCACTCATGTAAAAAGCTGGCCATGGTCTCACAGACACCTGTTACCCCAATACTGTGGGCAGCAGAAACAGGAGGTCCACTAAGACGAGTCAGCCACCACCCAGCTCCAGATTCAGAGAAAAAAAAAAAACCCTTTCTAAAGCTGTGTTGGAGAGAGTGATGGAGCAGGACACCCAGCATCCTCCGCTGGCCTCTGAGAGAGTGTGAGCAGGCACAGGCAGGTAGATCTGAGCACACACAAGCACATACATACTCTCATACACACCAACAACCCATCAGTCAACATTGGAATTAAAGCTGATTGAATTTTAACAACTAAAAGGAACCATCCATGGAATCTAACCTGGGTGTTGTGGGATATTAGTTAAAGATGTGCTGCATTCTTTTATGTTGCCTTTCTTTAACTCTGTGAAGCTTCACCTGTCTAAAACTCCTGATTGGTCTAATAAAGAGCTGAATGGCCAATAGCAAGGCAGAGAAGGGAAAGGCAGGGCTACCGGGCAGAGTGAATAGAGACAAAAAAGGAGGAGAGGAAGATGCTGGGGCAGCCACACAGCCAGACACGGAATAGGAAGGGAAGAGGAATATATAGAAGAGGGAAAAAATACAAGCCCAGAGGCAAAAGGTAGATGGGATAATTTAAGTTAACCAAAGCTGGCTAGAAACAAGTCAAGCTAAGGCCAACATTCATAAGTAAAAATATGTCTCTGTGTGTCTATCTGGGAGCTGGGTGGCAGGCCCCCAAAGAGAAAAAAATAATCAACTACACCAAGGTATTGATGATGGACAGAAACTCGCGATTCAAGACCACTATCTTCATTCCTCACCACCAACACAAGATGGTTTGTAGGGATAAGTCCCGCCCCTTAGGGGGCGTGTTCGCCTCGGGCTAATGTTTGCCTATAAATTTGGGAGCATGTTCCCAGACGCTTCTTCTGCTTTCCTGGTCTCTGCCGAACTGTGGTTCTGTAAGTCTATTTCCCCATTAAAACTGTCTGCATTCATTACTGATGTGGGAGTGTCATATATCAATCTGTTGATTTCATTGGTTAAGTTATAATAAACCAACTGCTTGGCCTCAGCTTAGAACATAGATGGGAGGAGTAAACAGAATAGAATTCTGGGCGGAAGAGGAAGTGAGGTCAGACTCTGCTCTGCTCCCTGAGAGACCCGACAGCTCTGCTGGAGCAGAGACGCCATGCTCAACTCTCCCAGGATGGACAGAGGCTAGAATCTTCCCGGTAAGCGCACCTTGGGGTGCTTACACACATTATTAGAAATGGGCTAGTCCAGGTGCGAGAATTAGCCTGTAAGGGCTAGAGTTCATGGGCCAAGCAGTTCTTAAATGAATACAGTTTGCGTGTTGTTATTTCGGGCATGAGCTAGCCAAGCGGCCGGGGTGTTGGGGACGCAGCCCTGCCGCCGCTCTTATTTCAACACATTACAATCCGTCTGCATTCGCTTACGCTGTTACAATGGTTCAGGAAAAAATAAAAGTATAAAATAAAGACATGGTAGCACACCCCTGTAACTCCAGACCTTGGGAGGTAGGGGCAGGAGAACCAAGAGTTCCAGGACATCCTTGACTACATAAAAAGTTTGAGGGTAGCCAGGCAGTGGTGGTGCTCGCCTTTAATCCCAGCACTCAGGAGGCAGAAATGGGCAGATCTCTGAGTTCGAGACCAGCCTGGTTTACCGAGCATGTTCCAGGACAGGTTCCAAAGCTACAGAGAAACCCTGTCTCATAAAACAAAACAAAACAAAAAATTTGAGGGTAGTTGGGAGAATAGAAAGTTTATGAATCCAGTCAAAGGGGCACCGTTGGGCAAGCACTCTTGAGAGCATTGCAGCTTCTCCGGGATGCCCTAGGCTGGTTCCAGGCTGGGCAGCTCAGAACACCATTAGCACAGCTCTAAGGGGTCTGTCACCCTCTTCTGGCCTCTCTGGATACCCACATATGACTTATACCCACACAAACACACACAATAAAAAGTTAGCTGGGCAGTGGTGGTGCACACCTTTAATCCCAACACTTGGGAAATAAAGGCAGATAGAACTCTGAGCTCGAGGCCAGCCTAGTCTACAGAGTGAGTTCCAGGACAGCCAGGACTACATAGAGAAACCCTGTCTTGAAAAGAAAACAAAAACAAAACAAAAAAAAAAAAAAGAAGAAGAAAAGAAAAAGAACAAACTTGGTAGTCAACCACCCTACTGCATCTCTACCACCTTCCCTTCAAGGCCCGAAGCACCTTCCTGCTCACTGTTAGCCTGGCCCCCACCTTCTCCTTAGACCTTCTCTTTGGGGTGCTGTTAAAAGCAAAATGAAGAGAAAGTATCCTGCCTGATGGGGGCTGTCTGCTTGCTGGGCATGGAGGGCTCACCCCATTATCTCCTTATCTCCCTCAGATACATTTAGAAGTGAAGCTGCCGAAAGGGAGGTTGCTCTGCCCACCTCACAGGAGGCGTTTGATCTGGCACCCCTTCTGAGAGTCAGCCCAAGCCCATGATCATGACTGAAGGGAGAGGTGGGGGCGTAATTCAGTGATGGAGTGTGTACTCTGCCTGTGTGAGGTTTCCTGTTCAATGATAGTACCATCAGACGAACAAAATAATAAAATACAAGCGCATAGCAAACACAAGGCCAGTTTGCACACCTTGCCCGGCACCATGCTAATTTACTGAAATCCTCACAACGCACCACGTTATTTATTGTAACCAAAATAGAACGAACTCGATTTTAAATTCATGGTACTAATTAATGTTTCTTCACAATTCAGTAATTACTACCTATTCCCCCACCCCCATACAACCCTGTGCCCCCCCATTCCTTCACTGAATTCATATTACAAAATAAACATAATTAATGTGAATTTGACACATTTCTTCTTTTGTTTGTATGAACAGCTATAAACGTAGAAGAAAATGGTAGTTAATTTCCGTTTTCAAATAAAATAACACACATCCCCCAGAAGTTAGCTCCCGGGGATTTATTAGCAAGTGCTCTCGGGACTAACACCTGAGGGAGACAGGGCTGAGAAGCAGGAGTCTAGGAGCTGCCTTACAGACCCAGCCAGGGCCTCGGCCGACACCAAGAGCTGTCCTTTAGGTAGATGGCCTTCAGAGTTGTCCACAGCTGAGGACAAGGAGGCTGCACTTTATCTTTCAACATTTGTCGGTCACTGGCTGCAGGCCAGCCCCCAAAGGACAGGGACTTAGGAGAGGCAGTTTTTTCCAGTACCAAGAGGTCACAGAGATCTACCCTCAGAGTTCCTGGCAGTCAGGGGGGATTGAAGAGGCTCCTAAGATCTTCATTCCTGACCCGGGATCTAGGCAGAACATGACTGTCCCCCATGGCAGCTCCAGGCAGAACGTGACTATCCCTGAGAGTGACTACTTAATGTAACTCATTTAGTTTTCAGAGTCTAAGAAAGGTCCCATCACTGCCTCTCCTAAGCTACGCCACATTTCACTCTTCAAGTCAAGAGACACCCCCCCAAAATCCCTATTAAATTATCCTGAGATTCTGGCCGAAACAAATGCCAAGGGGCAGAGCATCCCTGAAGCAGAAGAAAATGTACTCAACTCCTAGGTTTAGCACAAGGCCGCTGCAAGAAGAGCCGTGGAAGAGTGGACAAAGCAGAGACGGACAGAGGTCCGACAGGACTGGACACACACCGCCTTAGTTAGCTCAGGCTACCACAGCACAGGTGAGCTGGAATTCTGGGAAGAAGCTACATCCACACTGCAGACCCTGCAGACAGGTTAGGACCTGGGGACCTGAACAGAACACCAAGGCTGCAGAGTATGTTTCTCAAGCTTCCCAATGCTGCGACCCTTAGTACAGTTCCTCAGGTTGTGCTGACCCCAACCATAAAACGATCCTGTTACTACTTCATAACTGTAATTTTGCTACTGTTAGGATCATCATGTAAATAATTGATAATGCAGGATTGAGAACCAGAAATGGAGCATCATAGGTTGAGAACCAAAGTTATCTTAGGCTATCATAGACCCTTTAAAGTAGCCATTTCCTGTAACTTTCGTATACACTCTAATGGTCTCCTGACTTTAAATAGACTTCTTAGGTTTCCCTTAGGTAAGCATCTGAAGTCCCCACCCACCTAATAGTAAACATGCTGTAAAGGGGGGTGACAGGGGACTTCAGCCCTCTAGAGCACTGGCTGCTCTTGCAGATGAGCTGGGTTTGGTGGCCAGCAGCTCCATGACTGTTCACAACCATCTGGAACTTCGGTTCTAGGGGATCTGATCCCTTCTTCTGACTTCCTCGGGGGCTGCATGCACACAGAACGCAGATATACATGTGGGCTAGCACTCATATACCTCAAATTTAAAAATATAAAAGAACTCTTCAGAAGTAAACACACAAAACCCGTGAAAAAGATGTCATTGTGTAGCTATAGCCCACCTGCTCAGGTATACCCCAAGTTAACCTGGTAAGGATGTTGGTTTATGACTTTTCTGTCATAAACGCTTGTCATACCCAGTGACGCTTGTCAATCAGGGTAACTGGAATCTATGCACTTGGGCCATGTTCACTCGTGCTGGGCTCAGAATGAACCATTTTCTTTCTTTCTTTTTTTATTTTTATTTATTTTATTTTATTTTTTTAGAGAGAGACAGACTGACAGGGTCTTACCATGTAGTTCTGACTGTTCCGGAACTGTGGAACTCACTATGTATGTATGCTCACCTCAAACTCACAGAGATGCATCTGCCTCTGCAGCCTAACTGCTGGGATTAAAGGCGTGCACTACCAGGCCCAGCCATTTTCTTCTGTTAAGTCACAATTACTTTCCACGTTACTGTAAAACCCTACAGAACTGGGTCACTTTTCCACAGATGAGGGGAGAAGTCTCCTGTGTTCCCTCTGATTTCAACCTGGGCAGCAGTCCGGGTTCTCATACTCCAGGAAGAGAGGAATTCACATCAAGGCACAGGCAGAGTAGGCAAATGACAAAGGTTTATTCTTTGTGTATGTGTGTGTGCATGCATTGTGATGCACCATGTCTGGGTGTGTTAACCCTTGGCCTCCTAAGAAAGACAAGCCCCTGCTCTGTCACCCCTCTCCCTAGTCCCTGGAGACAGGCTCTTTCATTCAACCTAAAGCTTCCTGTTCAGTTAAGTTGACTGGCCACATAAACTGAGGACCTGCCTTTCTCCCTCCACCCCACACCCGCCCAGCACTAGGGTTCCGGGCACTAGAGGCCATGCCTGGCTTTTTTGACAGGAGTGCTGGAGATTCTAACTCAGGTCCTCACGTTTGCCTAGCAAGTGACGTTTACCTACTGAGTCACTTCCCCAACCCTTCAAGGTTACTCCTCAGTAGGCCAGAGGAAGCAAACAGAAAGAGCAGCCTGGGGAAAGGAGGTTAGACCAACAGGGCCTACCCTGAGGCCATCTGTGATCTTCCTCCACGAATAGCTGGGGGCTTTCTTAGTGTCCGCTCTTACCCACACTTCAGTCTGCTGTGATGAGCAACACCGGACTCAAGAATGCATACAAAGTTGTGAGCTCTCCCCTGAATATTTAGACGCTGACTCCGAAGCAAGGGTAAAGGTGCCTTCTGTGCTCTTCAGTGAGGGTCCATCTGTGAAAAACAACTTTGTTTTTCCAGGTGCCTCTTATCTGGGAGGCTCAGCTATCCGTACCCAGCTCTAAGCCCTCTTGTTTATCTTCCCCTGTGTCTCTAGCTCTTTTAACTCAACCTTTAACACTAGCAATCTGGACAACAGAGCATGACTTTTCTCAGCTCTGGACACCAGAAGCCTGAGCTCAGCAAGGTGAGAGCTTCTCCTGCAGAGGTGCCTGTCCTTGGCTTGTGCCCTCTCTGTCTTCACGTCACCTCCACATCTGTGTCCCAAGGTCCTCTACTAACAAGGACATCGGCCATGTTGGATTAGAACCTGTCCTCATGACTTCATTTCGGCCTAATCACTGCTTTAAAGTTCCAGTCTCCGCAATCATATGAGCGAGATATTAGCAGCTGTGTTTCAACTTACAAGCTATCTGTTTGTGTGTTTTATTTTGTTTTGTTGAGACAGGGTCTCAGACTGACTAGAAATGTCAATACATAGCTGAGGGTGACCCAGAATTCTTAATTATTATTATTCTTTTTGAGTGTATGTTTTGGTTTCTCAAGACAGGGTTTCTTTGTCAGCCTTGGCTGTCCTGGAACTCGCTCTGTAGATCAGACTCGTCTTGAACTCACAGAGATCCACCTGCCTCTGCCTCCTGAGTGCTGGGATTAAAGGTGACCACCTCATACGGTTTATTGGGTGCTAACATGGAACCCAGGGCCTTGTGCATGCTTGGCAAACATTCTACCAACTGATCTACATTCCCAGGGCCTTGTTTTGGGGTCTTGTTTTTGTTTTTTGAGACAAAGTTCCCAGTAGCCCCGGCTGCCCTCAAACCTGGTGTGTAGTTAGACTACCCTTGAAGTCCTAATCCTGATCCTCCACCGTAACAATGACTTTAACCTCAGCTTCTTCAAAATGTGACACTTTGGTGTGCTGAGGAGAAGTTAGTTTTAGAGCAAAGATCCAGCTGACCTCTTCCCCGACCCATCTGCTCCCAATTGGATTTTTCCTATTTAACATATATGCAGAGGATATATACACCAATATAGCGTGTATGTTCAAATATGAAAGATACATTCCCTCCTTCCTTTCTCTTTCTGCCTTTTTCTGTTTGTTTTTGTTTTTGTTTTTGTCTTTGTTTTTGTGGGACAGGGTTTCTCTGTGTGGCTTTGGCTGTACTGATACTCACTCTGTAGACCAGGCTGGCCTTGATTTCACAGAGAGTCCCGCGCCTCTTCCTCCCAAGTGCTGGGATTAAAGGCGTGCGCCACCACTACCCGGCTCTGCCTTTCTCGTAAAACAAGATCTTCCACTGTAGCCAAGGCTAGCCTTGAGCTCCTGCTGATTCTCCTGCCTCTGCAGTGTTGGTGTATAGATGTGAGCCACCAGACTGACTTCTATTTTTTTTTCTCTTTTATGCCTAAAGAGAAAACATAGTCCATGATCTATCTCAGAAGACAGAACTGTCACCATGCGTGAGTGGCTCCTGAGTCTCCAGTTCCTCAGAACACCATGATAAATGTACAACCGTAGTCACTGTCTGTCCTCTTGTGGTCTTTTTCTTTATAACCACTGAAATCCCTTAAAACAACTGCCTACGTGTGGGCTGTGGTAACGGCTTGGTGGTTAACATCAACTACTGCCCTTACAAAGAGGAACTGAGTTCTGTTGCCAGCATCCACATTAGTGGGCTCCTAACTGCTTGGAACTCCTTGGTCCTGGGGATCTGACACCCTCTTCTGGACTCCTCCAGCACCTGCATCTACACACGCACACACAGACACACAAACACATGCTGTAACAATAATAAAAATAAATCTTATTCTTAAAAGCCTGCCTGCATTCCGCCAACTCTGCCTCATAACGAACAGCACACGGTGAACACAAACTCATGAGGGTCCAGAATTTTTCCTTATTAATTTTGTCTGCCGTCAGTTCATCACAGTGACTTTTCAGAAGGGAAAGCCAAGTTGTCCCTTTGCCTTACAGCAGAATAAGTTCACCTAATATCAGGGGAGTGTTAGAATGCATACTAAAGGTAAGGCAAATTAACATTTTTTTTTTTCATTTAAAGAACTGCTTGGCTCATGAACTCTAGCCCTTACAGGCTAATTCTCGCACCTGGACTAGCCCATTTCTAATGATGCGTGTAAGCACCCCAAGGTGCGCTTACCGGGAAGATTCTAGCCTAAGTCCATCGTGGGTTGCAGCTGCCTGGGAGAGCTGAGCATGGCGTCTCTGCTCCAGCAGAGCTGCCGGGTCTCTCCGGGAGCAGAGCAGAGTCTGACCTCACTTCCTCTTCCGCCCAGAATTCTATTCTGTTTACTCCTCCCATCTATGTTCCAGCCATGAGGCCAAGCAGCTGGTTTATTATAACTTAACCAATGAAATCAACAGATTGATATATGACACTCCCACATCACTT
>NW_026067959.1:1957409-1989169 GCF_014885135.2 Alexandromys fortis | reverse complement strand
GGCTAGCTCATGCCCGAAATAACAACACACAAACTGTATTCATTTAAAGAACTGCTTGGCCCATGAACTCTAGCCCTTACAGGCTAATTCTCGCACCTGGACTAGCCCATTTCTAATGATGTGTGTAAGCACCCCAAGGTGCGCTTACCGGGAAGATTCTAGCCTAAGTCCATCGTGGGTTGCAGCTGCCTGGGAGAGCTGAGCATGGCGTCTCTGCTCCAGCAGAGCTGCCGGGTCTCTCCGCAAATTAACATTTAAAGGCTGGAAAAAGTCCAAGAGGATTTGGGTTCTCAACCTACAACATTTGTTTCTCCAGAATCCTGATGATCTGGGCAACCAAGGACAAAAATCTGCAGGTTTCTTAACACAAAGTAGCTTCTCCAGAGAACCTTAGATCATAACAGAATCCCGAAGCCTATTTTAATTTTTTAGATTTAATTTCATTATTTTTTAATTATATGTCTGTATTTAAGTATGTGCCCTTGAGCACAGGTGTCTGTGAAGTCAGATCCCCTGACGCTGGAGTTACGGACAGTTGTGTGCCATGTGGTGTGGGTACTGGGAGTCAGGTCAGGTTCCTCTGGAAGAGCAGCGTGTGCTTGTGACTGCTCTCCAGCCTCTAAGTGCCTGTCTTCAGTGACAAATAGAACTTCCAAATGGAGAAGGCATTAATACCATCTTGGCAGAGTGTGCTGGGTCTTGAAAAAATGCATTCATATGAGTAAAATCAGAAATTAACCCCAGAGTGAATGTGGAATTAGAACAAGAGACATTAGATGTCTTTAAAAGATAGACCCATCCATAAAAAAAAAAAAAAAAAAAAAAACATGTATCTATCAAAGGCACCTGCATCTATCTGAATTTTACAAATTCCCTCAGTGGGGTGTGTCCTTTATGCTGTTTAGATATGATGGCACAATGCCCATGTTAGTTCTGAGGAAGACAAAGATGTCTGCATCCTAGCCCAGAGCCTAGTGGGTTCTAGGTCTGAGCGGGTTTTTCCACTAAGGCAACCAGCAGTTACTTGTCAAACATCTCCGTCGGTTCTAACAATAGCTACCTGGCTTTTTGCTTGGGTTCTGGTGATCTGGACTCAGGTCCTCTGCTTGTCTTTGCCCATGGAGCCATCTCCCCCACCTTTATTTATTTTTACATTTATTTATTTTATGTGTATGAGTGTTCTGTCTGCATGTGTGTATATGGACCACATGCATGTTTGGTGCTTGCAGAGGTCAGGAGACATCAGCTCCCCTGGAAGCAGATGGCTCCTGGTTTTGAGCCATCTTGTGGGTGCTGGGAACCAAACCTGGGTTCTCTGAAAGGGAAACAAGTGCTCGTAAGCACCAAGCCACCTCTCCAAGCCCTCTTTTTATTCTAATAATTCCACTATGCAGAAAGGAGAAGGGATGCATGAAAAACTGAGTACAATCATCTAGCTTCTGAAGTTAGCAACATTTTGCTCATCTTTGCTTTATATACTTTTCAAAAATCTGACTTTTAAAATTGATTGTGTGTGTATGTCTGTCCCTGTCTTGGCTGTGTCTGTGTGTGTCTGTGTGTGTCTGTGTATATCTGTGTGTGTCTTTGTATGTCTGTGTGTGTGTGTATACGTTCACACGGTGGCACTGGTTTGGAGGTCAGAGGGCAACTTCATGGCCTCAGTTCTCTCCTTCCACCTTTGCATGGGTCCAGGCCTGCACGGCAGCCACCTTTAGCCTCTGGGCCATCTTGCCAGTCCTGCACATAGATTCTTATTAAAATATTTGAATTAATTACTAATTACTAAATGTCAGGAAATTTTAAAAAAATCGTATGTAAGTAAACACACATAACTGGTCAAAGTGATGAGAATAAGAGGCTGTCAGCCGTAAATGGGGCCTCTGTATCCTCACCTCCGAGGCTCAGGGAGCATCACAGCAGGGGCAGTAAGAAGAAGAGTGTTGGGAAACCTGTCTTCCGGTAGTCACATAGAGCCATGGCAGTCACAGGGCTGTGATTACCCTCCCAAGGTCTGCACAAGATGGCAGCCCATCGACATTTCATCATGGAACGAAGGGACTCAAAAGACCCAGTCTATACCTGCTGTAGTCAGTTAAGGATTGATGGTGGCGGGAGGGACATTTTCTTCAGTGTTGTAGCAACTGAAAGATACTCAGGTGGCTGTGGATAACTCATCACCCAGGCTCAGGTGGACAACCGGACAACCCTAAGGAAGCCGACAGGTGATTAAAAAAAAAAAAAAAAAGACAAGAAACTAGAAAGATGAGTCTCAGGGGAACAGAGGCAGATGGATCTCTGAGTTTGAGGCCAGAGTGAGTTACAGGACAGCCAGGGCTGCACAGAGAAACCAAAGAAACCCTGTCTTAAGGAAAAACAAAACAAAACAACAGAAAAATTATATACATGTGTGAAAATAATGAAACCCATTAAGTACAATTAATATACATAATGGTAAAAAACATTCAAAGAAGAAAACACAGAACACTGAACAGTACTTGTTGAAATAAGAGCGGCGGGGCTGCGTCCCCAGCACCCCAGCCACCTGCTAGCATAAAGCAAAGTCTATACTAATGCAAATTATTCATATCTCTATCATATCCCCCTTTAAATGTAAAAGAATGTTTATAAACCATATTTGGGAAAATGGACGCAGTTTCTTCTCTCCAAACTGCTTCCTGCTGAATGGGGGCGTCGTTAATTAGGTCTTTCATGGTATAACCTGTGTGCTAGTTTCATCTCAGTGGGCAGTTCGGCAGTTGAGTGAAGTAATTTTCTGAAGGTGTTCAATGCAACCTCAGGAGGGCGTGGTCCATCATACCATATCGGAATAGTAAAAATAAACAGGGTCTCATCCTCTGTGAAAACAAAATAGGAAACTCCTTTCGAAAGCATCACGTCCTTAGATCCAAATTTCAAAGTCAAGGCATCAAAATCTCTACGATGGATTAGTTCAGCAGCATTTATAAACAAATATCTTTTAGCATCTGTTGCTCCTTCCTCAGCATTCAAACAATTCAAATAGAGCATAATAGTATACAGTATCAAGATTCTCTGTGTATTTTCCATCTTTGTACACTTTATTTTAACCTTTATTTCATTTATTTTTACTTTTATTTTATATTCTCTATCTTTGTCCTGGAATAACTCTGTAGACCAGGCTGTCCTTGAACTCTCAGAGATCTGCCTGTCTCTGCCTCCCAGGCACTGGGATTAAAGGCGAGTGCTACCACACCTTGAAGTCACAGAGGTCAATCTCCCTCTGCCTTCCAAGTGTTGGGATTAAAGGTGTGTACTACCACACCCAACAACTCTCTTCCTTATGTTTACTTTTAAGAAATTTTAGTTTGCATATATTTTTAACACACTGTAAGTTATTTAAAGGTTTTTTTTTGTCTTTGAATCTCTTTTTACTGTATCTCTCTCTCTTTTTCTGAACATATGAGCCTTTAAATTATTGAGCAATATGGGTAGGATTAAAGCCTTGGCTTTGCCAGCTAGATCCAGTCCATTCCTTAGCTTTCCAGCCTCATGGCTGAGGTACCGGTTGTAGCCCTGTTTACTGCCACAACTCTATGGCATTTCAAGGTCCCTGCAAGCCAGCGAGCTACAACAGACAACACTCAAGTCCTCTCTCTGTGGCCGGCCCTCCTGCCTCAGTCAGAGTTTGCCCCAGCAGGACGGCCCAGAAAGCCGGCATTTTAAAACAGCACAGCTTTTTTCCTGCTACGGCTGAAAACCGAAAAGCATGTGTTCAGCTTTTCGTCAACACCATTTAAGTGTTTTGTGGCAGGACCTCTTAATGAGCTGCAGGGTTTTGCAGCTGAAGCTGAGTCAGGCAGCCTCTCTTAGATGAGAGCGCTTGCTTGCCTCTAGCAAGCGGAGCAGACTCGAGAAATCGCTGCTACCAAGAAAACAAACATGCTTTACTCTTTCCCAAGCTTTCTCAGGCTTTTTGTGGATTCAGTTATCCTCACGTTGGGCAGCCATCTGTTGAAATAAGAGCGGCGGGGCTGCGTCCCCAGCACCCCAGCCGCCTGCTAGCATAAAGCAAAATCTATACTAATGCAAATTATTCATATCTCTATCAAGTACTGGATCCATGTTCCCACCTGGAAACTTCTAGCAGCTCAGTTAAAGCACAAGCTGGCTACTCTAGGTTCTCCCCTTGCTCTCTGCCATGAGAGTCGAGGCGTGGGTCCTGTTATCGGGGATCTGGGCCACATGTTTACAGAAGACTTAAAAGGAAGGGCTCACAGAGATTTTTCCAAAGATCAAGAAAGCTTGATCCAGAGCATAGTCACAGTGCAGATTATGGAGGGATGTGCTGTCAGGAACGGCAGTAGACCGTCTTAGTCAGGGTTTCTAAGCTGGGATGAAACACACGACCAAAAGGCAAGTTGGGGCGGAGAGGGTTTGTGTGTCTTACACTTCCACACTGCTGTTCATCACGGAAGGAAGCCAGGGCAGGAACTCAAACAGGGCAGGGTCCTATACAGGGACTGATGCAGAGGCCATGGAGGGGTGCTGCTTACTGGCTTGCTTCACATGGCTTATTCAGCCTTCTTTCTTATAGAACCCAGGACCACCAGACCAAGGATGGCACCACCCACGATGGCCTGGGCCCTCCCCCATCAATCACTAATTAAGAAAACATGCTTGTTTACAATATGATGTTATGGAGGTATTCTCTCAACTGAGGTCTGTCCCTGAACTTGGGGTGACATTTTCTCAGCTAAGCTGGAAGCCAGGAAGTCCCAGGGCTCCTCCTGGCTCTGCCCCTCTCTGATATGGCTTTATAGTCACTTGTGGGATACCCCAGTCCTGGTATCTGAATCCAGGTCCTGTGATTGGATAGCAATTGCAGGCAAAGTTAAATGCACAGCGGGAAACCGGCCAGGAGCGAATAGAGCTGTCCTATGCTTCTGATGCTGCCTTTTCTCTTCAGAATAAAGTTGCTAGGGCCATCTGGTCTGTGGAAGCCACAGATAAGTGCATCCCATACAACGCAGAGCCAGAGAACAATTTATTTAAAACACAGCCGGGAGCCAAGAATCAGTTAAAATGACAATACAAGAAAGTAATCAAATGGTTCTCCTAAGACGCACTGGGGCTGTCTCATATTTTAACTGTGACAATAAAGGCGTGAACATTTTGGGACACGCTAAAAAAAAAAAATGTCAGTCTTAGCCAGGCAGTGGTACACATACCTTTGATCCCAGAACTCAGGAGGCAGAGGCGGATCTCTGTGAGTTCAAGGCCAGCCTGCTCTACAAGAGCTTGTTCCAGGACAGGCTCCAAAGCTACAGAGAAACCCTCTCTCAAAAAACAAAACAAAAAAAGTCAGCCTTTAAAACTAAATTACAGACCTCAAACTTAAAAATTTCTCTTTTCTCTTGGAGGAGAAACAAAAAAGCTCCCAGAAGCACCCTGGATACCATCACACTACTTGTATTTAAGGTTGAGTTCAAATGATGGTCGTAGGGACCCTCAGAGCCTCCTCCTTGGGTTTTCAGGAAAGCCACTCATTCTAAAGGTTAGGCCAGACTTTGAAATGTTCAATTTAGGCTGGTCCTCTCCGATAAGACACTAAGCTAACTCCTCGTCAGCATGCTCCAGGGACCATATTTGGACCCTGGAGATGCTGAAGCTGTCTTTTGCATGTCAGGACCTGTCAACACTTCAAATAGATAAGTAGAAATAGACAGATAGACAGACAGATAAAGTGATTGATAAAGTCAAGTGAGGTGGCACACATCTTTAACCCCAGAACTGTGGAGGCAGAAGCAGGTGGATTTTCTTGAGTTCCAGGTCAGCCAGGGCTACATATGGAGACACTGTCAAAAACAAACAAACCAACAGAAAGTCTGCCTGTGAATTAAATACTCTTACATCTGACTTAAAATAGCCCCCCACCTCAATGCACCTTCCCTTCCAGGCGCTGTTAGGCTTCTGACATGTTTTCTGGAGACCTGAATCTCATGGAAGCACCATGGAATTCTTTCCTATCAACTAATGCATTCTGGATGGAATATGGCTATGGGTTGCCTTTTCAGGGCCAAATGGCGTCTGAAAGTTGAGGGCTAGGAGTCTAGAGTCAGAGACACCTGGTTTCAAATCCTGCTGAGTTACTGACAGCCCCTGTGACTCTGGGCAGGTTACTTAACTAGTGTGAAGCTAGGTGCCTTCTCTGTAAGCCTGGAATAGAAAGGATTCCCGCCTCGCCCAATCACGAGTGGAATTTTAATTACAGGTGACTACATCACAAATTTCCTGCAAACCTAGTGACTCAGAACAAGTTATGGACTCATAGTTCTGTGTTCTGAGCTGGTCTAGGTTGGGTGGTTCCCCTCAATTTGGGGTTCCTGGGCAGCTGCAGTCATGAGCAGACTCAGCTGCTATGGCTGGATAATTCTGGCTTCCTCACAGCTGGACTGGCCAGAATACCTGGACACTGGCTGGGTCAGCCTCTCTTTCTAACTGGTTTTTCCAGTGGGGTAGCTAGATGTCTTACACAGCAGAATAGGGTTCCCTTGAGTGGAAGCTGCTGGGGGTTTGAGGTCTGAGCTCTGGAATCTACCTTTGCTAGAATTTGTTGGTTGAAGGGTCATAGCTTTCTTTGACTCAAAATGACTGAATGTGCCATCGGCCACAGCACTCACCATTGCAGGGCAGTATTGCATCAGGCCTAGTGTCACAGCCAAGGGACAGTTCTGCTTGACACTGCACCATGATCTTTTGGCTTTCAGACTTCAAATTTTTGGGTTTTAAAAAAATTACACATACATACATACATACATACATACATACATACATATATTCCTTATAAAGTTGGCTTTTTTTGGTGGTGGTTTTTTTTTTTAAGATTTTATTTATTGATTATGTACACAGTGTTCTGCTTGCGCATTTGCCTGCAGGCCAGAAGAGGGCACCAGATCTCATTACAGATGGTTGTGAGCCACCATGTGGTTGCTGGGAATTGAACTCAGGACCTCTGGAAGAGCAGGCAGTGCTCTTAACCTCTGAGCCATCTCCCCAGCCCTGGTGGTGGTATTTTTATTTTTATTATCTATCTATCTATCTATCTATCTATCTACCTATCCATCTATTGGTTTTTTGAGGTAGGGTTTCTCTGACTGTTCTAGAGCTCACTTTGTAGACCAGGCTGGATTTGAACTCCTAAATGCTGGTATTAGAGACGTGTGCCAGCATGCCTGGCAAGTTTTTGTTTTGTTTTGTTTTTTGGTTTTGCTTTTTTAAAAAAAAACATCAGGCCAAGTCCTGAAGATAGCCCATGTATTATTGTTATGTATTTATTATTATTTTAAGAATTCATATTATTTTAAATTCTATGTATCTACCTGTTGGTATGGACATGTGCACATTAGTGCTGGTGCCCTCAGAGGGCAGAAGAGTTAGATATTGTGGAATATTATTTTAAGATGTGTTACATTTGTTTATGCTGTGGAACATTTGTTTTAATGATACAAAGATGTATTGCATTCTTTCATGTTGCATTTGTTTAACTCTGTGAAGCTGTGTTATTTTGCCTGCCTCAAACACCTGATGGTCTAATAAAGCACTGAACAGCTAATAGTGAGACAGAAGAGAAGATAAGCAGGGCCGGCAGGCAGAGAGAATAAATAGAAGGAGAAATGGAAGGAGACACAAGATAGAACAAGGAGAGGAGGACATCAGCCGCCAGCCACCCAGTTACTCAGCAAGCCATGGAGAAAGAAGTAAAGAAAGGTATACAGAAATAGAGAAAGAAAAGCTGAGAGGCAAAAGATAGATGGATAATTTAAGATAAGAAAAGCTGGGTAAAAACAAGTCAAGCTAAGGCTGGCCATCTATAAGTAAGAATAAGCCTCTGTGTCACGATTTGGGAGTGGGGGGGCGGGGTGCCCCAAAGAGTAAAGGGTTAAAAACAAACAAGTTTTTGTGTTCTAAGGTGGGGTTAGAGCGAAAGAAGATCCAGGTACAGTTGAAGTTACCAGTAGCTGTGAGCTGCCTGACCTCAGTGCTCAGACCTGAACTCAAATCCTCTGCAAGTGCTCTTAGCCTTTGAGTCATCTCCCTGGTTCCTTAGCACTTTATATTTTAGATAGGGTTGTAGGACCCAGGGCAGCTTACCTATACTGCAGCCATGACAGGCTCAATTAGAAGCCAGTCAAAGAGTAGGCCTAAATTTCAGTTTATTCTAAGATAATACCTGCTTCCAGGAAGGACCACAAACTGAGACTACCCAGGCAGTACCCAGTAATGAACCAATCAGCAACCGAGGGGAAAATACCTACCGTTCCAACTACTGTAGACAGGATCACGAGATGTCCTTAGCCCAGCACATACCTACCCCCTTTCACCAGGACACCCCTGGACACATGTCAGCCAATCGGGGATCCCAAACCTTGAAAGTCCCCTCACACTCAGCCTCTCCTATGATAAAATCCCCACCCCACCCAGGCTCAGTGCTGTTTGATTGGACTGCTGGTTGTGTTGGACACACAGAGGGTCCAAGCTCAAGCCTGAATAAAGGCTCTTTGCTTTTGCATGTGAGTTTGGACTTGGTGGTAGTCTGGGGGAGGGGGACTGACGATCTGGGCAAAACAGGGTCTCATGGAGTCCAAGATGACCTCCTTCTTGCAATGTCGCTGAGAGGGGGCTTGAATTTCTGGTCCTCCTGCCTCCACCTCCCAAGTGTTGGGACTGCCACCAACATGCGTGCACCACCATGTCCAACTCCTTAGGTTTTCATTTGTTTTGTTTTGAGCCATTATTGCCACAGTTAGCTGCTGCTTTGATCATCTCTTCAAGGCGGCTGATGCTGCAGGACAGCATATGCTTCTGCCATTTACTCTGTTTTCTCTCCTTTCCCATTCGATCTCGGTTGCTGAAAATGCAGTTAGCGATATCTCACAACCCACTGCTTACTGGCTGGTTAGCTATGTATTTTGTTTTTATTTTAGTTTCTTTCTGTGTTCTACATCTAGTGTCCCGAGTTTTAGACATTACAAATATTCTCCAAACCAATTATCAGTTTCTTAAGTTTTTTGTCTTATTGAATGGAACAAAATCATCATTTTTCATTTCATGTTGGTTTTTTTTTTTAAAGAAGTTTGGCTCCTGATTCAGACAAATGGCATTCTATACTATCATAGGCAGTACATTCATACTGAAACATCTGCCGTGTCTACGGCCATACCACCCTGAACATGCCCAATCTCGGAAGCTAAGTAGGGTCGGGCCTGGTTAGTACTTGGATGGGAGACCGCCTGGGAATACCCGGTGCTGTAGGCTTAGAAAAAAGAAAAAGAAAAAAGAAAGAAACATCTGCCTATGATAAAAATGACAGGATCCAGCTTACTTTTTCTCAATAAAATCATAAAGGGAGTGGTGGTACACGCCTCAAATCCCAGCACTCGGGAGGCAGAAGCAGGTGGATCTCTGAGTTCAAGGTCAGCCTGGTCTACACAGAGTGAGTTCTAGGGCTACACAGTAAGACACTGTCTCAAAACAGAAACAAAAAAACATGCCAGCCAAATTTTTCATGCTAAGAAACAATGTACCCCCGTCATGGTCCTGTGGTGCCACCTTTATGAAATGCCAAGTTCCTGTTCCCTTCTGAGTTCTCCTTTCTGTTGCACTGGTCTATCTGCCTCCCACTACAAACTGTAGGGGGAAACTGTTCTTTCATTCCCCAACTGCTCAGACCTGAATAATCACACAGAAACTATATAATTATAACACCGCTTGGTCTATTAGCTCAGGTATTTTAGTGTCTAACTCTTATATCTTAAATTAACCCATTTCTATTCATCTGTGCAGCACCACTAGGGTGTGGCCTACCGGTAAGGTTCTGTCTGGCAGCTGGAGTCTTTCTCCTTCAGCAGCTACATGGCATCTCCCTGACTCCACCTACTCTCTCTATATATCTCTTCCAGCCTGGCTATATTCTGTCCTGCTATAAACCGAAGCAGCTTCCTTATTAACCAATGATGATAAAACATTCATAGCAAACAGAGGAGAAATCCCACATCAACAAACTCTTTGTTACCTTTCTTTTATTGTGTTTTTTTTTTCATGGTAGAGTTTCTCTGTGTTCACCCGTTAGTTGTAGTCTTCTAGTGGTCAGGGCTGATGGCCCAGCTGCAAGTGCTGCAGCCATCACAGCCATGACTGTGGGCTGTGCACTGGGACACACACTGGGTCATGCCATGACTGCAGGTTTCAATGGAAGTAGTAATGTTGAACCTATGAAGTCTGCTCTTGTTTACCAGGAGGCTGAGGAAGCCAGACTGTTGCAATAGTAGCAGTGTGGTGGCCCTTGCTTTGTGAGATAAAATAGTGTTGAGTGTGCCAAAACCCAGGTGACAAAGCTCTCTATCAGGGTTTTGGCAAGGGGCTCAAACAGCAGACTTGCAGGTGGATTTGCCTAAATAAGAAATCCAAATTGAAGAACTGGGCATTTATAGCTGGCAGGATGGCTCAACAGGGAAAGTACCCATGATCCCTGGGACCATGGTAAAAGGGATGAATGTGCTGGCTTAAATGAGGGGGGCCCCACAGGCTCACGTGTTTGAATGCTTGGTCCCCAGTCAATAGAACTGTTGGGGAAGAATTAGGAGGTGTGGCCTTGTTGGCAGAGGTGTGTCACTGGGGGGGGGGGGGGGTTTGAGGTTTCCAAAGCCAACAGCATTCCAGTTAGCTCTCTCCGCCTCCCACCTATGGATCAGGATCTGAGATCTCAGCTATTGCAGCCACCATGCACTTTCTCTGCCCTCATGGCTCTAACCCTCTGAAACTGTGAACCAAGTAAACCCCTTCTTTTGTAAGTCGGCTTGGCTGTGGTCTTTTATCACAGCAATAGAAAAGTAACTAAGACAGGAGAGAACCAACTCCAGAAAGTCATCCTTTGACCTCCACACACATACTGTGGCAATGCACACCCTCACTAAAACGTATGTCATAAACACACATAATAGACACAATAGGAACACATTTTTTTTCAAAATTATTTTCAAAGTACTTTATTTAAAGGGTTTTTTTTAGATTCTATTTCTAGTTGTGTCCATATGTGAGTGGGAGTGAGGTGTGTGCAGGTGTGAGTACTGGTGCCAGTGAGGTCCAGAAGACAATATCAGACCTCATATTGCTGAGTTACAGGTGGTTGTGAGCCTCCTCATGTGGGTGCCAAACTCAGGTCCTCTGCAAGAGCAGTGTGTGTTCTTAAGTACTTTTCTTTCTTTCTTTCTTTCTTTCTTTCTTTCTTTCTTTCTTTCTTTCTTCCTTCCTTCCTTCCTTCCTTCCTTCCTTTCTTTCTTTCTTTCTTTCTTTCTTTCTTTCTTTTTTTGGTATTTCAAGACAAAGTTTTTCTGTGTAACAGTCCTGGCTGTACTGGAACTTGCTTTGTATACCAGCTTGGCCTTGAACTCACTGAGATTTGCCTGCCTCTGCCTCCCAAGTGCTGGGATTAAAGGCGTGCACCATCACCACCTGGCAAAAAAAAAAAAAAAAGTACATTTTACCCATTGTGGTAACTCACTGACCCCAAACTCCCTTTTTAACATTATTTCTTTTTATTTTTTTTATTTTTTTTTTCGAGACAGGGTTTCTCTGTGGCTTTGGAGCCTGTCCTGGAACTAGCTAGCTCTTGTAGACCAGGCTGGTCTCGAACTCACAGAGATCCGCCTGCCTCTTCCTCCCGAGTGCTGGGATTAAAGGCGTGCGCCACCACTGCCCGGCCTTATTATTTCTTTTTAAATCATGGTTCTGGGAATCAAATCTAAAGCCTATGCTGGGCCATTGTTCTACCGCTGAGTCAAGTCCTTCCAATACAAATTCTTATATAAAACATAGTAGTTCTTATTGGAGCCTATATCCAACCTAAAGTCCAGATCCAGGTTTGCATATTCAAATCCCTGCAAGTGTTCGACAAGACAAAAAAGCGTTTATTTCTCAGTCTCTATACACACTCCTTCAAGAGACATTGTGATTGACAGCTTCAACTAATGGGCTAGGGGGAGGGCTCAATAGTAAGTATTTGTGAAGGCCTGTGTTAGATCCCAACACACACACATATACCTCCCTCTTCAATGTACAACATAGGTAAAGCAAGTGAGATTTACAGGAAGCAACCATAAAGAACCCACACTGAACAGTAGGGAATCCTGGGGCCGGGGTTCACATTTCTAGATGGAGTCTAGAGTAACATAGTGGTTTCAGGCTGGGAGCTTCAAACTTAGACAAACCGGATTTGAAAGGAATGAGACCTATCTAAAATGAATACTGACACGGATAGTGTGTTGATGTTTCTGTTCCTGTGAGACGGTGTGAAGAGAAAGGGTTCGCTTTGGATTACTGGTTCAGAGGCTTCCGTCCATGGTTGCTTAGCCCCATCTCTCTGGGCCTGTGGTGACACTGTACATCATGGCCGTGTGATAGTAAAGTGCAGTCTGACTCTGGGTGACACGCCATTGCTTCCTCTCTTAAAAAAAAAAAAAAAAGAATTCATCCGGGTGTCCCAGAGTACCACCTGTCAGGAAGTCGGGACCACCTTCAGCTCTGCTACAGAGATGGAAGCAGTAGCCTTTTAATGACATAATGTTTTTTTCTTTCCCAGAATTCCTACTCCCTAGTACAATCTCTCCTAAACTACCATGAGTGTCTGCTCTGTCTGTCTGTCTGTCTGTCTGTCTGTCTGTCTGTCTGTCTTTCTAGGTTCCGACTCAGAAAATAGCACCTTTCCCTGTTTCTTCTCTTTTGTCTTTTTCTTCCAGATGCTGGCCAGACCTTAAGCATGCTTTCCCTAATACTGTGGGCATCTTTATTCCTTCTCTAAGGCTCCAACCATACGGCTGCTTGCGCTCCACGCCCCCGACCTCCATTCCGGCTTAACTCAAATAACATGCCGATTTCTCTTTCTTATTTCCATCTTCCTCCTTCGAGCAGCTGCTGAGATTTACAGCTTACTGCCCCGGGGGTTTTCTTTTTAATTAAAATTTCATTTTATTTTATGTGCACGGGTGTTTTGCCTGCATGTGTGTCTGTGCAGCACTCGCGTGCCTGGGTCCCGTGGACGTCAACGGAAGGCACTGGATCCCCTGAAACTGGAGTTCCAGGCATTGTTTTCTTTCTTTTTCCTTTTTAACTTTTTTGTTTTATTTGCATAAGTATTTTGCGTGCACATATGTCTGTGTACCAGTTGCTTGCTGGGTGTCTCACGGCCAGAAGAGCGCATGGGATCCCCAGGTACTGGAGTTAGAGGTGGTTGTGAGGCACCATTTGGGAACTGAGGGTTGAAAACTGGTCCTTTGGAACAGCAGCCCCCTAACTGTTGAATCGCCTTTCCTGCGTGTTGTCCTCTGACTTCACACTCCCACTCCCACTCACACACACACACACTAGGGTACATGTGTGCCCCTCCCACATACAATCAATAAATAAATGGAAAAGGGGGGACATTGTAGGATGGCTCTATAGTTAAGAGCTCGCACTGTGGAGGCAGAGGGGGCGGGATTAAGTTTTCTACGGTGTGGTGTCACTGGGTGTATCAGCCACACTCCAGGGCAGCCCCATGCCCAATGGCTGGCCAACACAAAATGAACTCCATAGTTTTTTATTGTTGCTCTGAACTTTTTAATGTGTGTAGACTTCGGGGGGGGTATTTTTTGACTTTTTTTAAACTTTATTTTATGTGCATTGGTGTGAAGGTGTCAGATTCCCTGAAACTGGAATTACAGACAAGTGTGAGCTGTCATGTCAGTGCTGGGAGTTGAACCCAGGTCCATCTGGAAGAGTAGTCAGTGCTCTTAACCACTGAGCCATCTTTCCAGCCCCCTCCCCCCCTTTTTTGACATTTTAATTCCTCTTATTGGTCTTTTTCCTATTGTGCCAATTTTCAAGTGTGTATGTGTGTGTGTGTGTCTTGTTTGATTTTTTTGTTTGTTTGTTTATTTTTGAAAGAGGGAGAAAGAATTAAGTTTAGATGGGTGAGGAGATGGGCAGGTTCTGGGAAGAACACACACACACACACACACACACATATACGCCCCCTCTTCTTGACTCTCACCAGTGGTTTAAGAGATTAAGCTTCCCCCTAACCTCACAGGAAACTGGCTGGGTTGCTCACTGGGTTGCTGCCTCGCTTCCTCTGCTAACTTCATTCCTCCACTCATCAAGTCTGATCTCTTCAGTCCCCACATTGGCCTCTGTAGGACTGTCCTGGATGGGCCAGTTCCCTTTATCATGATTGTCTGTGACTTTTCTCAACAGTGCAGGCAGCTCTTGGTTGCCCTCTTCTGGGGTTAGGTTCCCAAGCCAGCCATCGCTGTCAGCCAGCCACCCCTGAGTTCCAAGGTCCCAGTGAGGAGGCTGCAGTCATTCATGGGTGTTGTCCTTTATTCTGCGTCTATGGGACCCAGGCAGGGCTATTTTACCCATGTCTCTATTGCTTTGTATCTCTCTGGGTTTTTGTTTGTCTATGTTTGGAGACAGGATCTTGGTTTGTAACCAAACTAGACTTAAACTCTGACTCATCCTGCCCTGAACTCTGAGGGGCTGGGATTACAGGCATTCACCCCCCATACCAGGTTTACTCATTTGTTTTTTTTTTTTAATCTCATAAATGTTGCAGCTATTTTTACCCACAAGGAAGGTTTGAGGAGAGATGCAATGCGAAGGCCTTTCAGATAATAAAACTTGAAGTGGATTCAATAAAAACAGCTAACAGCCAGGTGTGTACGTCAGTCGACCCAGGGTATTCAACTCTGAGGTAGGAGGCTAAGGATTTGAGGCCAGACTTGGCTCAAAGTCAATTCAAGAACAGCCCAGGAAGAGACCTTATCTTATAAAAAGAAAAGAAAAGAAAAAAAAAAAAAACACAGAACCGCAGCAACAACAAAGGAACAGATAGCATTTGGCACTGTTAGTGAAATTGCCTTTTCTAAAAATGTGAAGAGATTAAATGAGCTGGGTACAGTTGGGAGGTGGAGGCTGGAAGATCAGGAGTCCACAGCCTTCCTGGACTCCTTGAGACCTTGTCTCAATCTCCTCCACCACTACCCTCAAAAACTAAAATAGAATGAAAAATGAAATGCAAAAATAAATGAAAACGTCACATGTGGAGGCGATGGGGTTAAAGAATATTATTATTAGTTTTGTTCTTTTGAGACAGGGACCCTCTCCATAGCCCTCGATCCCCTGATGCATAGCCCTGGCTTTTTGTAAACGAGGCTGGTCTCAAACCAATGGAGGTCTACCTGCCTCTGCCTCCTAGTGCTGAGATTAAAGATGTGCACCACCCTGCCTGACCTTGGCATCATTCATAAAAGAATAGAAGAGTAAGAATGGAAGCCGAAGGGCAGGCAGTATTATTAGAGCTTGGACAGAGTAAGCAAGCTTCGCATCCTAGCAGCTGTCTGGAGGAGGAAGGTGGGAAAGGCAAAGAGAAAAAGTCCTGGTGCTCCAGCTAAGTAGTCGTGAAGGTCGGACACCAGGCAGAGAAGTGGCCACGCAGGTGACAGCGCGTTAGAGATGTAGTTTAAAGCAAGCAAGCAAACAAAAAAAGACGAGAGAAGGGAAGGGAAAAGTTATCCAGTCAGGATCAAGCCCCTAGAAAGGTGAGCAGAACCAACAGAACCCCCTGGCATAAAGCAGGTGTGCACGATTGGACAGGAATCACAGGTTGAAAAGCCTGCTATCTCATTACATGTCTAATTAGTGCTTCCGTCTTTTTAGCATGGCTGCAGGTGAACAGGCCTTCTAAGGGGTAGTCCCTTAGCCAGGGCATTGACGTGTCTGACTAGACTATTAAGTCCCTAGCTTGAAGCCAAGGCTTGGTGAAACCACCAAACTGGACCACTCCAGGGGTAAAAGAAAGGTTTATTGTATTGGGGATCCAACTGCCGAGGCTATGGGAGGGAAGTAGGGAGAAGATCAAAATGGCGGACAAGCAAGTGGATCTTATACGACAGTCAGCAGGATGGAGGAGGCCTCTGAGCTGACTCAGGCTTTTTGGGTTGACCTGGAGCTGGATGCTCTTGCCCAAGGTAGCCGACCTTTGAGTCTGGATTAAAGAAGGCCCCTGGTAAACAGAAACCCACCTCAGGCCTCTGTTTATCCAGTTACAATCCTTCTGTTTACCCAGCCAAAGTCCTTCTGCTTGGGACTTTGTCACCAGCACCTCCGTTTGGGGTGGGGGGGGGGGCTCTTTGGACCTAGCACCAGCCCTGCCAGCGATTCCATCTACTTGACCTGAGGAGTTCTTCCTTAGTACGCCTTTACGGCTACTATAAACTTCGTCTCAAAAAGGAAAGAAGAATTGAAGTAAAAATACCCCATATAGGTTGCATTCCCTAACCACTAATAAATATCTCCAACGGTTTGTCTAGGTGATGGAGAGCTGGCTCAGCAGTTGAGAGCACATGCAGCCCTTGGAGAGGATTGGAGCTCAGCTCCGAGCATCCGTTTCAGGTGGCTCTGACATGCTCTTCTAGCCTCCATAGGTACCTGCATGCACACACACACACACACACACACACACACACACACACACAATTAGAAACAAGATAGATTATTAAAACCACAAGTTACGCATTTTCAAAAACAAATGAGAATTTGACGTAGGAAGAAATCACCTTCTGTTCACAAGGTAGATGTTTTTCTTAGAAGCCCACAAGCGGTTAAATATTCTTTTTCTTTGTATTGATTTTTTCCACCATAACATCTTCACCCCGAAGCAATGATTCCTTTTTTACTGATTAGCAACGTTTTAGGAGAGCCAAGCATATTCTAGCGGTGCCTTTGTGCGGCAGACAGCAGCCTGCAGTTTCAGCGCAAGGGATCCCGACAAAACTCGACGCAAGTCGCCTCGCTCGCCATCTGTTTTTCTTTACCCACAATAGGGTCATTTAATTTCCTTTCACAACTTTGTTTTCTCAGTGTGCATACCAAAATCTGTGATTAATTCTCTAAGCTACATGACCAAGGAACTCAGGCCTAACCTCGGGTGTGGAGACATAATTGCTGTCTTTGATCATCGGCCTGGTTTTCCACAGGCAGAATTCATGGGTCTATAAGGCATGGAACTTCCTTGTTCTTATTTTCCATCCTTGGCACATCTCACATCTAACCAAGGGAAGGTGACTTCTAGCCATTTTTTGCCTTTTTTTTTTTTTTTGTATCTTTTGTTGGAGCAATCGGCAGAATAACCTAAACCATTTCCCTGATCATCTTTACTCTCTTAAACACCTGCATCTTTTAGGCTAATCCAGAAAGTTCAATTACCCTGGTGGTGGCACACAACTTTAATCCCACCACTTGGGAGGCAGAGGTGGGTGGGTCTCTGTGAGTTCAAGGTCAGCCTGATCTACAAAGGAGTTCCAGGACTGTTACACAGAGAAACCACATTTTGGAAAGAGAGACAGAGAGAACAATTAAATCATAGATCTAACTAATCATCATTGCTTTTATAAAAAACTATCTTCATTATGATCTGCAAGGAAATTACCCAGTGAGGAGTGGAATTTTCTAGTGAAACAATCACACTATGCTAAATACAGTGGAATCTTTTCACACAGTAATCACACTATGACAAATACAGCAGAAACACGGCAGCAGCAAGCAGGAGGAAACACGACAGAAGCAAGGGGCATTCTGGGAACAATCCCCCTCGGGGTGGGGCTTTGCCTCTCCAGGATTTAGCTTTGCTATTTGGTGACTTAAACTCTGTGAGCTCCTTGCTGACTCCAGCTTTTTTTTTTTTTCTTCGAGACAGGGTTTCTCTGTAGCTTTGGAGCCTGTCCTGGAACTCTCTTTGTAGACCAGGCTGGCCTGGAACTCACAGAGATCCTTCTGCCTCTGCCTCCCGAGTGCTGGGATTAAAGGCGTGAGCCACCACCGCCAGGCTTGACTCCAGCTTTTCTGACATGGCCACCAACACTGAGTGGAGGTGGGAAGGACTGTCAGAGGTAGAAGGGTACAAGGAAATGAGAAAAGAATCAGAAAAAACAAATAATGTGTGTTGGCCAGGCGGTGGTGCTGCACGCCTTTAATCCCAGTGCTCAGGAGGCAGAGGCAGAGGCAGGTAGGTCTCTGTGATCTCAAAGCCAGCCTGGTTGGTCTACAGAGGGAGCCCCAGGACAACTAGGGCTGTTACACAGAGAAACCCTGTCTGGGGCAGGGGAGTAAAGGGCTAGCCAGGTGTGAGGGCTGCAGAAACGGCTATCAGTAAACTTCTGCGTGCGTGCACACACACACACACACACACACACAACAGTAAGTAAATTAAATAAATAGATATTTATTTAACATAAAATCATAAAAACATAATAACATAAAAACCAGGGCTGGACATGGAGCTCACTTGGAGCACTTGCCTAGCAGGCACAAAATCCTGGTCTTGATCCCCAGCAATGACGGTTCATGGCCATAACCCCAGTACTTAGGAGGAGAGGCTGGGGGAAATCACTGTAAGTTTATGGCCAACCTGGTCTACAAAGCAAATTCCAGGCCAGTCAGGGGAATTTAGTGAGATCCTATCTCAAAACACAAACAAACAAAAACCAAAATAAATAATTGTTAAATGAAATAAGTTGTCATTAAGCAGATTTTGGCTTGGGATTAGGACAAAAATTCCAAGTACTTCCTAAATGAGTTAAATGTACATCTGCCATTTAGTACTTGTTTATGCAAGGTGGCACTCTCTACATTAAAACCATAACATCGTGCATGCCTTTAATCCCAGCACTTGGGAGGCAGAGGCAGGCGGATCTCTGTGAGGTCAAGGCCAGCCTGGTCTACAAGAGCTAGTTCCAGGACAGGCTCCAAAGCTACAGTGAAACCCTGCCTCGGAAAAAAAAAAAAAAAAAAACTAAAACTAAAACCATAACATCGAGAAAAATTATAAAGTCAAAATATCAAGAGATTTGGAGGGTCTGGAGAGATGACTCAGTGGTTAAGAGCATATTATTATTGTTGTTGTTGTTGTTGTTATTATTATTATTATTATATTTGAAGAGAGAAAGGGTTTCTCTGTTTATCTCCGGCTATCCTAGAACTTACTCTGTAGGCCAGGTTGACCTTGAACTCAGAGATCCGCCTGCCTCAGCCTCTGGGTTCTGGGATTAAAGGTGTGCACTACCAGTTTAAATTTTTTTCAAAATAAATTTTGGAAAACACTAAAGATTTATGTCTTATGTTATTATTCTACAGAAGAGTGTGGATGCCAGGTGGTGGTGGCACATGCCTTTAACCCCAGCGTGGGAGGCAGAGGCAGGCAGAAACTCTGTGAGCTCAAAACCAGTCTGGTCTACAGAGTGAGTTTCCAGGACAGCCAGGGCTACTTAGAGACACTCTGTCTCAAAAAAACAAAAATCAATCAATCAAATCAATAAGTCTGGGGGGCTGTGAAGATTACTCAGTGTGTAAAGATACCTATCACACCTACCACCAAACCTGAGTTCAGTCCCTGTGACCTAGATAGAGGAGCCTGTCCTGGAACCAGCTCTTGTGTGCTGAGATTAAAGGCATGTGCCACCACCACCCAGCTCAAGAGACCAGTTCTTTTTTTTTTTTTTTTTTTTGTTTTTGTTTTTTTGAGACAGGGAGACAGGGTTTCTCTGTGGTTTTGGAGCCTGTCCTGGAACTAGCTCTTGTAGAGCAGGCTGGCCGCGAACTCACAGAGATCCGCCTGCCTCTGCCTCCCGAGTGCTGGGATTAAAGGCGTGCACCACCACCGCCCGGCAAGAGACCAGTTCTTACAAACTACCTCTGACCTATGTACAGGTACCATGGTATATGCCCTCCTCATAAACAAATACTCAGACAAGGAGAGAAAGAGAGAGAGAGAGGGAAAGAGAGGGAGAGAGAGGGAGAGAGAGAGAGAGAGAGAGAGAGAGAGAGAGAGAGAGAGAGAGAGAGAGAGCGAGCTGGACAGAGGAAGTTGGTGTCACTGGCAGAAATTGAAAAACAGATCAACCATTCCAGTAACTTTCTTTGTAAACTTTAAGTGAAACAATAGATTTGTTTATCACACTAAAGTTGGCCTGTTGGAAAAAAGCTTTTAATCCAAGTTCCCAGGAGGAAGAGACAAGAAGATCACAGCAAATTCAAGGCCAACCTGATCTCCACAGAGTTTCAGGGCATTTCAGGGCAATGAGAACTACACGGTGATATCTGTGTCACGAAAGAAAGAAAGAAAGAAAGAAAGAAAGAAAGAAAGAAAGAAAGAAAGAAAGAAAGAAAGAAAGAAAGAAAGAAAGAAAGGGAAGCAGTATATAGATCTATGAGTACTGAAATTAGAGACTGTACATCTGCTTTGAAGCCAGTCAGCATGATTCTGGAATTTTCTACATAAAAGTCCTCCAAAGTGGGCAGCCATTCCCTCGAGAGCAACCTTGTTGTTGAAGACTGCTTTCCTTCTGAGGCTGGGGAGACAGCATAGTGGTGGAGGGCTGCCGCACGTGCAGGATGCCCAAATCCACACCTGCATGCACACCTTCGGCACTAGAGCACTCGGGAGGAGGAGGCAGAAGGACTAGACATTCAGGGTCGTCTTTGGCTATGTAGTTGAGTTGGAGGTTAGCCCTGAATACCTGAGGCTGTCTCAAAAACGAAGAAACAACAGAAATCCACTTGTGGAAAATATTTCTTTGCAATCAGGCATGGTGGTGCACACCTTTAATCCTGGCACTTGGGAGGCAGAGGCAGATGGGTCTCTGTGAGCTGGAGGCCAGCCTGGTCTACACAATGAGTTCCAGGATAATCAGAGTTACATAGTGAGGCTGGAGGGTGGGGGCGGTATTCCCCATCATGATATGAACTCTTAGTTGTTCTTGCCAGCATGGACTCTAACTCTCTCATGCTGTAAGACCAATTTGTTTTTAAAAAGCTTTCTAGGGGCTGGAGAGATGGCTCAATGGTTTAAGAGCACACTGGCTGCTCTTCCAGAGGTCCTGAGTTCAATTTCCAGCAACCACATGGTGGCTCACAACCATCTGTAATGAGATCTGGCGCCCTCTTCTGTCCTGCACATATACGTGGAGGCAGAATGTTGTATACATAATAAATAAATCTTTTTTTAAAAGCTCTCTAAAAAGAAAAGACAGACAGAAAGAAAACAGTCCTTTTCTTTGCCGTCTCATAGCCCAGGCTAGCCTGGAACTCCATGTACAGCCCATGTACAGCTTGAAACTGTATATCCCAGGCTGGCCTGGTGTTTGTGTTTCTCTGACTTCAGCTTCCAACATGCCAGGTACAGGTTTGCCCCACCACTCCTTCACCGTTAGAACAGGGAGCCTGCAAGAGATCTGAGAGCGTCAGAGCTTCTGAAATTCAAGCTTTCATGATTCAATCAGGTCGGGTGATCTCAATTCATGAGCATTTTCTTTCTTTTTTTTAAAAAAAATTTATTTCAACTTTATTTTATGTGCATTGGTGCGAAGGTATCAGATCCTCAGGAGCTAGAGTTACAGACAATTTTAAGTGCTGGGAGTTGAACCCAGATCCTCTGGAAGAGCAGCTAGTGCTCTTAACTGCTGAACTATCATCTTTCCAGCACCCTAGCGGTTTTAAAAGTATACTCCAGAGTTCCCTTCAGTGTGGGGGATCCCCAGAAGTCCGTGAGAGAGAAATGGGTAGGAATGAGAGGTGTGAGGAAGTTATTGGGGAAACCCATGGGCCACAGCCCCACTCAGTGCTGGGTCTCGAACAATCCGAAAGGTGATCTCTTCGGGATTGTAAGGGTGTTTCTGATCGTCTCAGACAGCAACTAGTGAGCTGACATTTACCAGTATTACTTACAGGTTCTGTACTAAGAAAGGACTGTGGAGTTGTACTTCTTCTTTTATGAGAAACATTACCAAGACACTGCCAAGCTTGGAAAACAAAACAAAAACCCCAGCAGTAATGTCAGGTAGTTCTATCGTGGGTCAGCACAATACGTTCAGTTTCACATCTTCTGCTTTTCAGTGGTTCCAAGTTCAGAACCTTCTCGTGTGCTTTCTATGAAACTGGACAAGCACTTACGCGTTAGCTGAGTCTACCAGACACCGCTAGTCTTCTATGGCAAAGGAGAAAACACAGACTGGGCATTAAAGGGAACATTAGATCTGTAGACTTGAGACCCACTGATCTAGAGTAAGAATGTTTTGAGCCAGCCTTGTGAGTGGCATATACCTGTAAATCCTCACACTCAGGAAGCTGAGGCAGGAGGATTGTGAGTTTGGGGACAGCCTGTACTACATAGTGAGACCCTGTTTAACAAAGGTAACAAAGAAACAAACAAAACAAAATGATTTTTTTTTGCTTCTATTTGTGTTTTTTTGAGACAAGAGCCCCTCGATACCTGCCTTGAACTTGATCCAGGTTATCTTAAAGCTCTTTTCTTTTGGCCACCTGCTGAGTGCCACTGTGACCTGTTTAGATGTTTCTGGGAACGGAACTCAAGGGCTCCACCAATGGTAGACAAGCAATTTACCAACTGATCTATATCCCGGGGTTACCTCCTTTTACATAGAACCATAAATATTTTCATAAGCAGCCCATGCTTAATTGGAACATGGGCTCACTCAGGAAGGCTACGTAGAAGATGAGATCAACTTTACCCTTCCTGGTTGTATCTATTTAAACCCTCTGTGTTGAATGGCTCCTGTTTGCCCAGGACAAACCCCTGGGCACGAACTACAATCTTTGCTGCCGTTTCAGAGTGCGGGAGAATAAGATTGGCCAGGTGAGTGATCTGTATTCTGAGTGTTCATCATCTTCCATTCTACCCGCTCTTGAGTCCAGAAATTCTGTGTCAGGCTGTTTTGTTTTGTTTTTGAGATAGGGTTTCTTTGTGTAGACCTGGCGGTCCTGTTACTCACTCTGTAGATGAGGCTGGTCTTGAACTCAGAGATCTGCCTGCCTCTGCCTCTTGAGTGCCGGGATCAAAGGCCTGCACCACCTATTTCAGGCCTGTAGGGCTTGCTAAGGAAAAGAGATTTTTAGCTATTTTTGCCCCAACCCCACTCCTAATTTCAAGGTCATATTCACTGGGGAGGAAGGTGCGGGAGAGAGAGGATGAGAGGGAGAGAGAGAGAGAGAGAGAGAGAGAGAGAGAGAGAGAGAGAGAGAGACGAAGGCACACACAGTTGTAATCTGGTTCTGGTGTCTGTCCAGACTGGACAGGTTCCTAATGCCGATTCTCTTCTGGTGAGTGTTGTCTAGATACTTTCCCACATGGAGACTCCCTCGTCCTCACGTCCCTTTGCAGCTAATTGTGTGGTTCTGCTCAGCTGGAATCCCAACATTTGGGAGTCAAGACATATACTGGCCGGTTTTGTCTATCAACTTGACACAAGGTACAGTCAGGAGAGAAGAAGGAGCCTCAACTGAGGAAATGCCTCCATGAGATCCAGCTGGAGGGCGTTACAACTAGTGATCAACCACCCATGGTGATTGGTGCCATTCCTGGGCTGGTGGTCCTGAGTTCTGTAAGAAAGCAGGCTGAGCAAGCCAGGGGAAGCAAGCCATAAGCAGCCCTCCTCCATGGCCTCTGCATGAGCTCCTGCCTCCAGGATCACCCTACTTGGGTTCCTGTCCTGACTTCCCCCAGTGATGAACAGCAATGTGGAAGTATAAGCCAAATAAATCCTTTCCTTCCCAACTTACTTTTGGTCATGGTGTTTCATTGCAGCAACAGAAACCCTAAGACAAAGCAGAAATTGTTCAAGGACAAGCTGACACTCCCCACAAGGTCCTTTCTCCAAAAGCCAAAACTCAGCAACAGAGACACTCATGTACTGCAATAGCTTTGAGAACAGCATGCCTTATCTTTCACTGGTCCCTGGTCCTCAGGAGTTCCGGTGTCTCACTCTATGCTGGAAACACTACACCCTACTAGTGGTCATCTTGAAGTTAAAACAGAAACTTGTTAAAAAAAATTATTAATTAAAAGGAAAAAATCCAGCATGCATTCTCTAAACCAAATTTTTGGTGTAGGCCAAGCTCAAACCAAGTCAGTAGAACCTTGAGAATTCCAGCACTAGATTAGGTAGGTGTCTTGTATTCTCAAAGATCAGAAACAAATGTGGAGCTCTCTGAGTTGTTCTGCTCATGCCCTTTGCATTGGTTTGAGGATGACTCAGTGCTAATCCTTCTTAAGAATTGATTGCCAAGGATCCGTGGGTAGAGGGGAGACGACTATTTTATTAGTTACTTTTCTATTGCTGTGATAAAAGTCTCGTAACCAGAAGCAACTGAAGGAAGAAAGTTTATTTTTTGCTTATGGTTCTGGAGGGAGAGTCTGTAAGAGCAGGGAAGACATCGCAGCAGCAGGCTGGACCTGGAATCAGACACTCAAAGCCTCATCCCAGCAACCTGCTTCCTCCAGCAAGGCTCCACACCTGGAAGGTTCCATGACACCACCCCCTCAGCAGCATCACCAACAGGAGAGCAAGGATTTGGAGATGTCAGCCTTTGGGAGACATTTCTCATTCAGGCCGTCATCAGAATACTATTGTTGATGTTTAATAGTTATCTCTCTTTCCCCCCAGAATCAGACTTTTGTTTTCATAAATATTGATGGAGATGTAAATATCTTTAGCTCCCTGTTGAATTCTCATCATTTAGGTCTGGCTCCTAGGGCATCAGTCCATTTAATGGGTAGATGAATGATGATGCCGACACTAAATGAGCCGTCTGGATATTAAGTTTAAACAAAAAACAGCACAGAGAGTCCGAGTAGATTGTAGGAAAACCCTAGCCCTCCCATTTTGACGTCTCATTCTTGCTTCTCTCTCAATCTTTAATCCACCAACTTCTTTTGCCATCAAAGCGATTGTCCTTTTCACGGATTCCTTTTCCACCTCCAGTTCAGCTGCATTTGTCCTGGGCAGCAGAGAAGGGTGTGGGGTGCAGGAGATTTCCAGGGCTTTGGCTCAGATCCCCTCCGCTCTGCTAAGGTAAAAGACCTTGTGTCCTGGAAGACGGGAAAGCTGCGGAGGAGAGATTGTTTCTTTTTCAATTTACTTTCCATAAAAGGCATCCTGCTCTGAGGGGAAACTTCTCCACACCCAGAATAAGTGATTGGCTTTCTCCTTACAGGTAGCCGTGCAGCTGATACCAAAAGGGAGAAAAAACGCCAGCAATGTTGCACACACTTCTGTTGCCTCGGGTGACCAGACCCTCTACCAAAAGCTCAAGGTCTTCCTGGATTCCTCTGGAGGTCACAGACGGAAGAAAACGTAGCGCGGTGTCAGTCAGTCACCTTCACATGGAAGCTTTGTGTTCACAGGCACTCCCCGGAATGAGGGTGACAGGAACTCAGCACAAACAGCAAAACCCTGAGCAGATTCTATTTGCTTAGCTCACTCTGAAGTTCAGAGGTCACTGCTTCCGGAGGACTCCATCCAGTTGCTCAAAAGATGTTAAGGCTCTGACTATGTCTGAGAATTGCACAAGAGTAGAAAGAAAATTCCAAGGTTTTTTTTTTTTCTACTGGAATTTCCAGATTTTTTTTCTATTTTAGTGACCCTGGTAGCAAGAGAATGGCTCCTCAGTAGTCTATATGGCAAAGCAATAGAGAAGGTTTTGATTGGTGTAGCCTAAGTCATGTACCTTCAAACCAACCGGGTGCTGTGGAGATGTCCTCTTTTGGTGAGGTGTTCTAATGCCCCTTTCTACACCTGGATCATGATGGGTATGGGGGAAATGGTCAGTCAGATGCAGTAAGCCTCACTCACAACTCTAAAATGAGTTCCTCAAGACACTAGCATGCTAGGGCCTGGAGAGATGGCTCAGCCGTTAAGAGAACCTTCTTTCGGGCCTTCCAGAGGACCTGGGGTCTGTTCCTAGCACCCAGTCAGACAGCTCACAACTGCCTGTATCTCCAGCACATCTATCCATGTACACACATACACACACACACATACACACGTATATGCTCACAGTGGAAAAATAAAAATAAATCTTTTAAAAAGCATTCTAAAGCCAGGCAGGTGGCACACACATAATCATAAAACTCAAGAGGTGGAGGCTCCCTGCAAATTACCTGAGATTAGTGGTAGACAGCTCGCTTAACATATGTGAAAACCTGGGTTTGATACCACTGTGTGGGGGACAGGAGAAGAGTAGGAAGGAAGAGAGAGAGGAGAAGAGGAGGATGGGGAGGGAGAGAGGGAAGAGGAGGATGGGGAGAGAGAGAGAAGGAAGAGAAGGAAGGGAGAGAGAGAGTTTGCATTTTTATTTCTATCGGAATCTCTAATGTACTTCCTTTAGCTGGAATCTTGATAGGATTGTAGAGGCACCAGAGTTTCTACCTGCTCTGTGACACAGATATTAGACTTGCTTTAATAATGCTATGACTTGGAAAGAGAAAACAAGAGAGAAAGGGGAATAAAAACAAGGAAGGAAAAACCACAAATAATTAGATATGAGATCACTGTACAAATGAAGCATGGTTCTGAGACAACCTCAGTTACCCCTGGGGTGAGCGTTGACTTCCACGGTAACTTGGCGTCCTGTTGGAGGCAGTGCCTAACTCCTGCCTGAAACAAGCAACCAGAGCGTGGAAATCCACAGATGATGCCAGCATTTCAGTCCCCTCGTGTTTCCTACTCCTTTCTCGAGCCTTTAATCAACATCGTTGATAAGTAAGAACATTATTCTGTTTGAATTCAATTCGTGTTCTCTCAATGTCAATTTTGAAAGGGAATCGCTAATAGAACTCGACATGTCTGGAAGCATTGGCAAACAAAGCCAGTAAAAGCCAAGAAGTTTGAGTCTTCATCAAATGGATCATTGCTGAAAGGAAAAAAATCAATAGAGTATAAATCTACAAGAGGAAGGTCAGCTGACTTCATGAGAAGCTTTGACTAAGGTGAAATCTAATCTATACATCATATATCTGACATGCGATTAGGTAGTACTGTTACACATAGAGCACATATAAGGACATTTGTCACAGTATTAGTTTGGTTTTTTTTTTACATTCTATTTTGTGTGTTTGAGAGACAGAGTAGCAGTGTCTAGGATGTATGTACCAGGTATGTGGATCAGAGGACAACTTGTGAGGCTTGGTTCTCTCCTTCCACTGTTTGGGTCCTGAGGTTGAACTCAGGTCTTCAGGCTTGGTGGCAAGCACCTTTACTCACTCTGCCATCTCACTGGCCCCTAATTAGCGTTAATAAGAGAATCCAGAAGACGATCTTGAAGTCCATGGATAGCATCAATTATTTAAGTAAAACCAGAGCACAATTGAACTACTGAACAGGTGACTGTTGTATGTAATGCGTGAAAACGCAATCGTAATTGCTAATTTAAAATAAAAAAAAAAATTAGGCAGTGGGACATGGGCAAATGGCCTAAAATACGTGTAAAGACCTGAGTTTGAATCCCCAGAACCCGTGGGAATTGGTAGCATCAGCAACTGCAATCCCAGCTGGGACTCAAGGACAGGGACAACCTCAGACGCTCAGGACCAGTTAGCCTGGAGTACAAAGAGGAAAATTACCAAGGAGACCCTGTCTCAAGCAAGGTGAAAAGTGAGGACCGCTGTCCACAGTTGTCATCTGACCTCCACACATGCTCATGCCTGCTAACCACACCCAGGAATGTGCACACACACACACACACACACACACACACACACACACACACACACAGAGGCTTATTAGACTGTCATCTCAGTTTTATAAGGTATTGGCATTTATCAGTATTTTTTATGCTTATGCTATTGATATTTTTAGCCAGGTCATTTCACTTCTCAGATGAAAAAAAAGTTTATTGTGTCCTGGCAAAGATGCTAACGGCACTTGTCGGCAAACCCACTGACCCAGTACCCACATGGTAGGAGGAGAGAACCAGTTCCTAAAAGCTGAGAGAACCAGTTCCTAAAAGCTGTCCTTTGCCCTTCACCATGTGCTGGGGCACGGGCGCTCATCCCAAGACTGTGTGCTCTCTGTAGTATAGCAGTTCCATGCTTGCTTAGCACACTGCATAAATGGGTGCAGGTGGTGATTTCTTGGTAAGATTAATACAAACGAGCTTGCTACGGAGCAGAGGGTGATGTGGAGATTCTGATCTTCCTGCTCCACCTGCCAAGTTCTGGGTCTTTACAGCTCTGGGACCAACCTCAGCGCTTCTCACAGACTAGGCAAGCGTTCTCCTGGCTAAGCTACACCCCCGGGGCCCTGGCAAGTCTCTTGATCTCCTTAAAGCCATTTCTCAACTTCCAGACTCAACTTTTTCCAAATTACTCTCCTACCTACATCCAGAATACTTTAATGAAATATTAGAGTGTGATCGTGGCTCTTTCCTATTTAATCTAGGAAAATATCTTACCCTCCCTACGTAAATGAACTGAAGGTTCTTTCCCTCAGGCGGGAACAGATCTGAACTGCTTAAGGTCAGAGTCTCGCCCATCTGTTCTTCTTTCCCTTTCTGGATCCCCATCCACGGAGAAGCTTTCTCAGTGACGACTGTTTCCCTTCAGGTCTTTGTTCTTTCTTTGGAGACAGGGTCTGTGTAGTCCTGGCTGTCCTGGAACTTGCTCTGTAGAGCAGGCTGACCTCGAACTCAAAGATCCACCTGCCTCTGCCTCCAGAGTGCTGGGATTAAAGGCGTGTGCCACCGATGCCTGGCTTCTCTAATTTCTTGCTTCATCAACCTCTCCCTGGGCGTCTCTTCTGAAATGGGTGGTTTCTGGGACATGAATCACTTAGAGGTGACTCAACGGCATAACTTTCGTGGGCCAGTGATTGACATCAAAACAGAGGAAGACGCCAGCAGTTTCCAAAATCAATAGGTGACTGGAACCCCCTAAATTGTGAGAGCTGGACAGTGGTAAAAAGCTTTAGGAGGCTCCTAAACTGGCAGAGCTTTACTGGCACTGGGGTTTACTGTGGGACTTCAGTGGAATCTTGGTTCTCGTCCCTTTGAATCTGTATGCAAGTCAAACTCACTGCATATGCAAAACTGGACTCCTATGATTTCCATATTCCATATTCCTCCTAACCTGTTTCAGACTCCTACCTCAGGGAATGCCACCAGCATCCACTCAGTGACTTAAATTAGAAACCAGTTGTTAGAAACTTTTTTTTTTTTTTTTTTTTTTTTTTGGATTTTTGAGACAGGGTTTCTCTGTGGCTTTGGAGCCTGTCCTGGAACTAGCTCTTGTAGACCAGGCTGGCCTTGAATTTACAGAGATCCGCCTGCCTCTGTCTCCCAAGTGCTGGGATTAAAGGCGTGCACCACCACCGCCTGGCTGGGACATTGTTTTTTAAAAAATGTGTTTTATCTTCATGAACATTTAAAGACAATATTCAGGGAATTCTACATACTATTTTTTTTGTGTTGGGGGGGGGATGGCTGGTAATCAAGGGCCTTGCAAATCTCCAGCAAGCATGCTAGCATTGATCCTCCCTACTTTTCTTGGAGCATGACAGGTTCTTTCACTATGTAGCCCAGGCTGTCCCTGAACTCAAGGAGTTCTGTCTGACTCCCATTTGTTGGGATTACAGAAGTGAGTGAATCTGCCTGGACTTTTTGTTTTAAATTTTATTTATTGATACTATGTTTGCATGTACATAGTGTGTGTGTGTTGTGTGTGTCTCTGTCTGTGTGTGCAGGTGACGTGCACAGGTGTGGGGGATGGAGGACAACTTTGAGGACTCGGTGCTCTCTTTTCACCTTTCCACGTGTTCCGGGACTCAGACTCAGGAGGGCAGGCTGGCGTGATAAGTGCCTGTACCTGATAGTCTCTACAGCCTCGCTTTTCTTTGATTTGTTTGTTTGCTTTAATACGGGGTCTCTCACTATGTAGTCCTGACCAGTCAGGAACTCATTGTATTGACCAGGCTAGCCTTCAGCTCAGCGTTCTACTTGCCTCTGGCTCCAGAAAGGCGGGATTAATGGCTGGATCACCACACCCAGTCCTCCCTACCCCATTTTTTGACGCTGATTCACTATTTACGCTCTCTAGGCTTGCCCCGAATTTGATTTGTAGCTGAGAATGACCTTGAACTCCTGATCCCTTCTGCGTCTGCCCCCCCCAAGTGCTCCCATACCCAGCTCCTACATACTCCTTTTAATTAAGTCCATATCACTCCACCTTCCCTTGCTTGTTATTCTTTCATTATTCCTCATGAGACCCAGAGTCCAGTCAATGAGGCAAATATCAAGTAAATACATTTATACATAGATGTTATTTTTAAGTTATGATCAATGTTATAAGAGAGGACAAGAGGAAGGGGGAGGCTTCAGAACCCCTACTCTTGGGACTGACTTGGAGTTTGTAAGCCGGCGGTAGAAAACGGGAGATCACTGTGTTCCAAGGAGAAAAAATGGTTTGGAACTAATGAGATGGCTCAGTGTGGGATGGTGCTTCAGAAGCCTGGTCACCGGAGTTCCACCTCTAGGACATACATAAAGGAGGAAGACACAACCACACAAAGTTGTCTACTGACATTCACGCTTGTGCTGTGGTTCACGCACACCTGTATAACACACACGCACACACACACTTTTAAAAGGCAAAGGCCATATTAACCCAGCCCCACATACACACAGACATCATGTCAAGCACACACACTACAGAAATAAACTGATTAATTAGAAAAAAGAGAAACAGTATGTACGGTGACATTCTTCAAGGAGAATTATGGTCTTTAGGAGGAATGGAGATATGGTCCCAACTTGGGTTGTTTTTCACCTTGTTTACTGGAAATCTCTTACATTCTTTCTCTTCCTTATCTCTTTTCAGCGGAACACAAGAAAGCCCTCCCTAAAGCAGGAATCCAAAGCCCAAGGCTAAGCAGCTAATCTCTCTGGCTTTGTCAGGATGTGGTCTCTGTCCTCCAGTCTTGGTTCTGGGAGGCCAGAAGCCTCAGTGTGGGCAATCACCGCTCTTTCCAACCGTGCAAAGCCTTTGCTCAAACTTGTTTTTATCTTTGCATCCTTCGTTGTGCAACAGCCTCTAATGGGGAGGCTCTTCCTCCCAGAATTCTTTTCAAACTGCCAGCCTCAACTTTAAAGGGGTTCCTCTTGAAAAAACATGACAGCCTTTACCATAGCATTTTTGCAAAGCCTTCAAAGTCTTTGCTTAGAAAATGTGGTGTTAATTGAATGGCCACTCCATGTGGGTACAGGAAGATATGGTAGTGACAAAGTAGACATTATGTCAATTCACTTCTTGGTCATTTGGAAGGTGGACCTATGTCTCCATCATTTCTGTACCCTTGACAGCTAGCCCAGCAACAGCATCTAAATCTGAACAGATGTTAGCTAAAACTCAAGCTCAGCTTCGAATGTGTCGAAAGCCATGCTCTTTCTACAACTGTGTGCATCCAAAGCAAGCCGAGTCCACTAAAGTAAAAAAATGCTAACACCCTAGTTGGGTGAAGGGGCACACACTCATAATCCATCATTAAGAACCCAGAGCAGGATTCAGGGTTCTAGGTTAGCCTCAACCACATAGCGAAGCCTTGTCCAAAACAACAAAGGGAACCCAATAGCTTGGCATGGTGGCCAACAACAGTGTTCCAGAGGTGGAGGGAGGACCAGGAGCTCAAGGCTATATTCTTCTATGCAGGCAGTTGGAGCCCAGCCTGAGATCTAAGACATAAGGTCTCCCAACAAACAAACAGGCTAGCTGTGTGGCTCACAGCTGTAATCCGTGCACCAGGGAGGCAGAGAAAGGAGGCCACAGTTGGAGGCTAACCTTGGCACATTTTTTGTTTTGTTTCTGTTTCTGTTTTTTTTTTTTTTTTTTTTTTTTTTTTTTTATA
>NW_026067959.1:1862641-1954371 GCF_014885135.2 Alexandromys fortis | reverse complement strand
GAGGCGGCAGAGGCAGTAGAATCATTGTGAGTTCCAGGCCAGTCAGGGATACACAGTGAGAAATTTATCTTGAAAATGAAGGAAGGAAAGATGGAAGGCAGGCAGGCAGACCACGAGGAGACATCATCTCACTCTGGTTAAGTATCTATGACTAAACATCAGAAAAACAGGGGCTCAAGAGCTGACCGTAGTCATCTTAACCTAGGGTTAAGAACACTTTCGGCTTTTGCAGAGGATGGGAGCTCTTTTTTTTTTAATTTATTTATTATGTATATAGTGTTCTGGGCACCAGATCTCATTATAGATGGGTGTGAGCCATCATGTGGTTGCTGGGAATTGAACTCAGGACCTCCGGAACAGCAGTCAGTTCTCTTAACCTCTGAGCCATCTCTCCAGCCCAGGATGGGAGTTCTTGCGTTCGGTTCTTAGAACCCACATAGGGCAACTCACAACTGCCTGTAATTCTAGCCTCGCTTGGCACTTGTATACACATTATGCACACACACACACACATATGAATGAATAAATAAGTTTTTGTCTGTGGGCTTTTTTTTTTCAGAGTCTCATTCTTGTTGTCCTGGAACTCACTAGACCAAACTGACCTTGAACCCATACAGCTCCTCCTGGCTCTGTCTCCCAAATGCTGGGATTAAAGTCACGTACCACCATATCCACCTTAATAACTCTATGAAGAAAAAGAAAGACTGATGAGAGCTGGCTCATCAGTTAAGAGCACTGGCTGCTCTTCCAAAGGACTCAGTTCAATTTCCTGTACCACGTGGTGGTTCATAACCATTGGTATAATTCCAGTTCCTGGAGAACTGACATCTTGGGGTACCACACACTTATGGAATACAGACTTACATACAGGCAAAACACTCATGCACATAAAGAATGCGGGGGCATAGCTCAGCAGTTAAGAGCACTGGCTGCTCTTTCAGAGGACCCAGTTTCAATTCCCAGCCCCCACATGGCAGCTCATAACTGCCTGTAACTTGTTTTAGGGGATCCGGCACCTTCAGATGGACATATGCGCAAGGCAAAACGCAACTACACATGAAATGAAATAAAAATAATTTTAAAGAGACAGGTGTGTATGGTGGCTCATGCCTGTAATCCTAACCCTAGCAGTTCGGAAGCTAAAGCAGGAGCTGTAGGATTCCAAGGCTAGCCCGGGTTACACAGTGAGACTGTCTCAAAAGAGAAATTCGTCCAGAATGCCAGCGGAGTGCAGGGCCACACTCTAGATTCTGCTGCGTCCATTTCCACAGTCAGTGTCCCTCAGAACTAAAAACGCAGTATTCGAAGTTGGACTTTGAGTAACAGCCCGCAGGGATGAAGGGAAGGAAAACAGGAAGCAGGAAGGCCCCAGGCCCTTTGATTAGATCTCGGAGTCTTTGGGAAACCAGGCGTAGTCTGCGGGAACTGAACGTGAAGTCACCTCCAAGGGGAAAAGATCCGCAGGGCATCTCGAGCTGTTTCCGCGAGTCTCTGTCCAAGGGGCACAAAGAAGAGGATGTTTTCACGCGCACCGGAGACTGTAGGATTCTGGACAATTCCCTGGAATCAGGGGAACCCCAGGAGGGAGCCCTTGTTTTGTCCTTATGGAGGCTCTACGCCAGATCCTAGGTGCGCACCCAAGGACAGAGACTTCCCAGGTCCTCCGTGATGGTCCTGTGTACCAGACCCAGGGCTGTGGAAGCCTCATTCTCCTCGGGGAGTGGCAATGGCCCCTGCCACTTAGGATCACAGTGGAGGATCCTCTCTCCACAGGCAACTGGACACCTGTGTCATGCTGCCTTCACTGAAGGGCCACCGACTTGTTTAATGCTGTAACTGGTGTGCCCCCCCCCCCTCCGCCCTGCGCTATTTGAGAGCAAAATGTGAAATGAAATGAATGGCCCTGGAGAGAGGTGGGAGAGAAGAACAGAAGAATAGGATTAGGGTTGTAGCTCAGCAATAGAGCATGACTAATTCAAACACACGAGGCCCTGGGTTCGATCCTCAGCATCAGCACCAAAAAGAAGTGAATAGATAAATTCTGCTGAAGGGAACTCTGATACTTTTTTTTGTAGATTTACTGATTTGTGTGTGTGTGTGTGTGAGAGTGTATGTGTGTGTTTAGAGATGCTTTGCCAGCATCCATGTATGTGCACTACATGTATCCCTGGAGGTCAGGACAATGTCAGATTACCCGGAACTGGAGTTATGGATGGCTGCATGGTCGTGAGCCAATGCGTGGGTGCTGGGAACCAAACCCACATCCTCTGCAATAACAGAGAACAATAAGTGCTTTCTCAACTGCTAAGCCAACTCCACAGCCTCTCTCGTAGTCTTCTGATAATAATGCAAATTAGTATCATTATTCTGGAAAACTGTATGAAACTGAAGGAGACAAGTGGAGTCACCCACCTAGTGCCCCAATGCTTGGGAGGTACAAATAGGAGGATCAGGAGCAAAAGGTCCTCCATCATCCTTCAGTTCAAGGCTAGGCTGGACTCCTGGAAACCTTGTCTGAAAAGCAAACCACACCAACACACAACAAAGACCTAGAAACAGAACGGCCATCTGTCTAGTAATTCTACTCCAGGCTATACCTCCAGTCACAATGCAATCAGCAGGCTGAAGAAACACCAGCATATATGTTTTCTGAAGTGTGATACACAATAGCCAAGAAACTGAAGCCGCCTAAGTGTCAATCAACTGATGAATGAATAAAGAAAACACATCACCTATACAATGAAATACAACTCAGCCAAGAGGAATGCTTTCCTGTTATTTGCTGCAGCATGGTTGGAGACCATCAGTGAAATCAGTCCGGCATAAGAAAGCCAAAGGACATCTCTCCCTCACGGGAGCTTTGGAGTTGATCTCACAGAAGTAGAAGGGCGCTCATCAGCATTGATCAGTAGGTCCTAAGCTACAGTTTCAGGGGAATGAGAAGTTCTGGTGAGGAAGTTCACAGTGCAGTGGGCGCACGGAGCTATGTAGTGTATTTTACAAAAGGTAGAGAAAGGTTCTAATGGTCTCAACATTACTAAATGACAGCAGCTGCTGAGATGGCTCACACTGGGAAGGCGCTTGTTGCAAAGTCTGGCAGTCTTAGCTTGTTCTCTAGAACACACATACAGGTGGTTGTCCTCTGACCTTCCCACGTGCACCTTGGCTCTTTCCCCTTCATAAAAGTATGAAGTTTAAAAGAAAGAAAAAAAGGAAACAATAAAAATCTGAGGAGATATTGGCTTTCCTTGAGTAGTATAATGTATGCATGTATTGAGATACCATTCTACACTTGCCATATGCCCCTTAAAATATACATTTTATATTTATATATAAAATATTCATATTAATAACACACATGCATGCACGCGTGCGTGTGTGCACACACACACTGTTGGAGAAATGGTTCAGGGGTTAAGAGCACTGGCTGCTCTTCCAGAGGGTCCAAGTTCTGTAGCAGCACACAGGTCACAACTGCGTAGAATTCCAGCTCTAGGGGATCTTCAGGGACCCTCTCCCAGCTTCTATAGAACCCTGCAAAAGTGACATACACACAAACACATGCACTTAAATTAAAATAGAAGCAAACACTATAAATATAAATGTGGAAAAGACAAATTGCAGAATATTTATTGTACATACTATATCCCAATCTTGCTAAAATATACATGTGTACGTGGATGACATGTGCCCGCTTGAGATAAAAAAAAAATCTAGAAGGGTCACAATAAACTTACAAATACTAATTCTGAAATATACATATTACTTTCCTACGCGTATTTTTGCTGTTGTTGTTTTGAGCAGAGTCTTATGTAACCTGGGCTGTCCTGGAACTCTCGTTGCTCTGCATCCCAAGGGCTGGGAGGGATTATAGACATCCCCACAACACTCGATATGTTCTTAGGAACCTTTAACAAAAGCCAGCTGGTGAGCCGTGAGACGGCTCAATGTGTAAAGGTGCTTGCCACCACCAAGCCACTGTACCTTAGCCCAGTCTCCAGGACTCACGTGGGGGAAAAGAGCACACGTTGTGGCACACCACACACACACAGATATATGCACACACAATGTAATATTTTTAATTGAAAAAAAAAAGCCAGTTAGTGTGACCTACGCTCACTAATGCAGAATTGACCCACAACTGTGCTAATTCTGAAACACAGAGATTGAATACTGGGCACCAAATGAGAGGTTTTAGCTTTACCGCTCTAGTTTCCTTTGATCAACTTGATTATGTCTTTTACCTTGTCAATTTCCCTACATGCTCATTAGGCAATTAGTCTTGATCGTATAAAGAATATTAATTCATTTGAAGGGAATAATTGTGAGGGTTTCCACATAATTGCACTGGAAGTCATTAATTCAATAAAGTTTTCAGAGCATTCTTTAGGTGATTTTAGGTCCTGTCAAGTTGACAATCTTTTATTTAAATCATTTTTAGATGGGATCTCATTCAAGACCAACCTTGAATCCTCCTGCCTCCATTTCCCAAGAGCTAGGATTACAGGCATGTGCCCACTTCTATGTGGTGCTGAGGACTGAATCCACTTTCCCGACTGAGTCACATCCCTAGCCCTAACTATCGGTGGTAACCGTTACAGCTAGATTATTCTCAGCTGAGGGGAGCTAGGTGGTGGTTGCTGAGGAAGGGAGATCCACTCTTCTCTGGGGGAGTGACCATTAGTGGTTGGCCCACACCACAGGGCATGACCCCACACCCATGCTCATGTGGGTCCCACTAATCTGACTCAGTGGATTAGTAAAAGGAAAAAAGAGGACATGGAATTGGGGGGACGTCTTGGGTGGCCTGGTGGGCATTGGAAGGAGGGATTTTGAAGCAGATATGCTAAAGGTACATCGTGTGTATGTGTGAAATTTTCAAGTAACACATTTTAAAAAATATTTTAAAAGGGAAAGTATAACGATTATTTAACCAAATTTCATATGATAGGAGCTTTCAGAAATGAGAATCCAAAAACCTAGGGAAGTGGTGGCTTTTTCTTTATTTTTTATGTGTTTTGCCTGTGAAGGCGAGAAGAACTCACGGGAGTTACAGAGCTGTGAGCTGCCATGTGGTTTCTGGGAAGTGAGCCTGAGTCCTCTAGTTCAGTCTTAGCCACTGAGCCATCTCTTTAGCCTCCTCACAATGAGAGCAAAAACAACAAAACCTCAAACCTCAACATCTTATACCTGAAATCATTCTCTTTAAAAAAAAAAAAAATCTTATCTTGGGTTTGGAATTCACATTAGTACCAAAGTATTTGCCTAGCATGATCAATCCCCAGAACTACTAAATAATAAATATTAATAATTATTAACCTTTCACTGGTTATAGAGTATTGCCTACAAGACCAGCCCTGGGCTAGGTGCAGGGGATACTGTAGTGGACAAAGCAAGGGTTCTTCTCTTGTGAGGTCCTCTGAGGTCAGCAACGCATATCTGTGAAACTTGCCGGGAAGGAAGAGGGTGTGACCACAATAAGGAGAAACTGTGCTTCTGATTTTTCTCCAAGTAAGGCATTTGAACTTCCATTTGAATCCATGGAGAGGCAGAACTCCAACCGGTGAAAAGTTTGGGAGATTTCTTGTACCTTGGCAGTGACCTCAGAGACTGGTCTGCTAATGATAGAACAGGACCTGTGTGGGTACCATTGCTCCTGTCACCTGACTAGTAACATCACACGAAGGATGCGCCAAGCCTCGATAAATAATAAAACTCAACTCATTACCTAGATTTGGTCATGCTTACAATGCTGGGATTCAGAGGACAGAAGCAGGAAGCATGAGTTTGGGGCCAGCCTGGGTTGCCTAGTTAGATCTCAACAACTTTATTTTCTATGGAATTCTACTATGGGTTGAACCCTGGCAGGGCAAGGGGGTGAACAGAACAATGTCACCGGAAGTTGGACAAGATGAAGCATGCTTATGATAATCACAACTCTTGGGAGGCAGAGGCAGGGTTGTGAAAGTTCAAAGATAGCCACAGCTGCACAGCAAGATCTTATCTCCACAAAGGAAACGGAGGTGTGTGGTGGGGAGGACAAGAGATGGAAAAAAAGTAAAAGAATGAAAGAACAGTGTCCCAGAGACTTGTCTATCAGGAAAAGTTACAAAAGAGGACAGATAAAACAAGCCTAGCTTCAGGACAGTCCAGCTTTATCTTGCAGCTAGCTGCCTGTGGCTTCAGCTGGGTCTTTGAAGATAGTAAAAATTTGAGAAGGCAAGCAGGCAAAGAAAGGAAACAATTCTTGGGTAGCAAAAGGAAACAATTCTTCCAAGGATAAAAGAAATCCTGAATACTGATAGGACCAGGTTAACACAAAGACTAAAGGTGGGCGTGCTAGTTTTTGCTGTTACCAATGCTGGGCAGGAAGAAGGAACTTTTTATTCGGGCTTGCAATTCCATCACTGAAGGGAGCAGGCAAAGCACAGCTGCTGTCATAGTGGCCGAGAAACAAAGCAGAGGAGACAGGAAAGGGCGAGGGCAAAATGCAGCCTACAGGGACACGTCCCCACTTTCCTACCTCCCAAGAACCTATTCATGAAACCATCAATGGTTAATCCATTCATTAGGTCAGAGCCCTCTTGATCTCCGTAATTGCCCTTACAGACACCCTCGGAGGTGTGCTTCATTAATCTTGTAGGCGGTCTTCAGTTCAATCAAGTTGGCAATTAAAGTTAATCTTCACAGTGGGAAGCCATGCATTCAGCAAACATTGCTGGGGAATTTGCAGCAAGGCTGAAGCTGTACTGGCTGCTGTGGAGAACACTGAGAGTTAATACAGTTTTTAGGGTCTTTGAGTCCACGAGATAAAGACAGGTAAAACTTAGCAATTAGGAACCCGAGAGATGACTCTGAGGTTAAGATCACTTACTGCTCTTGGAGGGGACCGAGTTCTCAGGGCCCATTTTTTTTTTCAACCTTTGTCTACATGTGGGGGTAGACAGGACTTTATGATAGAACACAGAAGAGATTTCAAGGATTTTAAAAAGGTTTCCCATATAAATATTTATTTCAAACACATATTTTATTCCTTTTAGTTGTACACTTTGGGACAATTTTATTACTTTACTTATTTATTGTGGTATGTGTGCACGAACGAGAGAATTTCTGTCTATTAGAAGACAACTTGTAGGAAGTGGGTTCTTTTCTTCTACAGCATGGGCTTTAGGGATTGAACTCAGCTTGACTGCGAAAGCCTTTATCTGCTAAGCCATTTCACCAGCATGGCAATTAAGTTTTAAGCATGAATTATAAAATAGTATATCCAAATATATACTATTTCAAAAATTCAGATATATGCACAACAATGTATAGAGCAAAAAGTCCTGCTGTGATTACTATTCAAACTATTCTTTACTATTTGTGTGGGGTTGGGGATCCTACTGACATGGTGACTACAAAGGCCCACAAGAAAATTTGCTTTTCATGATCAAGAAGAAAGGTTCTGGGCTGGACATGGTGGCACACGCCTCTACTAATTCCAGCACTCCGGAGGCAGAGGCAGGCGGATCTCTGTGAGTTCAAGGCCAACCTGGTCTACAAGAGCTAGTTCCAGGACAGCCAGGGCTACACAGAGAAACTCTGTCTCAAATAAAATAAAATAAACCCCAAGCAACAATAAAGAAAGGGTCTGGTAAAGACTCTCCAGCCTTGCTGGAGACCTTACATTTTAAACTACCCAGGACATGCTAATCCAGCTAGGCAATCACTGAGCCAAGGTCCCACTCCTCTCAGGAATGTGAGAAAATCACTAGGATGGGCTCAATTTAAACCATGCTAAAGACGTAGGTGGAATAGTTATCCCTTAATAGATAATTCCTTTTTGTTGTTTTTTCAAGACAGGGTTTCTCTGTAGCTTTGGCTGTCTTGGAACTTGCTCTGTAGACAAGGCTGGGTTTCAGAGATCCACTTGCCTTTGCTTCTGGAGTGCTGGGATTTAGATAATGCCTTTTTACATCCCAGAATCTTTACCCATGAGAACTCTCCCAATGAGCCATGCTTTTTCTGGTTGAGTTTTCTTCTTCTTCTTCTCCTCCTCCTTCTCCCCCCCCCCCCAACAGGGTTTCTCTGTGTAACAGTCCTGGATGTACTTTTTTTTTTTTGAGACAGGGTTTCATTGTAGTTTTAGAGCCTGTCCTGGAACTAGCTAGCTCTTGTAGACCAGGCTGGCCTTGAACTCACAGAGTTCCGCCTGCCTCTGCTTCCCAAATGCTAGGATTAAAGGCGTCACTGCCCGGCTGGAACTAGCTCTTGTAGACCAGAATGGCCTTGAACTCAGGGATCTGTCCATCTCTGACTTCCAAGTGCTGGGATTAAAGGCGTGTGCTACCATTGTCCAGCGAGCTTTCTTATTCTCTCTCTCTCTCTCTCTCTCTCTCTCTCTCTCTCTCTCTCTCTCTCTCTCTTTTTTTGACAGGGTTTCTCTGTAGGTTTGGAGTCCTGTCCTGGAACTAGCTCTGTAGACCAGGCTGGTCTCAAACTCACAGAGATCCACCTGCCTCTGCCTCCCAAGTGCTGGGATTAAAGGCGTGCCACCACCTGTCTATTTTACTTTATTTTTTAAAACCAGTTCTTAGTGGGTGGACATTTCAGTTTCTCAGTTTTCACTCTTACCTGTAAGTTGGGGTAAACAGCTCACACAGGATTGTAGATTTGACCTAATACAGTCTTGGGCTATATTAGTTGATGTAGGCAGCGAATACCTATAAAGTTACTAAAAGAACTAATTAAATTTTCTTGTACACAAAAGGAAAAAAATTCTTGTAGAGAGCTTGGTTACAGAAGTGCAAGTTCTCTTCCCTCAGATGGTATAATGGTATGCTTATTTATAAATTAACCTATTATGTGATATGCCTTGCAAAGACTTCATTAAAGGTAGCAGAAAACAATGGGAGGTCTGGTGTAACTGGTAAGAGGGCTTTGTATTGAACTGTTTTCCCTTCTTTCTGTGATTAGACAAGTAACACGTGCTCTTAGCAGGTATAAAGAACAATTTAAAGAGCCTCTCTCAGTCTGACATCTAGAAAAGTACTTGGTTTTCCCTTAAACATTTGCAATTCTCTCAACATTTTGAAACAAAGTCTTATGGCCTTGAACTCCCGATTTTCCAGCTTTCAACTCGCGGGTGCTGGGACTGCTGGCGTGCACCATGAAACCTGGCACTTGAAAACTTAGCTCCTTTGGTTCTGTCATTGCTGCAGGGGCAAGCTGACCAAGACAGTCTGTACTGCGGCAGCCTGAGTGGCTGTTTGCAGGGACTTGACAGGTAATGCTGGAACCTCGGCTTCTCTCCAGGGTTTCAGGACAATAGGTAGCACAGTTAATGCATACTTAGGGTTTTTATTTTATTTTTTTTTAAGCATAGATTTGCTCAGAGGGGTGGGTAAAAAGTGGGGCCCAGTAAAAGAAAACCAAGCAGCAGCAAGGGCATGGCCTTTTCTAAGTTGGTCACAGTTCATGGTCTTTACAGGATCTCTGTGTAAGATGTTGGCATGTTCTGAAGTTAAGCTTAAAGACTTGTTAAGGAATTTAAATAAGTTCACAGTGTTTCTTGAGGTGCACCGGGCAGTTAGCAGTTGAAAAGTTCAACACCGAATCACCAGGGTTGTAAGGGACTTTAGGGTGTTGTCACTGTAAACAAAACAAAGCAAGCTTTGTTTCAGATTTCCAGAAATCAGGGAAAAGAGTACGACCATGCAGTTACACGCGCAGAGTCCTTATGCAGACAGAGTTCATTGGTATTTTAACTTTCTTCTTTTAAACCTGGGGCAGGGTCTCATTTGTAGCCCTGGAAGGCCTGGAATTTCACTGTGTTGACTGGGCCGGTTTGGAACTCACAGCAATCTGCTTACAAAGTGCTGGCGGGACAGGTGTGACCCACAACTCCACGATATTTTTCTTTTTGTTCGACACACAGTTTCTCTGTATAGCCCTGGCTGTCCTGGAACCCTCTGTAGACCAGATCTGCCTCTGCCTCCTGAGTGCGGGGATTACAGGCGTGTGCCACTACCACCTGGCTGCTGGCGGGGGTATTTTAACTTTCTTGGATTAACTTCCTATAAAAAGTAAATTTCAAGGCAAGTGTTGTTCGTTGCACTGAATTCTTGACTTAGTGAGAGGGCTCCTTTTTCTTCTCATGTACCTATAATTCCCACCTCTTTCTATTCTGCCCAATTTGATACGAATTCTCAGAACCAGGAACATAAAACCGGGAGCTGTGACTTTGAAGGGATAATGAGAATTCCAGGCCAGCCTGGGCTTCCGAGCTGAGATTCTAGCTCAAATATCAAGAGCTAGCTGTCACCCCAGCATTTGGGAAGCAAAGGCAGGAGGATCAGGCGTTATCCTTAGCTACCTAACTCCTCCAAGGTGAGGCAGAGCAAGAATCCTTGCCTCTCCGCAACCCCGCCTGCTCCCTATACAAATCCACCTAAAACAAACTGAAGTTTAAACCTGGTAATCAGGTTGAGCCAAAGTCCAGAGAAGAACCTGGAATAGTTTTTAATATAAAACCAGTTTCCTTATGTGAAAAAGGAAAAAAAAAAAACACACCTTAGAGACTGGTACAGGATTAAAAGATAGCATTCAGTAAATTTTAAATCTCTCCCACCTACTCCGGTGGTGGCTGTGTACGCCTTTAATCCCAGCACTTGGAGGGCAGAGGCAGGCGGATTTCTGTGAGTTCGAGGCCAGTCTGATTTATAATAGGACAGGCACCAAAACCTACAGAGAAACCCCATCAAGAAAATCCAAAAAAAAAAAAAAACCCAACAAAACAAAAAACAACAACAAAAAAAACAAAAACAAAAAAACAAAACAAAAACACCCCACAAAAAAAACCCACCAAACTTTCCCTTTGTATGCAGGGGGGCATTTATTAATTACCCACGGTGACAATCTCCACGATGAATAAAAGTTGAGGTGTAAATTAGGGTGAGTTTACATTGCAGCAGTTGGTGAACTTTTAGGAACACTGCACTAAAACTACAAACCCCACAATGCATATAAAGGCTTAGTTTCTGCGATATGACGTTTCCGTGGCTCTGGGGAATGTAGAGGCAAATATTGATTTTTCTTCGTTATACGCCCGTTTATACTCTCGTTTCTTCCAAACACAACCTTCTCTAGGAATGCCAACTTCACCTTTTTTCAAAGTGATCTTCAGTTACCACGTTTAGGGAAGCCGAATACTCTAACATTTATTTTTGTTTTTAAACAACAATGGTTTGCGCTTTGCGGATTCCCAGGACAACTCTGCTGCAACAATCTACCCGCTGAACATTTGTTAGAAAACACGAATTACTAGCAGGACGCCATCCTGCAGCCGGTGCACGCCTGGGAAAGCCGGGCTCCCGCCAAGCCTCGCAGTCCCTAGCCCGGGTTCCGCGTGTTAACGTCCCGCACGCTCCGCGCGGCACGCGACCGCGCCGCCCAATCACTTGGGCACTAGCAGGGCCGGCTCCGCCCACGCGCCTCGGAGTGCCCGCGCCGAGCGAGCGGCCCGCGAGTCACCGCGGCGGCTTCTGGCCGAGCGAGCGAGCGAGCGACGCGGCCGTCCCGGGCTCCGCCGTCCGGCAGACGCAGGAGCGCCGCGCACCCAGCGAGATCACGCCCACCCGCCCGCTCGCTCGCCCTCGCTCGTGCCCGCCCCACCCCACCGTCCCGAGCTCAGGGAGGGCCGGCCCGCGGCTGGAGAGGGGCGCTCCTCCGGGAACGGCCGGGAATCCCCCCCCCTCCTTCCACCGAACGTTCCGGATTGTTCACCGTCCTCACGTCAGCAGCAGGGGGTAATCCCCGGCTCCAGCTGCTCCTGACGTCACCGCGCCGAGCCTCCGCCCCCTCCTCCCCCCCCACCCACCGCCGCGCGGACCAGCCTCCGGGTCTTCCTCAGAGCCCCGCCCCCTGGCTAGTCACGCCCCTCCCCTCCCCCAGGCGCCCGACGTAGAGGGCGGAGCTTCGCGGACCGGGGCGTGAGCGGTTTCTTGGGCCCGAAGGTTCTGTCGTGGAGGCCGTCCTCCTGCCGCCCCGCCCCGCGGGTTCGTTTGCACGGCTTCTTCCACACCCTTTCTTCCTCCTCTTTGCCCGCCTCGCCCCGCCTTCCTCCGCTCACTTCTCAACCTCGCCAGTTCCTTCCCCGCCTCGCCACCTTCCACGATCTCGCGAGACTTGGCCCAGAACATTGCGGATCGGGTCGGCGCCATTTTGGGACTGAGACTGGTTGTGGGGGAGGGAAAAGCGGCAAAAGGGGATTATTCAAAGTACCGAAAACCTCCTCCCGGGATCGAGCGCAGCAGCACCCCCAGGCCAGGGGCACCTCTGGTGGGGCAGAAGGTAACACCGTCCCCCGGTCCCCGGACGGGAGTCCCGGGGACGAGCGGGGCGGGGGGGGGGTATTGCCCGTGTCGGCGTTGGGGCTGGAGGGGGTCGGGAGCGGCGTTGGTGGCGCGAGGCGTGAGGTTGCGGGCGGCCCGGGGGGCAGCGTGGGGCGCGGGGCGGCCGCTCTCGGCGTTGACTCAGCCCGGCGGAGCGCAGGCGGAGGCGGCGGCAGTGGGGAAGAGGTGGGCGGCGGGCCTCGGGGGCTGTGGGGGGGTGCTCGGCGGAGGCCGGGAGCGGCGGCGCCGGCCGCGGCGTCGGGCTGCTTCAGGGCCCGGCACGCGCCTGCCCGGGCACCGGCCCGGGGGACCGGGGCAAGTGGCGGCCGAGCTGGGGCCTGGCCGTGCTCTGCTCGCCGGCGCTTCGCCCTCCCCGCCGCGCCCGGCGCCGTGGCAGTTGCCGTGGTTGTCGCTCGCCGAGGCGAGCGCTGCCTGCGCTCCGAAGTCGTGTGGGCTCCGGGTCGGACGGGACCTGGGTTTTTTTTTTTTTTTTTCCCGGGGAGAACACCGTCCCTAACGCGGTGTACGAGTGGGGCCCCGTGTCCTGCACACCTTGAGTTTTGGCCGAAACCTGTTTGCTTGATTCAAGGAAATAGGGGTTGGCACCTTGATCCCACGGCTGCGCCCCGAGGCTGGGAAGTCGCCCCTCAGGCGAATCTTAGGAACCTCCTTGCCACGTTCCCCTCCCACCTTCCCAGCCTGCTTTAGTGGGGAGATCCAGCTGCTCCGATCTCCGAGACGTTGCTTTTTGGAAGGAGCGTCCTTCTCTTTTCGCCTGTCGTCCTCGGAGTTAGGTTCACTAACGCTCCGTGGCAGCACCACCTGTCCATTTGTTTTCCTTTGGCACATGGGGTAGAATTAGGGAAGATCCATCGTGAGATGGTGTGTCCGTTTCATAGTTTTAATATTTGCTCAGAAAGTTTTAAAGTTTTGCACATAACAACCTCCGGTGTTCCTCCTGCACACAGTTCCAAGTTCATATCGGAACTTGCTCTGTGATTCCGTCACCCACTGTTTTCTGCCCCTCGACTTTGAAGTCCTTTTCATTCAGTAGACTTTTACTGAGGGTTAGGCTCTTTTCCCAGCTCTCTTTAGGAATGAGTTCTCGCCATGGGTTGATCCTCCTCACCGCCCCAAAGTGGTGGTTAGTTTTTATCTGAAAAATAAAAACTGTGATTTAAGTTTTTTTTATTACTTTTACAGGTGATTGAATTATGCAGATATGAAGATCACCATCTAGGTTTTGTTTAGGCCCCGGATATTTCAAGTGGCCATTTTGGAATTACAGTTCTGTTTTTGTTTCGGGTAATTTTGCCCCAGAAGTTTATTAGAATTGACAAGAATCATCTCTGAAGTGAATTGATATTGGTAAACAAATTCATCGTGCTACTAAAAAACCCAGTCATTTCTTCAGTATTTTGGTTCAAACGGATTATATAAGTCGTTAAAGTATTTCGTCTGGTGTTATTTTTGTCTCTTCCCCTCTCCTGTTGTCCTCAGCCAAAACTGTAAGATATGTTTGATTTGTGTACTGAGTAGTTTCAAATTACTGTTTAAATATTGCTGAAGTTTCGTGGCAGTTCTTTTTACCCTTATTGAAAGATTTAGTAATTTTTGACTTCAGCTGTTTTCATATTACAATGGGACAGCTTTTCTAAATGAAGCCATTGAAAGAATACAGAATTTTTTTTTTATCTTTTATTTCCTTGGGAATGTAAGATGTTCCACTTTGACACCAGCATGGTATTATTGAGATAGCTATTTGTCTCTGTAGATGCTGATGTTTAGAAGTCATATTCAGATGTGGAGTTTTCTTTTTGTTTCTGCTTTTTGCACATAAATTGGATTTTTCATCTGGAGTGGACAAGTACAGCAGTGATAAATACATGGAATCGTAAAGAAGACCTTGATCTTGAATCCGAGGAACCTGGCTAATTCTGGATATAGCCATATGAAAACTTCAGAACAAATATGGGTAGCTGACTTCAAATAACTCTATGTCAAATAGTCATAGGTTAAGTATCTTCAAAGAACTTGGATATTTCAGAGGATACAAAATAAAAAAACAAACTGGAAAACATAAAGCTTATAGAGAAAAAACCAGCACCCTCCTGTGCAGTCCTCTTGGGATTTGTAAGTACTCTCACGGTGAGCAAATTCACTTGTAATCATAATGTGAGTCATTGATCCTGTGTTATTCTGCAAGCCTTTTAGTGTCTTTTAAAAATTTTGCTTTTGGTTCAGTTTCTGGGTAGTTTGAAAGTAGTTATTAGCTATATAGTACATTGGAATGCAGAAGATTTTAAGGATTACAAATGTTTCAGACTTATTACAGTCTTAAGTTAAAAGTTTTTTTTTTTTCTTTTTCTTTTTCTTTTTTTTCTCTCGAGAGTGTTTCTCTGTGTAACAGTCCTGGCCTTCCTGGAACTCACTTTGTAGATCAGGCTGGCCTGGAACTCACTGAGATCCTTCTGCCTCCCAAATACTGGGATTAAAGGTGTGCACCACCACAACCTGGCTAGTGTTTGTATTTTTAAAGTTAAAAACAAACATATCTGGTCAGTATTCACTTTAGACTATGAATAGCAGAATAGTAGAAACCTAGAAAAAAAAAACCTACACATTTCACATATCTGGTTGGTTTTATGTTTTAAATGCCTTAAGTCTTGATGTGAGTTTAGACTGCATTACTATATATACAGTCTAGTGATCTAGTTTAGAGTAAGGTAGTCGTAAAACAAAATAATGCAAGTTTAGTTTCAAATCTGGTATCTTAGGAATAAGCTTGTTTAAGGTTTAGCTATTTCTAATATTTTAATCCATTACAGATATTAAATTTTATTGAAGCTGTTTTGTGTTTTACACTCTTCATTTTTCTAAGCATTACTGAGAGAAGCAGATGAACTGAACAAGTTGACTTAAAAACCTTTAAACTAGCATAGTAATTACATATTCCCCCTACCCTCAGGAATGTTGTGCTGGCTTAAGTTCATAGATAGTTTTATTTAAGTTGTGATATTCATTAATCTAGCAGAAATTCTTTTAATAAATGTAAGAATTTTTAGTGATAACTTGAATTTTTTAAGAGTTGAGTGGTTTTTATTTGCTATTACATTTAATTTTTCAGTGTGTTAGGGGATTCCAGAGGGTTCTTTTAAAATGTATTTACGTATTTATTTGTTTTATGTACATTAGCATTTTGCCATGGGTGTCAGATCCCCTGGAACTGGAGTTACAGATAGTTGTGAGCTGCCATGTGGGTGCTGGGAATTGAACTCCTTAAACTGCTGAGGCATCTTTCCAGCCCCTGTGGTGTGATCTTTTTAAAAATTCACTTAAGTGTATTTTCACACAATTGGTAAATAGATTAATATGGCTACGTTTAATTTATTTCATCTAATACCTGTTCTGAGGTAGAAGATTATAACTTTTCAATACTCAACCAAAGATTTGCTAACTTTAATTGTTCATTTTTTTCTAAGCCGTTTTCTCCCCTTGCTAACCTGTTGAGTTCTGTTAGTTCCTTTAAAGCAAAAGAAGCAGTAGTCTAGCTGGGTGTTGGTGACACACACCCTTAATCCCAGCACTTGGGGGCCAAGGAACTTGGATCTTGAGTTTGAGGCTAGCCTGGTCTACAGAACTAGTTCTAGGACAGCCAAGGTTACACAAAGAAACTCTGTCCCGAAAAAGGAAGAAGCAGTAGTCTAAATGAATGTTGGTATTTGGATATTCATGCTTAACATTTATATTCTGCTTTGAAGTTCGGATTAGGGTTCAATTCCCTGTGTTTTACAGACTGGATTATATGTGCTTTTTGTATGAGAAGGTCTTTAGTAGTTCTTAAACATTTAAAAATATTTGAAACAGTTAATTCATTGTGGGTGGCTGATCCTCTTGACTCGAGAGTGCTGAAAGTTACCTGTGTGTTGTCACACCAGGCCTTTTGTGCAGTATTTAATACATTGATGAGAACATTTGTTTATCACTAGGGATCCGAGTCTATATTCCCTGCATTCATTCCTATTAATTGACTTGAAATTTATTGTATAAAAGTATGTATCTTTAATGTGAAATAGAAATTGAACTTGGTTTGGCGTGGTGGTGTGAGCCTTTTTATCCCAACATTCAAGAGTCTGGTCTTCAGCATGAGTTTCAGACCAGACAAACTAAAAGTATTGGATGGTGGGGACAAACAAACAAACAAACTCTGGACAGAAATTGAATTGGTATCACCTTACCTTTATTCATAGAAAATGTCCATATTTGTTTTCTTGTGATCTTGAAATTTCTAATATTTCCAAGCCACAATATTAGGATAAATTAACTTCAGAAACCAGCTTTGTATACTTGACTCCTTGGTAGTCTGTTGTGAACTTTGTCTTTAGAGTTGGTCAACAATTGATGTGTTGGGACTGGGCTTGGTGGTGCGCTGCCTCAGTCCTAGCAGAGGCTGTGATCTCTTGAGTTCAAGGCCAGCCTGGTCTACAGAGTTGAGTTCCAGGACAACCATGATTACAGAGAAATCTAGTCTTGAAAAACAAAAAAACAAAAATGAAACTGCCAGGATTACAGAGAAATCTAGTCTTGAAATTTGTCAAAAACAAAAATGAAACAAAATAAACCCCTCAGAGCAAATAAAGAAACCAGATGTACATACTTGAAAAAAATTTCTGTAAAGTGTCATTGCCTCAACAGCCAGGTGTTAGAACCTCCTGGAATTGAAGTTACAGGCAGTTGTAAGCCGCTCTAAAATGGGTGCCAGAAACCAAATTGAGGTCCTCTGGAAGCGTAGCCAGTGCACTTCTCTGAGCCATTTCTCCAGCACCTGAATTTTTCTTTTCTCTAAGGTCTCTCATTGTAGTCCAGGGTCAAAGTCAAAAGTGACCTTAGGCTTCTGATTGCTTGCCTCTGCCTCTTCAGGATTGGAATTAAAGGCATGCCCCTCTACTCACAGGTTTGAACCTATGGCTTTGTGCAAGCTAAAGCAAACATTTTGCTAACTGAGGTACATCTCCACCCTTTCTGATTATTTTGACGGTTTTCCAATATTTTACTTTCTGAAATTGAACTGTATAGTATTACTAATTGCTAATTAGTAATTAGCGCGCTACTAGGACCTATTCTTCCCCACCCCATGTTCTCTTACTCATGTTCTAAATGAGGTGTTTAATAATTACAGTTACAGATTATGGTGTCATGTGTTTTGCTGCTTACTTATACATGATAATCCACTCCCCCCACCCCAGGGTTTCTCTATATAGCCTTGGCTGACCTGGAACACACTCTGTAGTCCAGGTTGGCCTCTGCCTCCTCAGTGCTGGGGAATGATATCCATTCTTAATACTATGAGGAAAGTAGTATTATAGTGGTGTAAATGAGAAAATTTAGGAAAGCTGAGGCTGGAACAGAGTTGCTTGCTTAGAAGTAGAATCTAAGTGATAATGTCTCTGCTCCTCATACTCTTAAAACCTCCCCCACCCCCCATGTATTGAGGATGGACCTCTTTCATGTTAGACAAGCTCATCCCTGAGGAGTATTCTCAGCCAAGCCTGTACTCTTAATCAGTATGCTTTAAACTCATCCAAGCTGGACAAACTGTACACCCAGCAGAGTCTATACTCTCCATTGCTGTGTTTTACTTACACTGTCTTCTTGTGGATACCACTTTTAATTCATTCTGTTTGAACATTTCTCGCACTTCTCTTTGGTTAACCCTCATTGTACTAATAGGTTAGGGAAGCTAAGAGAAGCTACTATTCAGTTTTGCTATTTGTTAATAGCTATTTGGATAATGACTTTCCTTGGTAGTCTCTTACAAATGTGGATCTAAATATTTGTTGTGCCTTACTTTCTCACTGATTTTGCCCTGAAATTACTATATAGTTTTTGGTTTTAAAGCTGTTGGTGAGTTGGATGCACGGCAAAAGGAAAACAACAAACAAAAAAAACCCAAAACATTGAAAGATGGGACATTTTAGTTTCAAAGTGAAATAAATGAGAGATATGTGAACCCACGTCAGATGATTTTGTGTTTTGACCATATTGTCTTGATTGTGTGTGTGTGTGTGTGTGTGTGTGTGTGTGTGTGAGAGTGAAACAGCATCTCACTATTTCCTGGAATTTGCTGTGCAGTTCAGACTGGTCTTAAACTTGAGATGATCCTCCTGCTTCTGGCTCCTCAGTTAAACGAATTATGGGTCTGTGCCATCATATTAGGCCTTGTCTGTCTCACTTATATTGAAAATCTTAAAGACTGTGCGTGTGTACATGTGTTGTGGAAGTCAGGACAGCTTTCAGAAATTGGGTTTTCTCAACCATCCAGCTAAGGCTTTGCAGCAAGTGACTATATCTGGGAAGCTATTTCATTGACCCCAATGAGACTTTGAGATAATAGTTTATTTAGATGCAGGTATGATGTAAGAAAAGGGTAATTTTGAGAATATCAAATACGTAGAAAAAGGAATTGTGATAGTGTGTATTTACCCTAATCTTTTTTTTTGGTAGAAATGATAATTGCCAAGTTGATATGTAAATTATATATAATACTTAAAGAGTTTACTTAATTAAGTTTATATGTAAAACCAGTGTTTATAGTGTCTTGAGCTATTCTTTCTTTTTTTCTTTTTTTTTTATTTATTAAAAGATTTCTGCCTCCTCCCCGCCACTGCCTCCTATTTCCCTCCCCCTCCCCTGATCAAGTCCTCCTCCCTCGTCAGCCCGAAGAGCAATCAGGGTTCCTTGAGCTATTCTTTCTATCTCTTGTTTTTGCTAATGGCGTTACCCTAATCCCGTGATGCCAACCTGAAATTGTATCTTTGACTTCTTAGGGCTACTTAGCTTTGCTTCCCCATTTCAAATTTTCATTTGCTAGCTTACTAATCTTAGGTTGTTTTTCCACTTAAGAAAGCAGCTCATTGGGCTGGAGAGATGGCTCAGTGGTTAAGGGCACTGACTGCTCTTCCAGAGGTCCCGAGTTCAATTCCCAGCAACCACATGGTGGCTCACAACCATCTGTAATGAGATCTGGCGCCCTCCTCTGGCGTGTGGGCATACATGGAGGCAGAATGTTGTATACATAATAAATAATTTAAAAAAAAAGAAAAAAAAGAAAGCAGCTCATTTATTTCTTTGCTTTTCACTGTACTCTTTTTTTTTTTTTTTTTTTTTTTTTGAGACAGGGTTTCTCTGTAGCTTTTGGTGCCTGTCCGGAACTAGTTCTTGTAGACCAGGCTGGCCTCGAACTCCCAGAGATCCGCCTGCCTCTGCCTCCCAAGTGCTGGGATTAAAGGTGTGTGCCATCACCGCCCGGCTTCATTTTACTCTTTTAAAAGTCTCAGAAACCTCCCTAAAATATATCAGGAGTAGCTTAGCTGATGTTCTAGTTCGCTTTAGGTCTTTCATGAAATCTCTGTCGATGCCAGCAAGAGCCACAATCCAGAATCCACAATCCAGAGCCGGTAATCTGAGATGAAGGAAATGTGTAATACCTTTTACCAAGGTTCAGCCACTTTCTTCCTCTTTAAATGCATGTCTAAAAAGGTTTATGAAGTTAAGACAAAATAAAAGGAAATCCCACCCATGCTTTTAATCAAAAGATTTATAGACCTTTTTGTAAAGTACATATGGGTGGAAGGCTTTTCACATAAATAATCAAAATCTTTGTTCCACAAGAGTAGAGTGGGGTGTTAAATAGTTTTGGGGAGAGTATATTCTGAATTTATATGCACTCAGTAGACTTAATAACTTTCCAGGTGCTGTATGACTTGTGGGGATAAGGTGCTTTTTTTTTTTTTTTAGGGGCCATATATTAAGGGATGAATCTAAAGATTCACATTCTAGACAAGTAATTTATTGCTGAGCTATACCTCCAGTCTTTTTTATTGCTTATGCTTCCCCCACATACTGGCCTTTCAATTAGCATAGTAAATGAATTAAAAGGAAAGGTTTTATTTATTTTTTTATATGTATGAGTTTTGCTTGTATATTTTTGTGTGTACCGTGTTTGTGCCTGATGAGAAGAGGGTATTGGGTCCCCTGAAACTAGAGTTAAAGACACCTGTGAACAGTCATGTGGGTACTGGGAACTTTTGAGAGCACAGGTCTTCTAGAAGAGTATCCAGTGCTCTTAATCACATAATCTCTGTCCCCCCTTAAATTTTATTACATATATATAAATATATATTAAATATATATATTTGTGGTTTGGTGGTTTGTTGCTAGAGTCCAGAGGTACCAGATCCCATGGAGCTGGAGTTAGAGGCTGCAGCTGTGAGGTGCCTCATGCAAATGGTTGATAACCTGTCCTTTGCAGCAGCAAGGACGCTTAACCACCAGCTGTCTCTCTAGCCCTTAGTTGTCCTATTTGTAAACATTAGTTTTGATATACTTTCTCTAGTGACTAATAGAATATTTTCTTACGCTAACTGGGTCATTTGTATATCTTCAGAGAAATATTTAAATACTTAATGAAGATAACCACTGTTATCCCCCCCCTCCCCTTCTTGCTTTGTAGCCTAGTCTGAATTTGAATTTATAATCATCCAGCCACAGCCTCCATAGTGCTGAGATTACAGGTATATTTCACCACACCTGATATATTTGCCCAGTAAAGCCTTGTTGTAGATAGTCATATATTTTAGATAGTAACCTTAACCATAATGAGCGAATCATTTGAGACAGGATCTTAGCACATATCTCAGGCTGTCTTGAAACTAACCAAAGCTTGATTTCTTGTCTCAGGTGGGTGAATGCTGAGATTACAGCGTGTTCTAGCACCATTTTCAGCTAATGAATCCTAATAACTAGTCAGTACTGAATTGGTGTTCATAATGTCCTAGGCTATTCTAAACCTTTTAAATTTTAGTTCTATAGACACCTGTGTGGGAAGGTTCGCTTACTCTCACTTTACAGTTAGAAAATGTAGGCACAGGGATTTCAGACATATTTCTTCTGAACATACGTATTTCTGAATCAAGATTTACAGTTAATTTTTCAAGTGCTAATGAGAAAAGCAAAATACTATTCTGTTTTTAGAATATTTTTGTCTTGGGCAGCAACTAAATTTTATTTTCCCAAGTGAATATGATAATAGTTTGCAGGTTGATAATAATCATTCAGGAATGTATGTATGAGTTCTGGGAATCAAACCCAAGTTCTCTGTAAGGTAATAAATACTAAGTGCTCTTAACCTCTGAGTCATCTCAGCTATCCAACCATAGCTAATTCTTAGGGTCCTTGTGAATGTTAACCAAAATGAGGTATCTAAAATCAGTCATACATCGAAATTCAGTCCAAGATTAAGTAATTTACCTAAGGTGTTAGGTGACAAAAGCAGAATTTGAATTTTTTTTTAAACTTTTGAGGTGGTGCTGGGGATTGATTTTTATTACCAAGTATAAATTATGATCACCAAGTATAAATTATGATCTAGTAGAAACAGTGTCCTAGTAGTGACTCTTAGCCCTTAGGTTTTCAGTTCACTAGAACTTCTGATGTGGTGGAAACCTGTTTGGAGAATGGGGGAGGGGCTTTCCCTCCTCTCCTCTTTTTTTCTCTTTGCATTTCTCTTTCTTTTTCCCTCTCCTTTTTGCCCCCTCCCCTCCCTTCTGTCCCTCTCCCCCACCGACCCCCTTCCTGTCTTTCCCCCTCCTTTCCTCTGAGACAAGTTTCCATTTTATAGCCCAGGCTAGCCCAGAACTTATGTATCAGCTTCCCAAGTTCTAGGTGTACAAGCAAGTGTTACATGCCTGGCTGTACATCATGTATTTTGGGAACTGGAGATAGAGCCTAGGGCAAGACAGAAAGGAGCACCTAGGGAATGTATACCACTTACCTATACCTTAGCTCTTAAGTCCTTTTAAAAATCATCTGTTAGATGTTTGCTGTGATTAAAACCCTCAAACCATGTCAAATAAGGAAAGTTTTTTTTAGGATTCAGTCCATCATGGTGCAAGAGCAGAGCAGAATGACTCAAATTGCAGGAAGTTATTTGCATGGTCTAACTAAGTTCACTGGCTCTTCTGTTGTTCTCCTTTACTTCCATGCTGGCACCACCTGTATTCAGGATAGAGCCTTCTGTTAAAATCTCTGGAAGTGCACACTAGACATACACAGTCTTATATTAATCTCCTAGGCTCTTTTTAATCCACCTTAGTTGATAGAATTAACTATCTTATTTTGTTGAAGCAAAATACCCTCTTTCATATTAGAACAAAACATTATATACATGTAATGAAGGTAAATGAAAGGAATTTATAATAAAGTAACACATTTAAACATTTAATGTCATAGTATGACTAGTCTAGAATATAAAGCACCCTTTACTCATTTCTTTGTGTGTCTACGCATATATGTGTTGCCATGCATCCCTGACTGGCCTGTAACTCACTACGTAGGACAGGCTGATCTTGAACTTGGAGGTGATCCTTTTTTGCTTCTTGGTTCTGCTTTGCCAGTGCTGAGATTGAAGGCATGTGTCTCTAGTCAGTTTATCTTGTCTTTTAAAAACTAATGTTTTTGATTAGTTTGCACGTTTTTCCTTTTAACAAATATTTTAAAAGTTTTTTATTGTTGTTATTTTATGTGTATGAGTTTTTTGCCTGCACGTCTATGTATGTGTGAGCATGGGCATGTTGATGTTGGTGGAGGCCAGAAGACGAGTATCAGATCCCTTGGAGCTAACTGGAGTTGCACACAGACAGTTGTGATCTGCCATGAAGTCCTGAAATTTGAACCTGGGTCCTCTAGAACAGCTGGGTGCTTTTAACTTCTGAGACATCTTTAGCCCTCCCATTTTTTTTTCCACTCTCTAGTGTCTCATTGGCCAGAACCTTGACATCTTTATATTTTATCTGTGTAGTACTGGGATTATAGATAAGTGGTCTGGGCCACCTTACCAGTTTCTAATTGTTGAAGCAATTTTTTTTTAAACAATTAGTTTCTTACATATTGTACATCATATTGAAGACATGGCCTTGTGCATGCTAAGCAAGTAAGTATTTACCATTGAATTACATCCTTCCAGAGTAAATTTATACATTTTTTTTTTTTTTTTTTTTTTTGTTTTTCAAGACAGGGTTTCTCTGTGGTTTTGGAGCCTGTCCTGGAACTAGCTCTGTAGACCAGGCTGGTCTCTGAACTCACAGAGATCCGCCTGCCTCTGCCTCCCGGAGTGCTGGGATTAAAGGTGTGCGCCACCATCGCCCGGCTCATAGTGACATTTTTTAAAAGAAATGATTAAAAGTGGATATCAGTTTCCCTGTACCACTAATTCAAGATAAAAATCAACATCAGGCTTTGGTTAATGGTTCTTGTAGAGGATAAAAACTAAAATTGATTTTTATCTGTCTATTTTGTTTTTCAAGATAGGGTTTCTCTGTGTACCCTTGACTGTCTTGGAATTTGCTCTGTATTGAATTCTTAGAGATCCTCCTGCCTCTGCCTCCGGGTGCTGGGTTTAAAAGCATGTGCCCCACTGCCCGGCTAAAATCTAAAACTAATTTAAGGGCAAAATATTACCAAGAAAACTTTATATCTAACTCTTTTTTAAGTAAAATATTTTATTAATGAGTACTCTATCTGCATGTGTGACTTTATGCCAGAAGAGAGCATCAGATCCCACTATAGTGTGAGCCATTATGTGAGTGCTGGGAATTGTACCCAGACTTCTGGAAGAGCAGTTAGTGCTCTTAACTGCTAAGTCATCTCTTCAGCCCCTCAGTTTAATGCTTTTACACTAAAAAACAAACAAACAAACAAAAAAAAATTAAAAAATTGGGGCTGGAGAATTGGCTCACTGGTTAAGGGTGCTTGCTGTGCAATTGAGAAGACTTCAATTCTTGTTCCAGCACACACATAAGAAGCTGGACATCAGACAAGCTCACACCTACACAAACACATGTACTTTGTGTGTATACACTTCCATAATCTCATACTCACATAAGTTTTAAATAAAAATAAAAAGAATGTAAATGATTCCACTAAAAAATTGATCTTTTATGCCAGGTGTGTTATTTACCTGTAATCTCAGCACTTGAGGCAAGGTAGGAGGATGAGGAGTTGGATATTCTCTTAGGCTAAAGAGCGAGTTTGAGGACAATGTAGATGACACGAGACCCTGTTTATGTACTTAGGTTTCTTCATGGACCCACTTTGAAGGTAGTTTTGTTGATGTATATACAATAATATACTCTTTTTTGATAATTTTTTGAGAGAGGTGTCATGTTACCAAACCTGACTTCTTAATTCACCATGTAGTCATGGAGCATCCTGATCTGTCTTCAGCTCAGCAGTGCTGAGATTACAGACATGCCTCACCATGTCTAGCTATACTTATTTATTTATTTAAAAAATGGAATCTTTGAATATTTGAAATTGTAGGGTATAAAGTGTCTTACATTTTTTGTTATTGCTAAGAATGTCTATTCTAAGTATGTTGCAAAATGGCAAAAATAATTTTTAAGTCCATTTCAGAAATAGTTGAAAAAATTTCTTACACTTGTAAGTCAAAGTTTACTTAACAGCTTAATTTCGTCAGCACCTTGGCATGGTGGTGCAATATTGTAGTACTGCACTTGGGAGGAGGAGGCAGGAGGAACATTCAGTTGTATAGTGAATTGTAGTCTATAGTGTGTTGTATGTGAAACCTTAAAAATAAAACCCAGCCAAAAAGCATTAAGTAAACCTCCCAATTTAAAACAAAATCCAAAAAACTAAAATCAGCAGCTCAAACTTTACTTTCTCTCTCTATATATTTAAATTGATCTGTTTACTCACTCACCCACCAGTCCATTTATCCATTTATTATGTGAGTGGGTGTGAGTGCCATAGCATGCCTGTGTAGGTCAGGACAGTTTACCTGAATTGCTCTACCTTCTGTCATGTGTCCCGGGTAATGAAGTCTGGTTTGACACCTTTTAACTTTACTGAGCTATCTCTGACCCTCAAAGAGCAGTTCTGGAAAACCCAGCAGTCTAACACAATACAATCTGTTGATGTGGTACATACTGAGGAATGGTGAGAGGAAAACACTAAGTCTTGTATTCTGTGGTCAAACCATTATTTATTTATTTATTTATTTATAATTTATTAAAGATTTCTGTCTCTTCCCCACCGCTGCCTCCCCTTTCCCTCCCCCTCCCCCAATCAAGTCCCTCTCCCTCGTCAGCCCAAAGAGCAATCAGGGTTCTCTGCCCTGTGGGAAGTCCAAGGACCACCCTCCTCCATCCAGGTCTAGTAAGGTGAGCATCCAAACTGCCTAGGCTCCCACAAAGCCAATACGTGCAGTAGGATCAAAAACCCATTGCCATTGTTCTTGAGTTCTCAGTAGTCCTCATTGTCCACTATGTTCAGTGAGACCAGTTTTAACCCAGGCTTTTTCAGACCCAGGCCAGCTGGCCTTGGTGAGTTCCCGATAGAACATCCCCTTTGTCTCAGTGTGTGGGTGCCCCCCTCGTGGTCCTGAGGTCCTGGGATGTACTCACTCATATTTGGTTTCTAGCCATAAATAAAGGACATTGAGCCTATAATTCGGGTTCTTAGAGAAGCTAAATAAGAAGGAGAACCCAAAGAAAAACATAGGCATCAGCCTGAATATTAACCTTCATCAGGCGATGAAAGGAGACAGAGACCCACATTGGAGCACCGGACTGAAATCTCAAGGTCCAAATCAGGAGCAGAAGGAGAGAGAGCACGAGTAAACCATTATTTTTAAAAGCTGAAGCCTTGTATATATAGTAAATGCACTGCTTTTGATAACAGTAAAGTTTTGAATCTGAGGTGTTTGAGGCAGCATTTATTGTTCATTTGTGTGTAGCTTGTGTGATGAGCTATTGTGAACGTGCTATTGTGAATGTGCTTGATGCAGTATGGATCAGTATTGTCTGAACATCAGTTTATTAAATTTTTGATTATGAATTATTTTTGGTTGTTAAGCATTGAGAATCCTTTTAATCTTTTTTTACTGATGCCAGACTTTTACACCACTCCCTCATTCAGTTAGGTGATACCATTTGGGGTTGTTGAGGTCCACCAAGAATTTGGGATGCTGTGTGTGGAGGCTCAGGCCTGAAATTCAGGCATTTTGGAAGCAGAGTTGAAGGTCAGCCTACTCTACATAGCAAGTTCAGGCCAACCAGGACTACAATAACTAAACCTTGTCTTAACAATAACCCCTCAGAAAAAACCCCAAACAGAAACTAAGCCAACCCAGAATGGGAAATTGAGGACTATGGGATCAGCCAAAAGGGATAGGGTGAATTGGAGAATGTAAGTAAATATAAAATGAAGGGACTGAAATGAGCACTATGTGTAATGTTTTACATATTTCATATATACATGGAACATTTACAATTGTTAAGACAATGTATTATACTTTGGATAATACTTAGGTATGATTACTTGGGTAAACTATGGTATGAAATCATAGCTTTAAATGGTATATTTATAAAAAAAAGTTAGCTTTTTTGAGACAGCATCTGGTTGGCCTGCAAACATGATGTGTTGTTGTTCAGATTGCCCTTGAACTTGTGGCAGTCTGTCTCTGAGTTTTGGGCTTATAGGTTTGGATCATCATCCCTGGTCCTGTCTAGGTAATCTTAAATGTTCAGTCCAGATTTTCATATTATGTAAACATTTTTCTTGAATTCTCTACATGTTAATACTCTTACTCCATATTTACAAGGGAACTTCGAGTCAGTGGTTGTCCTGTCCCCCACCCGCTTTAGTACTTGAGGTTTAACCTGGGGTCAGTGGTCTCAAACATGCTAGGCAAGCAAGCTACCACTGAGCTTCAGCCTTAGCCTTTTGAGTGAAGTGATTGAATTTAGTCTTATGCATGCAAGGCAAGTGGTCTGCCCCTATCTGTTATTTTCCCCCACTCCCCCCCCCCCCGTTTCATTTTTATTTTAGTAAATAGCTTCCTGATCTACCTTATCAAAATGAAACACTTGGAAATCATCTTTGGTTTCCATTCCCCCATGGACACATTCTATTTGTTCCACCTCTTATCTCATATGTCCTTTTCTATCCTATTGCTTCTACACTTGTCCAGGATACATCTTGTTTTCATTTGAATGACTGCGTTAGCCCCCTTTCTTTACCATTTGTACTGTATAGCTTATTCACAGAACAAAATGAGCCTTTAAAAGTACTAATAATTGGGACTGTAGAGATGGCTTAGGGGTGAGAAGCGTAAACTTTTGTAGAGGGCTTAAGTTTGGTTGCAGCTATCTTGGGAACCTCTATCTTCTGGCTAGTTCAGTTTTAACTTAGCTGTGACAGACTTTCTCTGACTGTTCTTTGTTTGAACAACTCTTTTTATACTTTTTCATTTCTTTTAGTCCATAATACCCTTCCTAGTTCTTCAAAGCCTGAAATGACCTCTTAATTTCCTATCCCCATCTTTATATCTTCTCATTTTTATTGTTTCTACAGTATTATTATTGAAAGAATTATTCACATTATAGGTATTCTTTTTTGAGGTTTAAATTTGGTATATGTAGTTAGTATTTTTTTTTATTATAATTTGGTGATTAGTTAAATTTGTTTTTACAAGATTATAGCCAAATCCATTTGTTATCACATCATTTAAAAGCTGTTTTATTTGCTTAGATTTACATCATTTGTTGCATGAACTTCTAAATCTGTTTACCTGATAAACACTTAATTACTATCATGCTTTTAAGATTTTTTTCTCTAATTTTAAATTGAACCACAAGGATCAAATTCAGGTATTTTGCCATTTGTTTCAAATTTAAAACGCCAGAATCCACTATTTCTAAGTCTTTGAAATAGATGATAAGCACAATTTCTGACTCAGAATTTTTGAGACTCAGGGGGGCTGACTTTTTTTTTTGTGTGTGCATGATATGTGTGTATAGAGGTAAGAGGACAAGAATGCTCTCTCCCACGTTTTTGTGGCTTCTGGAAAATGAACTTGAGTTTGAACAGCAAGCATTTTTTTAACCTGTTTTGTCGTCTGGCTGACCCAGCTATGACTATTTACACCAAATAATGTCTATTATGTATTGTATTATTTAAGAGGAGGGAATGGAAGAAGGTAATGCAGATTTGTGGCATCAGGCTCACATGTGCCCCCCCCCCCCCCCAACATGGTGTTTCTGTGGCCTGGCTGTTCTGGAACTATAGACCAGGCTGGCCTTGAACTCTTGAGATTTCCTTGCTCTGCTTCCCGACTGCTGGGATTAAAGGCCTGTGCCACCACGCTTGACAGTGACTGAAATTATAATAATTTGCTAGTTTGAAGTTTCTTAGTGTGATCTTTGGTTCTGTGTAAGAAAGAGTATTATAGAACCCTTCCAGGGCTTTACTTACTAGGCAGCTCTGGAAAACTGCTAAGGTGAGGCTTTAACCATATTAGGAGGCGAGTGCTGAAAGATTTTGGAACCTAAATTAGTTTGAAACTACTTGAATGGTAAGATGCTTCAAAGACTTTTCCTGTGTAAACTAGATGTCTCATCCTCTTCAAAGTGTGTGGGGACTGCAAATGTTTTGATCTTAGTTCTATGAAGGTAGAACCTTCCAAATACCAATTTGCTAAAAAGACAGACAGTAGTCTATTTGAAGCCTAAGAGGCCTGAGTTGACAGGGAACAAATTTTGACTATATTACTGACTTTCCCCATAAAGATTATTAAGACCTGTATTATGGTTTGATATATATCTAGACCTCTGAGTCGGAAGATTTTGTGATTCTAGAAAGTTGAATGTACTGTTGTGGGACCTGTTACTTTGTTGTAAATAGTTAGAAAAATTACTTTTAAAACATTTACTTAGGGCTGGTGAGATGGTTCAGTGCAGAAATAGTTCAAATTTGGCAGCTTGAGTTTGATCCCTAGAACATGTATAGAGTGTGAAGGAGAGAACCAAAGTCCTAATTTCCATACATTTGCTGTTGCAAACTTGTCTCCTGCCCCTCTCATCATATGTGTGCTTTTCAGACAGGGAGGAATAGTTTAAACCCTGTTCTAAAAGTGAAATTCTACATGATAAGGTAATTTCAAGTTTTCCAAGAACGTTGTTTTTGGTTATACTATTGCCATAAAGACCTTTAATTTTGTTCATGTTACATAGAACTAAATCATCTGTAGGATTTACATAGCCTAGTAGTGTTATGTGTAAAAAAAACACAAATTAAGGATAAACAAAGTACCTAAGAGGCTCTACAGTTACATTTGGGTAAACACTTAAGTTTTTTTTTAAACCAGTATTAAAACTATGGCTATGTTGTAGTGTAATTCAGAAATTTTGTACATCTGTGAACTGAAAGAGAACTCAAGGAGAAGTTACTTGAGAGTAGGCAATAGATTGTTTGCATATTTTAGTAAATTCTTTGGGAAAGTTTGAGAGAGATTGGTGTTCTTTTTCTTTTTTAAAGGTGTGTGTTGGGGGGAGAAATTGAGAGTGTGTGTGCTTGAGATAGGCTCTTGCCAGCTTTAAGCTTGTGATCCTCCTCCCTGGTCAGTGCTAAGATTATACATGTGCATCACTCTCTTACCTTTAGCAGTGTATAAAGACACGGAGTCCTATTTTCCAGATTCTGTCATTTATTGACTGGTTTTGGGATAGACTATTTATTATTATTGGCTTTTTGAAAACTTGCTCTATGGACTATGCTGACCTCGAACTCAGATCTGCCTGCCTCTGCCTCCTGAGTTTTGGGATTAAATGTGTGTCCACCACCACCCAACTACTTGTTATAATTTTAATTCTGCCCCTTTTGTCCTTCCTTTTATCTGATCCTGTACAATGTTGACAATTTGGTTTATTTTCTTTTTGTTTTTGATACAGGTACAGGATCTTACATAGTTATCTAAGGTTGGCCTGTAGTAATTCTCAATATAGCAGTGATTGACCTTGAATTTGTAATTCTTTGCTTCTACTTCCCAAGTGCTTAGATTACAGATGGGGTGACACCATTCCTGACTGCTTTTTGACTTTTTCTTTCTTGCTCTGTATCCCAAGTGGGCCATGAACTTGTAACAGTACTCTTGCCTTAGCATCCTGAGTACTGAAATTACAGAACATGTGGCCACTGTACCCGACTGGCACTTTTTTAAAATAGTAAATACTTCTGAGAAAAAAAAATTATAGTTAAAAGTTTATTGAAAGGGGCTGGCTCAAGGGTTAAGAGTTCAATTCCCAGTAACCACATGGTGGCTCACAACCATCTATAAAGAGATATATAATGGTATTCTCTTCTGGTATTTATGTATATATAAAATAAATAGATCTTTTTAAAAAAAGTTTTTTGTAAGGATCTGTGGCTACAGCCTAGTTTTACAATTATTTATTAGCTTTTTGTTGAAGTCAGGGCTGACTGCTCTCTTGTGCCTTATCTTCTACTGCTTAGCACAAACTGTTTATGTTGGTCATTCAGTAAATTAGTTGATTTGAATTAAATTTTGTTGCAATTAGTCCACACTGTTTGCAGTACAATTCTAGTTTAAAATTTACATTTACCAACCCTTAAAACACAAAAATTCCCGGTATACCGATTTGTGGAAGATTTAGTCTGCTTCATTTTTGTGAGAAAACTCGATAAGTATAAATTTGTGTACTTAATTTTTTTTGAGATTATAATATGATTAAGTCATTGTTCTCTTCTTTCCTCTCTCTAAACCCTCCCATGCACACACACACACACACACACACACACACACACACCCTTCTCCCTTCAAGTTCCTAGCCTCCTTTTCTTTGTTATGAAAGCACACATGTATGCACGTGTGTTTATGTATGTATATACTTGGAAGGTCAGAAGCTCACGATGCTTCAACTTTAAATTTGTGTGCATTAAATAGGACCAGGGGACGGAGCTCAGTTGGTAGTTTGTTTGCCTAGTGTACATTTGATCCTGAGATGATCTCCAGCACCAAATAATCTGGCCTTGGTGGTCAGTACCTGAATGTAATTGCAGTACTTGGGATGAAGAGGGAATTCCTCAAGGTCATCTCACTTAGTTTGAGGCCAGCCTGTGGTAAATGAGACCTTGCCTCAGCACCAAAGCAGGAGTAATGCTATTTTTTGGTACTGAATTAATTAAAAAAAAATCATTTATTTATGTGTATGTGTGTGCATTTTTGAATGTTCCTGGAAGCCAGAAGAGGGTTTGGATATCTTCCAGCTGTGAATGCAGACAGTTGTCAGCTGCCCAGTGTAGGTGCTAGGTCCTCTGTAAGAGTACTAAGTGCTCTTAACCATCAAGATATCTCTTTAGCTTCATATCAGTTCTTTATAAGATTTTGGCTGTGTGTGTGTGTGTGTGTGTGAGAGAGAGAGAGAGAGAGAGAGAGCGCGCGTGCATCTCATGGCATGTATGCATAGTATAAGTACTATGCTAAGGTTAAATGTTAGCTCATCTTGAGCTGTATTCCCAGCTTAAGAGGTAAACTGAGAAGGATAGGTCTGTCTATCTCTCCTTCTCTCCTCCTCCCATTTTTCCTTTTTTAAAGATTCTTCTTCCTCCCTTCCTTCACTTCTTTCCTCCTTCCCTCTCTTCCTTCATTTTTTTATTTTGAAGATGTATAGCCATGGCTGGCCTGCAACTCAGATCCACCTGCCTCTGCCTCCTGAGTGCTGGGATTTAAGGCTTGAATCACCCTACTCTTAAAAATCTCTTAATTATAACCACCCATAGCTTTAAAACTCTTAATAGGATCCCAGTTACTTGCCTTGTTTTTTTTTTTTTTTNTTTTTTTTTTTTTTTTTTTTTTTTTTTTTTTTTTTTTTTTTTTTTTTTTTTTTGAGATCAGTTCAATACTTATCCTTATCTTTATCCATTCTACTTACTTCCAAAACCAATCTTAGTAAACTCTTAACAGCTGTTGAGGTCAAAAGGAGGCAGAGGCAGGTGGGTGGATCTGAGTTCCAGGCTAGCCTGGTCTACAGAGTGAGTTCCAGGACGGACTCCAAAGCTACACAGAGAAGCCCTGTCTCTAAAAACAAACAAACAAACAAACAAAAAAACAAGCAAACAAAGGAATATAGCTGACAAAATCCCAACCATGGAAAAACAATATCATATGAAAAACAGTAGCATATGAAACACTAAAAACGTCCAAGGCAACCCTATCCCTCTTACCAAATTACTAATCATACAGTAATGACATCTAGCAAGAGTGAGTTAGATGAAATTCCAGGCAGATAATTAAAAAGAATGATTTTTTTTTTAAATTATGTTTAAAGAGATGAAAGAGGTAAAACATCCTGATTGGGAACACAAGAAAACAACAGAAGACTAGAGAGGGGGACAGTGCAAGATGGGAAAGACAGATTTGTTTTGAAAGAGATAGGAATATTGGGGGGGAAAAGCCATTGTTAAGTCAAAAAAGTTTGTGGGATAGAATAGAAATGAATGAGTCAAGGAGAAGATACTACAATATCTGAGCTTAAAGACAAAGTGGCTGAACTGAAGCAGTCAGATATAGAGATTAAGCAATGAGGACGTACCAATGGGAATTCCAGCATACACATGACATCCTCAAAAGACCAAATCTATGAGTGGCTGTGGAGATTCAACTATAACTCTGTTGGTAGAGACAGAATTCCCAGAAGCAATCTGGTTTTGGAGACTAGCTGAATTCGTGAGATCCAGGTTCAAACCCTTGCTCAGTAAATACATTTGAGAGTGGTTGAGAAAGACTTCTAGTCTCTACATTCGTGTAAATATACCTACACCCCTGTGCCCCTGAGCATACATGCACATATGTTAAAAAATAAACATGTTTTAACAGCTTGATCAGTTCATAAAAACACTTTTTTTGACTGATAACTTTGAAATTTTAAATTACATTTTATTCATTTATCTTGCTTATACCACATGTGTACCATGGTGAATGTGAGGAGGTCAATTATTTGATCTGTTTATTAAGGTACTCTTTGTGAGGCTCTATAATTAATAATTTTTAGGTTGGAGGTACTTAAGAATTGCATAGGTAAGCTATTCTCATACATATGTATATATGTGTATCTAGATATATGATTTGTTGAGTGCTTATAAAATGCAGTATTTATGTCACTTCATTGAGGTAAAAAATCATACTTAACATTTCCATTGTATTGTCTTTTTTGACATTTAGTTGCACATTCATGATACACTTACATGAAATTATGCAATGTGTTTATCTTTCTAAAAGAAAAAATTGGGCGGCTGAAGAGATGACTCAGTGGTTAAGAGTTCTGATTGCTCTTCCAGAGGACCTGGATTCAATTCTCAGCACCCATAAGACAGCTCACAACTGTGTGTAACTCCAGTTTCAGAGCATCTGACACCCTCACAAAGATATAACATACGTGTAGGAGAAACACATACACATAAAATGAGAGACATAAAACATTTTGAAAAGTTCAGCCAAAAATGTTGTATGCCGTATTTTGCTTCTTTTGTCTTTTTATTGGACATTTGGGATGATTCTGTTTTGATGTTGGATAAGTGCTGATGCAAACATTGGTATACACATTTTTAAGTATGATTTTCAATTCTTTGAGCATACTGAATACAGATATTATGGACAATAGGGTAATTATATTTTTTAACTTTTTGAAAGATTGCCAAATTGTAGGTTTTAGTTGTTGTACAATTTTATCTTCATAACAGTAACAAGCAAGGGTTCTAATTTCTTCCTATCTTCAATACCACTTTTTTTTCCTATTAAAAAAGATTATATAGCTATCCTAGTGGGTGTGAATTAGTATCTGATCATGGTGGCTTTGACTTATATTTCTCTAATGACCACCAGAAAGTGCTGCTGAGGGTATTTTTATTTGTTTTGTTTTCGAGACAGTGGTTTCTCTGTGTATCTCTGACCATCCTGGAATTCACTCTGTAGACTAGGCTGGCCTCGAATGCACAGAGATTCGTTCTGCCTCCGTGAATGCTAGGATTAAAGGTGTGCACCACCACTCAGCAACTGAGGGTATTTTATGTGTGTATTGAGTATTTATAGATCTTAGGGGAAATATCTACTTGTATTTGCTTCTCTTTAAAAGAGTGTCTTCTCCCTCCCCCACAATCTTCCTTGCTTTTTTGAGGCAAGGTCTCTGTACCCTCTACTATCCTGGAATTACCTATGTGGAGGCTAGACTCAGATTCCTTCCTGCCTCTGCCTCAAGAACTGGGATTAAAGACATATGCCCCTCTTGGCAGCTTTTTATTGAATTTTAAGAGTTTCTTACATATTCTGGATACTAGACATTATCAGACATGATATGCACTATTTTTGATTGGCAACATACTCAGGGCTCTGATTATTCATTCAGGTGAGGGGGTGAGGGTTCTTTATGAGTCCATACCCTTGAATAATGTTCTTTACATAGATGTTTTCATTTATAACCTTTTTCTTCCTATTGTAAATCCTGGTTTTGTTGTCATATTTTAAGGATATTGCTAAAGGTAGGGCCAGGAAGCTTTATCTCCTTGTTTTCTTTAAAGACTTTGAAATTTTAGCATTAAAAATTATTTGTGTGTATGTGTGTATGTATGTAGGTTAGAGGTTATCTTGGAGTGGACCCTGTCTTCCACCATATGGGTCCTATAGAGCTGAAGTCATCAGGCCTTCTGAGCTATTCCTATTTATTTAGGTAAGACTTGGCTTGTTGAGTAGTTTGTACAGTGTCTGTATATTGTATTTGCATTGTTTGTTATGGTGAATGTTTATAATCTCAACATTAGGAAAGCTGAGGCAAGAGAATCAGATGTGGGAGGCCTGCCTGTGCTACAAAAAATCAAATAAAACACAAAACAAGCATTTTTAATAATAATTAATAGAATCATTTGTTGAAACCGCATTACTTTTTACCGAACTAAGCCTCCTTTTTTGCTGTGTATTAAATAATTTTTGTACAGGGGTGTTTATTTACAAGGTAGCCTAACATGACCGATATAAGTATCAAATTTGACTCTCTGGGATGAAGGAACTCTGAGTGATTTGCGATGTAGAGAAAGGTGATTGGTGATAAAGTAGTGGCTATCTTCAGGAGCAAGTACAGAAAGTAGAGATTGTTCTTCCCACTGTAAAAAAATGTCAGCAGTCATCAGGCACTTTTGTAGGCCAGAGTGGAAGGTTGGTGGCATTAATATTTTTTTAAAAGATTTATTTATTAATTATGTATACAGCATTTTCCCTAGATATATGCCGCAGACCAGAAGAGGGCACCAGATCTCATTACAGATGGTTGTAAGCCACCATGTGGTTGCTGGGAATTGAACTCAGGACCTCTGGAAGAGCAGTCAGTGCTCTTAACCTCTGAGCCATCTCTCCAGCCTGGCATTAATATTTTTTAAGCTACCTTCAAGTTGCTAAAAAACTGATTTAGCCATAAAAAGCAAGTGACCAAAAGAAAGCGAAACTAGAGGGTTTAATCAGGGTTTTTTTTTTTTTTGTTTTTTGTTTTTAAGTTTCATGACTCATACAATGCCCGGGTCACCTGTAGTTCTTGTGTTCCTTCCTACATGCATCCATTGTCTGTCTGTCTGATCTATTATCCATCTATCCATCCATTTTTGAGACAGGGTTTCTCTCTACCCCTGGCTGTTCTGGAACTTGCTCTGTAGACTAGGCTGGATTTAAACCCAGAGATCTTCCTGCCTTCTGAGTGCTGGAATCAAAGCTGTGCACCACCACTGCCCAGCTATTCTCATTCTTGTTTTGAGTTTTCTAAAAATTGGCAGTTAATTATATTTAGAATTCTTTTTGGGGTGTGGATAAGAATATATCATGAAGCTGGAGAGATGTCTTAGTAACTAAGAGCACTTGCTGCACTTCCAGAGGTCCCAAGTTCTATTCCCAGCAGTAGCTAGCCTACAACCATCTTCACAGTTCCAGTCCCAACGTATCCATTTGTCCTTCCTGAGCAGCAGGTACATGTGTGGTGCACAGATGTACATGTAGTACCCTCCCCCTGCCTTATAGATAATACCACTTAATTCACAGCTTAGGTTAGAAATAATTCTGATCGTTATTAAAAATAAGTTTCATTGAGGTATACTTTAAGAAATTTGCCCTGATTTTTTTTTAAGTGTATGGTTTGAATCATACGTAGTTTTGTAATTACCATTAATTTCCTCAGTTGCTCAATAAATTCTTCTTATAGCCATCTATTCCACACTGCAAACTGGTCTTTTTAATAACAATTTTATTATGTGAAAAGAGAAATTTATAAATTTAAAGATCTTACTGAGCCTTATTTGCTCTCCTAGAAATTGGGAAACCTTTTCCTGTAAAATAGAGACCATGTTCTAATGAACTGAATGTAAATGGACTTTGTAGATATAAAGAGCTGAAGAAGACGAGATAGGGAAACAGTAATAGATAACCAATTGGTTAATACAAAGTTACTTCAGGTTACTTTTGGGGCAAGGATGAAAGTGGAGCAACAACATTAATAAGGTGTTCTAAAACTGGTCTGTTTAGAAAAGTTAGCTATTGCCTCTCTTCCTTGATTTTTTTTTAAATATGGACAATAAGTAACTTTGAGATTGTTCATATGGAATTTTAGTATGGGAAACTTCATTTTTATTTTAGTTTGGTCTATTGGGGTCTACTTCAGGAACTTAGTTCAAAACATTAGTCTCCTATAATTATTTAATAATTGCAAATGGAATCTTACAGTTTGATCACTGTAATTGAGGGTTTTTTTTTTTTTTTTCCCTCTCCTCTCTTTTGAGACAATCTTTCTGTGTAGCCACAGCTGTTCTGGAACTTGGTATGTCCATCAAGCTGAGAGGCATGTACCACCATACCCGCCCAGCCAATTTTAATTTAAAGGAGATTCAATATAAGGTTATAATTTTGGCCCGAAACTGCAAGTCTAATTTTTCCCATTTTTATGACAGGGACTTGCCATGAGGTGTTGAAGCCTTGTTTCACTGAGTTGGAGAGACTGGACCTAAATGGCGCAGCATGACTTTGCTCCAGCCTGGCTTAATTTTCCTACTCCGCCATCATCAACAAAGGTACTTTCCCCCTGCATCTCTCTGCCTTTCTTTCTGCCTTGATTTTTCATGTTGTACACATATTTAACCAAAAATGTGAAGACTTGGACTGTGGTTGGGTATGGCTCCCTGGTAGTATGCTTCTCTAACCTGCCAAGGTCCTGGGTTTAAGCCATAGTATAAGGAAAAAAGTGAAGACAGTTTTTGTTGTCTTTGTTCAAGGGGATTTTTGTAGTGTTGATTCAGATCAGTCAAATACTTGGAACTTATCTTTGCTTTTTACAATAATTTTTATTACTTTACTGCTAATTAGTAATGATACCTTAGCATACATGAGGTATTTAAAGTTTGCAGAGTACTTTGCCAAATATTTAATTTGATCATAATTTCATGAATGTTGTGTTTTAGATTTATTCCTACTCTTGTTCCATGAATTTCAATTACTGACCTCTTGTTTTTGACAAAGGGAAAGTGAAATGATTGTATTCCAGAGTAAAGGACATGGGCATTGGTTACTCTATAAAACTGTTTGCCTCATTTGATATCACAACTCTCTGCTAGGCTCCATTAATTGCTGGTTAGTTGCTGTGCTGTTTTCAACAATGCCCTGTGGCATAAATTGCTTCTTGTTCTGACTCAATTTAATTAGATAACTGGTGGTTTTTGAGGCCAGTCTTTGAGGTTTATTCTGACCTCCAGAAAGAAGTCTCTTAGTTGTTTTCCTGGTTCTCTCTGTGCTAGCTGCCTTATTGGTTTAGCTTATTGCTGTTTGTTGAGAGTAGCTATCACCCTACTGTGTTGTGCACCCTACATCCCACTAAAAATCTCCATTGTTTGAGGGTCCTTTAATCAGAAACTTTCTCATGCTGTGTTTTGAAGAGTTCTTTGAGCACTGCTTCTTACTATTATATATATCTTTATTAGGTAGCTGGATCAAGTGAAATTAGGACCTCAATATTCTTGGTCTGGAAAACCTGAAATAGATGTTCAGTTGTGAATGGAGGTTGTGCAAAGAGAAAGAACCCTGGTTTCCGGACTGTTGCTTGGAATATAACCTCTTCAGTTGCAGTTGGACAGAATGCTTGTACAGAGGGGGTGGTGGCTCAAGTGCTGCAGATTGTCATTGCACAGTTAGTGGAGAGATTGGTTAAAAACCTTCAGAAAAACAAACAAGCAGTCTCTAAAATTTGTCCTAAAGGCACATAGCAAACGAAGAGAGAGGCATTGACTCAACTTGATTCATAATAAGAACGCTTGTATCCTTCTGATTAATGGCTTTACTTTTCTGTCTGTTTTTCCAGTCACTTGGAAAACTTTTTAACTAAGCAAGATTTTGAGTTGGAACTAACATTTTAGGAATATAATTTACATAACTCAGTTAACATTCACTTATTTAATAAAATGTGAGTCTTGGTTATTTGCTTGCCTGTTAATCTGAACGTTTATCATGATTAGGTCGCCATCTAGTACTTTTATGTGTACAGGTAGTTTTTATAAAAGTTTATTAAAAGTAGCTCTCATGAGAATAATTTTATTTTAGAAATTTCTTCCCTTAAAATGCATCGAGCTATTTCCCTAGGCAATAGAATTTAATTTGAAGATGAATCTTAGTGATCATATCTTGCACAGGTTTTTGGGAAGGTTAACTGCTTGCTTATTTTTACGAAGTAATTAATGTGAAAGCAGACATAGAATAAATCTAGACTTTATTCTATGTTCTTGGCATACAATTAATTTTGGAATGAGAGAAAATGATTAAAAATTACATTTTGTAGACTATGAGACTAATAACAAAACCTTGAAATTGTTAATTTTTGAAAATTTCATATTTTTCCTTTTTTTCCCTTTTGAGACAGGTTTCTTTGTGTAGTTTTGGCTTCTCTAGAGATAGCTCAGTAGACTGAGTTGGCCTCAAACTCAAGAGAAATCCATCCTGCTGCCTCTGCCTCCTGAGTGCTGGGATGGTCTGGGCCACCACCAGTTACACCAACTTCCTCTGTTCAGCTCCTTGGAACGTCCTCTTTCTCCTTGGAAAGCGCTCTCTCTCTCTCTCTCTCTCTCTCTCTCTCTCTCTCTGTCTCTGTCTCTGTCTCTGTCTCTCTCACACACACAAACACACAAATTTATTTTATGTTCATTGGTGTTTTGCCTGCATGTATATCTGGTATGAGGGTATCAGAAACCCTGTAACTGGAGTTAGAGGTGTGAACTGTGGGTGCTGGAAATTAAACCCAGGTCCTCTAGAAGAGCAGGCAGTACTCTTAACTGTCAGTCTCTCTAGCATCCACATTTCTTAAGTCAAGTTCTCGTGTTTTTTTTTTTCTTTTTAACCTTTCTTCCCAAGTCCTGGGCTTATGGGTGTGTTCTATCATATCCAACTTAGATTGCTTTTTTTACTCTTTTCCTGCTTATTTCTCTATTATGCATAGTTATTACAATTTGTGCCAGCTTTTTAAATCCCTAGTTGTGCTAACCTATTCCGTTTATAGGCAGCCTCCCATATCCCCCAAGGCCAACTTTGCAGTCTATATGCATATGGGTTTCTTGCTTACCCTTCTCTTTCCTTTTGCCATTTTGTGTTTAGTAATATACGACTTGTTTTATTCCTAAAAGACTAACATAAGCAAAAGCTATTTGGAAAGTGAAATTACCATAACAAAAGTTTGTAAACTTATCATTATTTAAACATTAATAGCCCAGGATAAGGACTAAGGACCGTTATAGTACAGTAAACTCTTAGCGCTCTTCTAGAATGGGGAGTATCGTATGTATATAGTATATAGTCCGTCATGTTGATAGATTTTGATTCTGTTGGAGTTAAGTATAGGCTGCTCTCCACCCCAGACATTAGGCCTAGCAAACACTAAGCTGTTTTTTTGGCTTTTTTTTTTTTTTTTTTTTTTTTTTTTGTTTAAAGATAGAAAGGGTCTTTTATAGCCCAGAGTGACCTTCAAATCTCTGTGGTGTAGTATGACCTTTGAACTTTTGAACCTTCTTCCAACTACAAGTTCTGGGACATCAGGTGTGTGGTATTGCACCATGCTCTTCATTTTGGGACAGAACCTCACCAAGTTGCCCAGGCTAGATTCCCTTGAATTTGTGTGATCCTCCTGTTTCAGTTCTCTAGTAGCTGATCTTACAGGCTCTTGACACCTAAGCCCAGCTCCAAACATGTTACTTCTTGAGTGGTCATCAATCTGAGTGGTTATTAATCTGAATTCTTAAGATTTGAGTTTTTGTTTTGTTTTTGTTGTCTTACGGTAATGCAGTGGTTCCCAACCTTCCTAATACAGTTCCTTGTGTTGTGGTGACCCCCAACCATGATTTTTTTTCCATTACTACCTCATAACTGTAATTGTGCTACTGTTAAGAATTGTAATGTAAATATTTTTTGAGAACCAGTGCCCTAAAGAGACAACTTCAAGCTCGTGCTTTTTGGGATGTGAGATATATACATACATACATACAATACAATATAGTAATTTATTATAATAATAATTATTTTTTTTGGAGACAGGGTCTTTATGTAGCCCTATCTGTTTTGGAACTCATTGTGTAAACCAAGCTGACTTTGGACCTTGAACTCACAGAGATCTGCCTGCCTCTACCTGTGCCACTACTCCTGGCTCTAATGATTTCTTTCTCTTTTCGTACCTTTTTTTAAAAAATATAACCTTGCAGCTTAGTTTTTCATCCTAAAAATCACCAGTCTTCTGTTTGTAATTAACTGCTTGTTCTCTACTGAGACTTTGTATCATGCAAGTCTCTGCTTTGAATCTTGTCTTAAATAAATGGAACAAACATTTGTTTAGTATAAAGCCTTGTGTTCAGTATAACGATAGTCAGTTTTTGTTTGGAATGATGTACAGATAGATGAATTCAGGGTGATAATGTTATAACTGCAGTTATATACCTTTCTGAGGCCTGTAGAATTTTAGCCCCATCATGTGGTCAAAATATAAACTACATGCATTTTACTCCGCCTGTACCTTAGGGCAGTTTACATAGTGTTTTTGCATATGTGTAGATCTAAATAAATTTTAATTTGCCTTTGTGTATTAGTACAGGACTTCTGTAGTTATTTTGTTCTCTCTCTCTTTTTCTTTTGGGTTTTCAAGATGGGGGTTTCTCCAAGTAGCTTTGGAGCCTGTCCTGGAACCTGCCCAGCTTCTCTTCTTGTTTTAACCCTTTGCTTTAAATTTTTTCTTAATTAATCCAATAAAAATTTTAAAACAATTTTTTGTTTATGAGTATTTAGATTTCATTTAAGTTCCTGTACCTTGTGCATGCATGATATCCAGAGGCCAGTAGAGGGGTGTCTATCCCCTAGAACTGGAGTTACTGATGATTGTGAGCTATTAAATGTGGCTCTTCTGGAAGAGATGCAGGTACTCTTAACTATCAAGCGCTGTCCCCCCCCCCCCCCCCCCGTTTGTGTGTGTGTGTTTCTTTTCTCAGCATTGTGCACCTGGAGGTCAGAGGACAATTTGTGGATTTGTTTTCTTTCTCTAAAAGATTTATTTATTATGTATGTAGTGTCTGTAGTGTTTTGCCTGCATGTATGCCTGCAGGCTGGAAGAGGGCACCAGATCTCATTGTGAGCCACCATGTGGTTGCTGGGAATTGAACTCAGGACCTCTAGAAGAGTAGCCATCTTTTCAGCCTGGATTTGTTTTCTCTTACCATGTAGATTCCAAGGACTCACTCAGATTTTCAATATTGACAAGCAAGCATCTTCACCCATTTGACTGAGCTGGATGTGGTTTGCAGTCAAAGTAGCATTTTGGATAAGGTGTAGTGGTACATGCTTTTAATTTCAGCACTTAAGAAGTAGAGGCAGATGTGAATCTATGAGTTTGAGGCCAGTGTGGTCTACATACCCCAAGTTGTGCTCCAGTTCAGTTTGGGGATTAATGAGACTTTCTCAAACCTTAACAACAAAAACCCGAAGCATTTTGGGCTGGACAGATAAGATGGCTCTAGGTAAGACTTGCCATGGAAATATGAGGATACGAGTTTCATTCCTGAACTCACATTAAAAAAAAAAGGAAAAGGTTGGTCTGTGCTTTAATCTCAGTTCTGGGGCTAGTGAGACATGTGCCTGGATCCCTAGGATACAGTGAGTTAGCCCAGCATAATTGGTAAAAGGCCAGTCCTGTCTCAGGTTTTTTTTTTTTTTGGGGGGGGGGGAGGATTTCGAGACAGGGTTTCTTTCTCTATGGTTTTGGAGCCTGTCCTGGAACTAGCTCTTGTAGACCAGGCTGGTCTCGAACTCACAGAGATCCGCCTGCCTCTGCCTCCCGAGTGCTGGGATTAAAGGCGTGCGCCACCATCGCCCGGCCTGTCTCAGTTTTTTAATGTAGAAGAGACAAGTAATTCTTTAATGTAGAAGAGACAAATATGGAGGCCCTAGTATGTTCCCAGCTGCCTGGCAGCTCAGACCTATAATAACCACACAGAAACCATTAATTAAATCACTGATTGGCCTATTAGCGCCATCTTTTTATTGGTTAGCTCTTACATATTAATTTAACCCATTTCTAGTAATCTGTGTATCGCCATCTGGCTGTGGTTTACTGGGTAAAGTTCCCGGTGGCTGGCTTCGGCTGGGCTACATGGCTTCTCTCTTTCTTTATTTCTCTCAGCATTCAGTTTAGTTTTCCCTGCCTACCTCTATTTCCTGTGCATGCCCAAGACAGTTTTTTTATTAACCAATGGTATTCACAGCATACAGAGGGGAATCCCACATCATAATCTCTGTGAACAGGCTACTGTAGCTTTCATTGTGTTAGAAAAATATCTCAGCTGCTGGTGGTGTGCGCTTTTAATCCCAGCACTTCGGAGGCAGGCAGGCAGATCTCTGAGTTCAATGCCAGTCTGGTCTATAGAATGAGTTCTACATCAGTCAGGGTTAAACAGGGAAACATTGTCTTGGGGGGAAAAAAAACGCTGCTAAGAGTGCAGTGTTAAAAGGGTGGATAAGCTAACTAGAGGTGTAATTTGGTGATTGACCTTTTCCCTAGTATGCAAGAAGGGGCGGCAGAAAGGCATGTTGGTTGTAGAAAATTAAAACAAAATAATAAAAATTCTATAATGAAATTCTACTAGAGGTGACTACCACATATTTGTATTTTAGTATTCTTCTGTGGCTATTGAGTATTATCACTTTGAAATATTTTTTGTGTTAATTAAATACAAGATCTCTCTGTATCTCTTAGACTGGCTTCAAATTTCCTGTTAGCCCAGCTTGGTTTGTATCTGAGGCTGGTTTTAATCTTCCAGTATGGTCTGTTACACTGTGTCAGCCTGGTTATTTATTTTTTCATGGCAACAATTAAAAAGCAGTGGTTATAGTAAGACTATTTTAAAACAGTATAAGCTTGCATTAAAAATACATCCTAATTGCACCTTTTGTAGGATAAGCTGATCCCAAAATTCAGTCACACTGTTTGATAGAGTTCATTGAACTATATTTGTGGGACATATGTATTATGTAGACCCCCCGTGTGTTTAAATAAACTCTTTTATTGAGGTATTCTAGTTTTCAGAGAAAATAGAAGGAAAAAAACTATTTGTTTGTTTTTGAAGGCAGGATGACCTCAAACTCTTTGTAGCTGAGGAGATGACCTTTATTTTCTCTGACCTTCTTCCTCCATCTCCTGTGTCTTGGGACTATAAGCATGCTTTTCTGTACCCATTTTGGCCATGCTTAGGGATCAAATATGTTGATAGGCAAGTACTCTACCACCTGAGTTATACCCCAGTTCCTAGTTCTAGGAATTAAAAAGAATTTCCTCCCACATTTCTTTAATGAGCCATTGGTCCTTAGTAGTAGTGTTTAGTCTCCAAGAATTTGTGTTTTTTTTTAATTTATTTATTATGTATATATAGTGTTCTGGGCACCAGATCTCATTATAGATGGGTGTGAGCCATCATGTGGTTGCTGGGAATTGAACTCAGGACCTGAGAAACATCAGTCAGTTCTCTTAACCTCTGAGCCATCTCTCCAGCCCGAATTTGTGTTTTTTAAATTAGTTTTATTGATTTCTAATTTTAGTCTATTGTGGTCAGCTAGAATATAGTTAGTTATTTTGACCTTTTTCTTGTATTTAAGACTTTTTTGTGCCCTACAATATGCTATGTCTTGGGCTGCTGAAAAGATTGCATTTTTCAGTGTTTAGGTATTCTGTAGAATTCCTTTTATAAATAGGGAAACAGGTTGGGAAAAGAAATAATTTTTCCTGAAGTATTAGAGTTGCATAAGTTCTTGTAAATACTTCATTTTAAGATTTATCTCCCCCCTTTTTTAAATCAATGTGGTGATGCCTTTAATCCCAGCACTCAGGAAGCTGATACAGGTGGATCTGTGAGTTCCAGGACAGCCAAGACTACACCGAGAAGCTCTGTCTCAAAAACAAAACAAAATAAAGGATTTGACCTTTTGATGGGGTGGTTCTGGAGTCTGAAATCATATGCATGCTAGGAAAGTACTCTTGAGTAATTGAGACACAGTCTTGTTTTTATGTTCTGAAAAATATTATACAAAAGGTGTAATAGGAAGGCTGTTAGTTCATTCCTGGCTGCTCAGCTTCGAAATAATCACACAGAAACAATATTATTTGCAATACTGTTTGGTCAGTGGCTTAAGCGTATTTCTGGCTAACTTGTATCTTAAATTAGCCCACCTCTATTAATCTGTGTATCACCATGAGATTGTGACTTACTGGATAAAGTTCTGGTGTCTGTCTCCAGTTGGGGATATATGGCTTCTCACTGACCTTATATGGAGTTGTTTATCCCAAGCCTGCAGGGGCCCGGCGCCATCTTGTAATGGCGCCGCAAAAGCTGGCTCCTTGCAGTGAGCATGCTTGAGTTAGTGATTCTGGCTAAGACCTTATATGGAATAGTTTACTCCAGCCCTGCAGGAGCCAGGCGCCATCTTGTAATGGCGGCTGCATGTACTGGCTCCCTGCACTTGTGTGTTATCTTCATTCTTGTATGTATTTCCCTAGACAAACTATAGTACTTAGTACAATTTTAAATAGTTTGTTTTTAAATTATGGCTTTAGTAATAATATTTCTCATGTTAGTCTTCTGAGTATGTATTAATCCATACTTTCTTTTGTGTATTACTTTTCTCATTTATTGTGACTGGTATTGAATCCTGGGCCTATCAGAAGTGAATAAGCAGGTGTTCTATTACACTAACCTATGCTTCAGTTCATCTTGAATTTTTTAATATGTATAATCATTCTTGAATACCAACTTTGTCTTTCTTTTCAGTCTTATGTTTCTTAGATATTGTACTGGTAACTTTTCAGGAGGCTTAGAAAGGTTTTTCTATCTTTCTTGCAAGTAGATAAACATGCCTTCTTCTTTGGGATGTTAGAAGACATGAAGACCCTTCAAGACAAGTATATGACTGATTGACTGATGACTTAGCAAACAGTAAAAACGAGTGTTAGAGGCACTGGTTCATCATGCTTCGAGATAGGGAATCGGCTACATTTTTAATAAACCTGTTCTTGCCAGGCAATGGTGTGCACACGTTTAGTTCTAGCACTTGGGTACAGAGGCAGTTAGAACTCTGAGTTTGAGGCCAGCCTGCTCTACAAAACGAGTTCCAGGACAGCCAGGGCTACACAGAGAAATCCTGTGCTGGAAAACCAAAACTAACAAAACCCCTAAATCAAAACAAAAAACCCCATCATTCTTTGTTTCAGAAGAGGTTGCTACTCCTAGTTAATGTTCATTCTCCAAACGACTCCTGTGAGAAATGGTCCATGCAAAAAGCAGTAGTGGCATTGCAGTTCTGGCGCATAAATTTTTTTGTATAGGGGTGCACGGGGTGGGCACATCTTTCTCAGTCACTACTCTTAAGCCCTTACATACTCTTGGCTGGACTTGAATTTTAGAATGATGTTCCACTTTTGTCAAATGCTGATTGATTGATAAATGTTGAAATAAAATTCATTTAATTTGTCTTGTACGGCATATAATTAAGGCTACTGTCAATATTCCTAGGAGCAGCAGCAGGAGGTCAGAATTCACCCAATTCAGAAAAGTGTTGGATTGTGGAGATGTAATAGGTGATATACTCTTTCTTCTTCTGGACAGACAAGATAGGCTTAGAGTCATATATTACCAATGCAGGGATACTTAAAGTAACCAAATATTCTGTGTTGTTTCGCACATTATAGGCCTAGTACTAAGATTGAAAAGAACCTTTGGGAAGGAAAGGGAAGTTGGAGGGAGGAGGATTGATTCCATGGAAAGCCTAGTGGTGGTAGAGCATACATTCAATCTCAGCACTCAGGAGGCAGAAGCAGGTGTATCTCTCTGTGAGTTCCAGGCCAGCCTTGATTTAGTTCCAGGACAGGCTCCAAAGTAACACAGAAAAACCCTGTCTCAAAAAACCAAACCAAATAAACCAAACCAAACCAAAAGAAACAAACACAAAAATTAAAGATTGATTCCATGATTCCCATATGCAGCTATCTTATTTAATGGACATCTCTCACTTCGGTTTTGAGGACTTTCTTTGGGTGAGGGGTTGTTAATGGTAATAGGATAGGTGTCCAATAGGTTTTTGTTCCATTCTTTGTGAAGCTCTGTTTTTTATTCTTTAAGAAAGTTACAGCATAAACACAAGTCAGAAAGGGCTTGGTTATAAAATGATTAAAACTTTGTGCTTTGCATGTGCTTTTCAGGGAATGTGCACTTGTTGGTCCCATGGTAGATTGTCCCTCACAGTAGCTGTGACTTATAAGCACATAACTAAATGTAACTGGTGATGGTGAATATATTATTTTTTAAAGTGGTTGTCCTTAATATATAGATCAGTACCTTTTGTTTTGTTTACAATCACAAATAGATAAGCTTCTCCTTTCCCTGAGATACATCCCTCCTTTCCACCTTACTCCCAATTAGGAATTATTTGACAGTGACAAGGCAGTGAATGTAAGGATCAGCACGGTAGACCTCAAGTTTGATCTCAACATTTCAAAGGCAGAGGCAGACACAGAGGCAGGTAAACCTCTTTGAAACCAGCCTGGTCGAGTTTCTGGACAGCCAGAGCTACAGAGTTCCTGGACAGCCAGAGCTACAGATTGTCTCAACAGAAACAAGCAAACTAAAATGTTGAATGTAGCTGAGTCTGGTGGTTTACACCTATAATCAGAAGGATCAGGCAAGAAGATTTCCAGGAGATTCAGGACAGCTTAGGCTATAGCATGACCTTGGCTTTAGAAGAGCTAAGCCTCAAATAAAAAAGATGTTGAGTGAAAATCTTAAAAAGACATTTATTCCCACTCTGGACCTAAGTGATATATCACCCTTCCAGGCTCAGGGAATATCTTGCAGGAGAGAGGACTGAAAGCATATGAGAATTAGAGAAAGAAGGGGAGCTTGTCTAATGTTGCCTTCCAGGCATGGCGTGGCTGCTGTACTCTTGAATTCATAACATTTGTGAAACACAGATTTTGCCTTACCTCAATGGTGTTAGGATACCTTGAAACTGGTGGTTGCTGGGAGTTGGACCATGGTCCTCTAAAGCATCTAGTGCTCTACTTGTTACTTGGAAATGCCTTCACTCTTTGGGTGTTAGTAGGTGCTGTGTAAGCCATTTAGCAAAGATAATCCTTCGTTCTTGTCTTTTTACTTTAAAATTTTTTTCCCTGTTGGAAGTCTTAAAAAAAATCTGTGTGTTCTTGTCAGTCTGTCCATATGTGTATGTGTGCACATGAGTGCAGGTACTGACAGACACCAGAAGCATTGGATCCCTTGGAGCTTACACAAGTAGACACTTAGAGTGAGGAATCAAACTCATTCATGTCTTTTGGAAAAGCAGTTTATGCTCTTAACCACTGAGCCAGCTTTCAGCTTAATTCTTTAAAGTTAGCATACAATATGTCATTACTTTTAATTATCTTTCTGATTGTAGGCTTTGATCACTCAAACATGAATGTGATGGTACAGATACGGTTTAGACATGTCTAAATTTAAAAGTACTCAGTGGATAGATAAAAACACTTGCTGTGTTTGAGTTCGATTTCAGGAACCATCATGAAAGTGTGAGGAGAAAAATCTTCCCTTAGGAGGTTGTGTGTCCACCCCACCCCCCAGTAATGAATAAAAATGAAAAAAAAAAAAAAAGTAAAACCAAACTCAGAAACATCAGTATTTTATCAGTAGAGAATGCAGATCAGGAGTGAGAGCGGAAGTGGTAAAATAATCTGAATTATTCATGTTGTTAGGTGTGAGGTAGAAATGAATGCATACAGAATTGCCCAACAAAAGAAGACATTTGACAGTTGTTACACTCCTTTTTATGTATAGCAGAAAACCACACGTCCAGAAACAAACACAAGGAAGATCTTTTCATTCCTGTTTGAATGATTGAGATAGGGTCTTCTAATCCCTGGTTGACTTTGAACTCTTGGTCATCCTGCTTTCACCTCTCAAGTGTTGGTACTCACTTTAAGACAAAGTACTTTCTTTTTGGTTTTTAGAGACAGGGTTTCAGTAAAGCCTGGCTGTCCTGTAATTCATTCTGTAGACCAGACTGGCCTTGAACTTAGAGAGATCCCACCTGCCTCTGCCTTGAAGGCCTGCACCGCCACCACCCAGCAACACAAGCATTTTTAAAAGGAGGGGACTTTTGGCAATTTTGAATGTCATAGAAAAGACAATAGATTAAGGACTAATAGAGGGACACAGTTTAGTATACAAGATCAATTTCGCTTTGACAAAGCCATTGTGAATTGATTATGGAGCAAGGACCAATATTAAATTGGCATTTGTAATCTGTTAAAAAGGGTAAAAGAGGCAGAGGCAGGCAAATTTCTTCAGTTTGAGGTCACCCTGATCTACAGAGTGAGTTCTAAGTCAGCTAGGGATTGCTACACAAAGAAAACCTGTCTGAGAGGGGAAGAAGGAGGGAGGAGGTGGTGGAGAGGGAGAGTAAGAAAATGAGGGCAAGGGGAGCAATAAAAGGAGGGGTGGGGAACAGAAGCAACAGCAAGTCATAGAGTCTGGGCGATGAAAATCATACCCAAGTGGATGACATTGGAGTTTGCTACTATGTTGGGCATAAAGGTTCCAGAGATTGGAGGGCTCCATTGATTACTGTCTCCCCCACCCCCCAAGACATGAGTTATTTTCATGATTATAGCTTTATAATAGCCAAAATCCATTAATTGCTTAATTGTATATTTAAGATTGAGAAACAGCAAGGTTGAATTAGTATATTAATGTATATTAATGCCTCTGATTTGGTTTATTTTCTGCCTAAAGTGCAGTCACTCTAACAAAGCCTCCCTTTTGTTCAGATATGTGTGAATAATAACTGATAACAATTTGCTTTTAGAATCTTAGTGAATATTGAAGTCACAAAAAGTCATGATAATGTTGGAATTTAGAAATTCCAAATGCAGAAAAAGAATTTCTCTGAAAGTAGGTAGAGGGTAATGTTATTTTAAATTCTTTCAGATTTTTAGTTCTGTAATAATTTCCATATGTGAGTCCATGAATTCTTCAAATTTGGAATGATATGACTATTTATTTGTATTTTTTATACACTAATAATTAGAAATTGACCATGTTACTTTTCCTAACTAGTTTGCTATGCTAATGCATTGTTAAATTGCATGGAACCTGTTCCCAACTAATTTTGTCATGTTTGCAAGTAACTTTAGTCTGTAAAAATGTTGCTGTGAAGTAAAAGAATGGATAAAATTGTATACCTGGTTCCAGATTAACACTATTACTTTATGATAAAGCATGAACAGATTTTAGACCTTGTCTGTAACCTGTAAAATACTGGTTCTTTTGTCACTTACACCTTTGAGAGTATTTAACCCAGTTCTTTAATGGAAGTAGGAGTTCAGAAGTAAGAACACTAAAAGATGGCGGGGGAGGGGGGAAGAGATTGAGATTGTCAGAATTTTCTGGTTCCCTTCTTATTAGCTGTCAAGAAAATTTGGTTGGTCATGCAGTTAATACCTCCTCTCTGTAAACTGTGTTTACTTGTAGGTTAGGTTCTTGGTTTGCATTAATTGTAAAAATAATGTATTATTTGAATATGGCAACTGGCCAATTCGTCATAACTTTGTGGGCGTATCTTATCTGTGTATACTTTTACCAGCCATATATAGAATGCCATCTTTATCACGGAATTTTGTCTTTTTTAGTTTCACTCAATGTACAAAAATACTTTTCTGTTTTTGCTTTTTTTGTTGCATTTCTCTCCTTTATTTTGGTTTATAGTTTGTGGGAGATGTTCCCTCATGGCAGTAGGAGTTGGAGACAGGCTGATAATAGTCCATGGGCAGACAGGAAGCAGAGAGTGAAGTAGAATTCTGCTTTGAAATCTAAAGTGGGTTTTGTCCTCTCCATCCTCTAAGGTTCCACAACCTTCCAAACAGTGCCACCAACTGGTGATTTAAGTGACCAAACACATTAACGCTCAACATTCCACTTAACCCTGCACAAGCCTTAGCCATTTATGTTCATAATGCAAAATGCATTTGTTTTCACTTTGCAGAGTTCCCACAATCTTTAACAGGCCCAACACTATTCAGAAACTCACTGTCTCTTCTGAGACTCTAGGCAGTCTCCCTTTAAAATAATCAAGCTTAATATTTCAGTATGTAATAGCACAGAGAAGCATTGGAGATATTAGGCCTACCAGCCAAAAATCAGACCAAAGCCAGCTCCAAACCACAAGGACAATCCCACAACTCTTGTGTTCAGCATCTGGGACTTAGGGCACATCTGGACTCTAAAGGGAGTAGTAGGTAGTTGCTCCAGCTTCCCCCCATTCCTTTTAGTTCTTTATATTTCTAAGAGTAGCTTTTTGTAACCTTACTTACTTTTCCACATAAGAATATCCTTATTTGTGTTGTTTCATATAGCTCTTTGTTCATGGATTTTTTTTTCTGATGACACATAAAGTAAAAATTTTTGTGATTGATGAGAATTTTGATGATGATTATCATTCATGTATATATATTAAATAAACACTATAAATAACCTTGCACTGTATAGTTATGATTTTTGGAATAGTTACTCTGTAAACTTTCCTTTTTTTCTTTTTGCACTTAACTACATTATGAAGGGCCTAGGAAACTTAAATTTTCACACTTAACAATTCTTAAGTAGAAGAAACAGAATTAAAATGTTAACATCAAATAGAGTGTGGTATACAGAATTTTATACCTTGTTAAAGTGAGTCACATTTTAACTTGGTTTTCTTGGTGTTTTATTGCTACTTTGGCTGTTACCATTATTGGAGAAATAGGTGTAGTTCATGAATTCTTTCAGAAGAGTATGCTTTTTCTTTTTTTAAGCAGAAGAAAAGAGACTAACAGTGGTTAATTTCATGCATATATCAAAAGCTTGGAAATAACTCCAAGTATTCTTAACCATTTAAACTCCTAGAAATACGTTGGTGTGCTGCTGGTTTTAAAGTTAAATTTAGATGTAATAAGTGTATTTGTATTTATTTCAGTCATCACTGAATTTTGAGAAGCATTCTGAAAATTTTTCATGGACAGAAAATCGTTACGATGTGAGTCGTCGACGACATAACTCTTCAGATGGCTTTGATTCTGGTATTGGACGTTCTAACGGAGGTAACATTTGCTAAGGAACGGTAGAATTTGTGATAGTTTTTTAAATGATCTTTTAGGCTGTTTTGATTGCTATTCAGTCACTAAGTATAACTATCTTTGAATTTATATTACTTTACTGTTATCAAATAAAGGTAATTTTGGGAGGAAAGAAAAAAATGGATGGCGTACGCATGGCAGAAATGGTACAGAAAACATAAATCATCGAGGGGGATACCATGGTGGAAATTCCCGTTCTCGTAGCAGTATTTTCCATTCTGGAAAAAGCCAAGGACTACATGAAAACAACATCCCTGACAATGAAACTGGGAGGAAAGAAGACAAAAGAGAACGCAGACAGTTTGAGGCTGAGGATTTTGTAAGTTTCTCATCATTTTAATACAAACGATGTTTGTGCAAGTGCCATTTCAGCATCAGGGTACTTCTAGGTTTTTGTTGTTGTTGTTTTTATATTAGTGCAGGTAATTTTCATTTGATCTTTATTTTTTATTTTTGTTTTTGTTTTTTCGAGACAAGGTTTCTCTGTGGCTTTGGAACCTATCCTGGAACTAGCTCTTGTAGACCAGGCTGGCCTCCAACTCACAGAGATCCACTTGCCTCGGCCTCCCAAGTGCTGGGATTAAAGGTGTGTACCACTTACAGGTAATTTTCTGTAGGATCATCCTAACAGGTGCTTGTCCAGTTGTGGGTGTTTTATATTGAGTCAGGGTTTCGTACTTCAGCCCAGGCTAAGTTGAGCTACTTTATTTTAAAGTTGTCTACTCTATTTTAAAACTCGTATTTTGTATGGAATCACATCTTTTTTAAAATTACCTTTTAGTTTTGTTTGTGTGCTTTTATGTGTGTTGGTGTAGGTCACAGTGTGTTGTGGAGGTTAAGATATGTTGGCTTTTTGTTTTATTGAGACTGGGTCTCATTTTGTAGCCCTGGAACTTATTATGTTGACCAGGGTGCCAGTTTCAGAGAATTAAAAGAGGCAAGACTCATTCTGAATTTGGACATTGTGGGCTTGGGGTTCAAATGGAATAAAAGGAGTTACTCCCTTTTTTTTTTGTTTCCTGCTTCCATGATTTTTTTTTTCTGCTTCCATGATCTTAATTTCACTTTTGTACAGTGACTTTCTTACTCTAGTGAGCTAGGCTTTCTGAAAACATGCACTAAAATAAACATTTCCTCCTCTATGCTAATTTTCTAGGATATTTAGTTATGGCTACTAATATAATAAAAAAGGCAAATATAATACCTTGACTGGAATTAATGAAAGAATGTATACAGTGTGCTAAACATTGTTCTTACTAATGTTTTGAGATATGGTTTCACCATCTAACTCTTAACTGCCCTAGAATTCACAGAATAGACCAGACTGGCCTTGAACTCACTGCCTGTCTGTACCTACTTTCCACGTGCAGACATTAAAAGCATAAGTTACCTCCAGAGAATAGCTTTAGGGAGTTGGTTCTTTTTCTATAATATGTGTCCAGGTAATAGAACTCAGGTTTTTGAGTTTGAACTCAGGCACCTTTGCCTTCTGAGCCGTCTCCTTTTGCCACTTTAAAGGGATATTTTTGGCGACGAGTTTTGTCCATAAAACAATTCCCTTCCTCCTCCGTTCCCATCCTTTTCAGAATCTTTTGGCATATTTATGTGGTTTTCATTCCTTAAGAAAATTGAATACTTTCCCTTAGAACTAGTAGCCTTGTGAGTTCAGTGGCTTATTTACAAGTGCCTCATAATCTCTCGTTTTCTCATGTGTGCACACACACAGAGACACACAGACACAAAGTCTTGAAAAGGTATTTTGCTAAGATGGGGTTTTACTATGCTGCCTAGACTTGTCTGGAACTTAGGGCTCATGTTATTCTCCTGAGTTAATGAAAACGAGATTTCATTTATTTTCTTGCTCCTTAATCTCGGTATGTGTCTTTAAACACTAAAACATTAAAGAAAAATGACCCAGTAACATTCTTACTTTGGGTTTTGTTATTGTGTTGTTTTGAGTTAAGGTTTGTGTAGCCTAGGCTGGCCCCACACTTACTATGTAGCTGAGGATAACTTTGTCTTCATTTCCCAAGTGTGCTTGGCTCTGATTCATTCCTGACAATTGAAAATTCATATGTTGTGTAAGTAGGGAATCAGCACTTTTCTTTTTATATATTATTACTACTATTACTTAGTATGTATTTGAGTTGCTGTATTTAGTCTTATTGCTGTTCATGGCATGCAGAATATATAGTTTAACATGACAGGCAGAATCTGTGTTCTCATTGAGCTATTCCTAGTGGGAAGACAATATCAAATGAAAAAAAAAACGTATTTTGCAGAGAATTTGAATAGGAAGTGACTGAGTAGTTACTTAGGTTAGGGAAGTCTAGAGAAGTTTCTTTGTAACATTGAATCTGGGACTTAATTGATCAGAAGGAACAAGCATTACCAGCACCTAAAAACTGGGAGTGGGTGTAGCTCAGGGCTGGAACATGTGCTTTGTATGTTTAAGCCCCTGGGTGGGATTCCCAGCACCACAAACACTAAGACAATCTGGGAGGAAGAAAGGATTAATTTAGTGTAAAACATTTTAGTTCTTAAATTATTCCAGTGGAAGACTAGTGACAAAAAGTAATGCTTTGTTTGAGTACTTTAATAACCAAAGACAAAGTATTTGGACATTTTTGGTCGCATTTCCCATAGCTCAAGGGAAAGAATTTGATGGATTGGGTTTAGGGCAAGGGAGTGGTTAGGGAAAATGAAGAGGAAATGATTTGTTTTAGGTGTTCATATCAAGCAACATTGATTATTGCTGCATCTTAACCATTTGAATGGTTTATTTTTTCCACTTGATGATCACCAGGTAATTTAACTTACATCATCAAACTGGGATAATAATGTACTCTCATGGTGCATTAAACAGTGTAGTGAGGGGCTGGAGAGACAGCTCAGTAGTTAAGAGCACTGACTGCTCTTCTAGAGGACTCGGGTTCAATTCCCGGAACCCACATGTCATCTCACAACTCTCTGTAACACCAAGATTTGGAATATATGCAAGCAAAATACCAGTGCACATAAAAATAAAAATGATTAGAAAATGGTACTCTAGTGAATTAAACACATCACATATTATAAGCTCCTTTAAAATTTATTTCTTAATTTAGTATTAAAATTATATCATTTTCCCCTTCTCATCCTCCCATGTAAACCACCTTCTCTTTTTTTAAAATTCATGGCTGTTTTGTTATTCATGTATGGGGGGGGGAGAGGAGGTTCACTAGTATATAAATACATCCTGTACCATTAGTTTATCCAGTACTAAATGGCTAGCTCTGAACATACATACATACATACATACATACATACATACATACATACCGCTCTTAATAAGATTAATGGCTGACAGGCATGGTGGCAGAGACAGACTGATTTCTGAGTTTGTGGCTAGCCAGGAATGCAGAGTGAGACAGTGTTTCACGCCCCGCCCCCTCCCCCCCAACCCACGCTACCCTAATTGCTGCTATTTTATTATCTCTCACTTAGAGTTCTAGGATAGTGGTTATCAGTTATTGTAACTTTAGGTCTGGAGTATAGACATAATTTATAGTTAATATATGAACTATACAGATTATAGTTGTGTATTTAATATTTGCATGTAATTAAGAAAAGATATCTAGCCATTAAATAAGCTTATTTCTCTTTCTTTTGTTGTTTTCTGTGAAGGAATTAGGTGTACGGGTTTGCATATATATTATGGGGTTCCATGCCAATAATAATTCATTTCTGTGCTTAATTATAAGTATTTGTACTTGGATTCATTTTGTTCATTATAAATGTTAAGTGTCTTCTGTAAGGAAATCAGGCTGTGTTACCAGGTAATATGAAAAATAACCTGGTATACTGTAAAGTTACTCTAAAGAAACTGTAAGTCGGGCTGGAGAGATGGCTCAGAGGTTAAGAGCATTGCCTGCTCTTCCAAAGGTCCTGAGTTCAATTCCCAGCAACCACATGGTAGCTCACAACCATCTGTGATGAGGTCTGGTGCCCTCTTCTGGCCTGCAGGCATACACACAGACAAAATATTGTATACATAATAAATAAATATTTGAAAAAAATACTTTAAAAAAAAAAGAAACTGTAAGTCTTAGGATTCTAGAGTAAACATCTACCAAGGTTAGCTTTAGAGTATCATTAATGCTCTTAATTCTTTTGAATAATCTTTAGCACCCTTTGAAATAAATTTCATACTTTGCTTTGGTAATGTGTGTTTGCCTTGTTTCTTTTTTGACATGCAAGTTACAGAAAAAGTAGCATACAGTTGTTGTATTTAGTTCCTTTTGTTGTCTCTTTGAGACAGGCTATCATGTAGCCCAGGCTATCCTCAGTCTCATTATATATTCGGGATGACATTGTGAATTTTCTTGCCTCATCCTCCCATTGATAAAAACACCTAATAGAATTGGTGAAGAGTATAATTTTCATCTCTTTTGTCATAATTGTATATTGCAGAAAGCATTATACTTCTGACTGGGGTTTTTCATTTGCTGCTGTCTTGCTCGACTTTGAACTAAAGCCGGTGTTCCCTATCCTTTCTAAGAAGCAGCTACTCTAGGGGCTCTGTTTTTTTTGTCTTTTGGTAGATAGTGTTTTTTATTTAACTAGGCCTGGCATGTATTAGACCAGCACTTTACCAGTATGCTACATTTCTATCCTGTGTCTTTGTTGTTCACTTTATTCTAGGTGCTCTCCTAATAGTTAGGTGAAGGTAAAGATTCTCTTTGTCTTCAACTAGCAGTGAGAATAAACAGACATTTTGATGGTTAGTAGAGAAAATTGAAAGAAAGTTTATGGAGAATTAGTTATTATAACTAAAGCCGATCATATATGTTATAAGATGTGTAACCATGTGTTTTCTTTAAAGGATCACACTTATATGCCTTGGTACATTTTTAAATTTAATTTTCTTTCAGCCATCTTTAAATCCTGAATATGAGAGAGAACCAAATCAGAATAAATCTTTAGCTGCGGGTGTATGGGGTAAGTACCTATTTTATTTTATTTTTTTTTGAGGTACTGAATATATTGTATTTGTAGGTTACCTCTTTACAAAAAGTATAAAATAGGGTACAGTAAAACTAATAATAATTACATTTAATTTGCTAAGTTGCTGAAGTAGTAATACCTTTAAAAGGAAGGAATTTGGGGTATAAATTTGAATTGAAATACTTAATTTGCACATGCTAGTGTCATTAAGTATGCTTTTTAAGAATGATTCTAGGTTAATGTAGTTTTGAGAGCAGCCTTGATAATCTCAAATAACTCAGTACATAGTTTAAATTTTTAGTTTTTTATAATTGAACTTTAACTGGGAAAATAAGTTTCTAGTAACATGAAGTTAATCTTTTTTATGTATGAAAATGGTTTTGTGTAGACTTAAACTAAATTGTATAGATTTTCCTTTGATTAGTCTATATTAGAAATTATTTGATATGATTTTTAAAGCTTAATGAGAGTTTCTGGTAAATAACTCCCTTTAAAACTGCTGAATTTAATTTGATAATATCTTACAGAAGAAATTGCACTCATAGTAAAAATTAGAAAGTTTTAAAAGATTTAAGTGAAGTTTAAAATAATGGAAATTTTATAAGATTTCTGAAAAATAAACTTGAATTTGATACCAAATTAAAAGTGCTATCCATTTTAAAACTTGTACACATGTTCAGTTGTAATTTTTTAATTGAAAACCAACAGCCTACTAAACAAGGATTGTGGCTTATGATTGCATGCTAGTCCTAATGATAATGGCATTATTTTAAACTTTGCCACTTCCTGTGCTAGTCTTAATTGTATTTATGGGTTAAAACTGGAAAATTATTTTGCTTTCTTTTGATCTCCCTTTTTATTTAATGGCTTTTGAGGGTGGGGGAGGGGGTGGTCAGACATTTTTGTTAGAACCATGTGAATGGCATTGTTTTTTCTGTATTGCAAATTAGTATTTCTACCACTCTCCCCAGGCCTACACGCCCAGACACACACATACCCAACCAAAAAAATCTCCCAAGCTCCTCTCTTAGGTATGTTTCCTTATTATTCAGTTTTTCTGGGAACAACTGATTGCATAAGAATATAGAATCTCCTGAAAAGTGTTAAATAGAATTTCTAAGAAATTAGGAATAATTTGGATTTTAGTGGAATGAAAGTAAATTTTTAAAAGTCAAGAATATCAGCATTTGTCATATAAACTATAAGATACTAATGTGGTACTGTCCTTGATTGACTTATTCTTAGTAATGATTTAAAGACAAAGACAGTTTTGAAAACTAGGCTAAAATGTATTAGCATAAAGATTTTGGTTCTGCTGTTTCAGAGTTGATTTAAGGATTTTGAATACTAGTGGAAAAGATGTAAAATGGGAGGTAAACTCTTTGATTTGTTTAGGTAAACTAAGATGTGTCTGCATTAAAACAAAAGGTTAATTGTGGAATGGCTAATTATTAAATTTCTAGTACTTCTTGTAGGAATACAATGAAACGCTTCATTGTATCACACTGCACACTATTCCTTTCTCATTTTACACCCTGGGTTCCCAAGTATGCTTTTCCTCATAGCAACATTTAGAATAGCTATGTTCCTGAGGAAGATGAGAGGATTTTAGCAAAGACGCAATAGAACTTTTCTAGTGATACTTGCAGGTAAGCAAAAATTTACTAACAAAACTTCAGTATACATAAAAAGAAAAAAAGATTTGTTTCCCAAACTATGTTTGACTTTGTCAATCATACTTGGGGCCTATTCTTAACATAATACACCTATTAAAAAAAGACTTGAGGGAAATTAATTAAGCCATTTAAAATAAAGTTATTACTTAAGTTTATTTTTATTTGGGATTTAGCTGGCCTTATTGGGAACACCTTCATCCAAGCTTTCTATACCCAGAACTTCCATACTTTTTTTTTGTCTTAACCAGTTTACAGCTATTTGGTAGAAAAGATTAATAACTATTAAGTAATCTCTGTGTTCTTAATTACATAATGCCAAAATAGCAATTCAGGATACTTGGCAGTGTGTTACTAAGAATTTTTAAATTATTGTGTTACTTTTTCTATTTGGAGGTTGAGGAACAAGGAAAAAGATGAGTGTTTATGTTTGTACCAGAAATCGAGGACACTATCAATACACTTGCGATGTTTCAGAAGTACTAATGGACTGTGCTTTGTGCATATCACCAGGACTGTTTTAACTGTCAGTCCTTAAGATAAGAAGTCATGCAATAATAATGTTTTACGTTATGTAGCCTCTCGTCAGCATTCATATTTGTGTGTATTTGATAAAATGAAGACCTTCTAGGTTTTGCTCATAGCTGATATATAGTACTTTTTAAGTATAAGATATATTATTATTAAAATATTTTTGTTTAGCATTCTAAACCTAAGCTTAGCCCCCCCCCCCCCTCCCGTTGTATTGTTAGCTAGTGAACTGTAACATAGCTAGCTTGGACCATACAGATTGAGAAATGTTGCACTAAACAGAGTATAATGTTTTGACAACCAGTGAAGTCTTTTTTTTTTTTTTTTTTTGAGAAACTGGATTAAGGGAGTATTAGCAATAGATCATTTTGCTTGAATATTGAAATACATTCCTTTACTATCTGTCTTGTGAGAAAACTGACCATTTTGCCATTGTAGGAAAGGGGAAGGCAACAGTTTTAATATTGAGTGGGAGAAATTAATGGAATATGCGTAGAGAGTTTGAGGAAAATAAATCTTCAGAAACATGACTTACTTTGGTGGGTATGATGGTATAGACTTATAATACCTGTTTGGAAGCACAAACAGAAAGAAGGGTAAAGTTTAAAAAGGAAAGACATTTCAGTTACTTACCATAGGAGTTGTTTATATTTGCAAAGCTTTGCCACCCATTCACCTTGAGGCAGGGTCTTAATGAGCTTGACTTCTGATCTTCCTGCCTGTGTTTGCCAAGCTCTGGAATTGCATGGCTTGTAAGATATCTTTAAGCCTGTTCTTTATATGACTGAAGCAGGAGATATAAAGGAAAGACACTGTGACTGTTGATAGTAATATAAAGTTAACAGTGTTAACTTGATTAAAACAACTGTAGATTAAAACAGATTGGTTAAAGAACATTCAAACAGCAAAAATCAGTGTCTTATGTTTTTTTTCAAATAATGTTTAGCAGATTGTTTTTCTCTGTAAAAATAAGTGTTACAATAGGAAATTGAGTAATTGAAAACTATAGTGAAAGACAGTGAAAAAAGAGATTGAATCAGTGAATTGAATTGTTCAGGCTCTCTAGTCAGGTCATCCTCAAATATTCAGTCTTCCTGTCTCATCTACCTGAGTTCTTTTTATTATCTTTAGCAATATTCTAATTTTTTTTTCTTGAAAAATTTAAGCCAGTTTTCATCCTACCAGTGACTTTGATTTAAGAAATTTAAAAACTGATTCTTGTGGGCTGGAGAGATGGCTCACCAGTTAAGAGTACTCACTGCCAGCCTCAGCCTCTTCCAAAGGACCTGAGTTCAGTTCCCAGTTGGTGGCTCACAACTATCTATAATGAGATCTGGTGCCCTTTTCTGGCCTGCAGGCATACATGGAGGCAGAATACTGTATATAATTTTTTTTTTCGGTAGGTAGAAGAAAGGGTGTACATGATAAGACAGCAATAAAAAGTTACTTTATTGTAAGATGAGTTATTTAGGATATTAGAAGGAAATAATATGAATTTTAAAACATTACCTTTATAGTTTTAGAATAGAATTCATTAACAGTTATTATTAACAAAGATCTGAGATACTTTTTGAATCTAAAAACTTACGTACTTACAAAGATGTAAAAGTTGAGAAATAGTCTAAAGAGATAAATAATAAAATAATATTAAATGAATATGTTAAGTGTACATATTAGTTTGTCACTCCTTCCATTACTTGCAGGGGTACTATTTGACACAGGGTCTTATTTTGTAGCCCAGGTTTGGCCCAAACATGGCCTGAGGCCAGACGAGAATATTGGGTTTTCTGCTTTGTCTTTCTCCACATTATTTGTTTGAAATGAACACCCGAACCTGGAGCAAGGCTGACAGTCAGTGGTCCTCCTATCTCTCTCTACTCCCTCAATGCTGGGATTACAGACACACATGGGGCCACAACAGCCTTTACATAGATAGGTGTTAGAGGTTTGAACTTTGGTCTTTATGGTTGCACAGTGAGCACTCTTGACTGACCCACTGAGCCACCTCTCCGATTCCTAAGAAAACTTCCTTTAAAAATTGTATTTGTTTATTATTTTGTGGTTGCTTGCTTAGAAATGGCAGTGGCATGTGTGTAGAGGTCAGAGGACAACTTGTGGAGGTCAACTTCTCTCTTTCTAACATGTTGATCCTTGGGGATCTAAGTCAGTTTTTTCAGGTGTGATAACATGTTCTTACCTGCTGAGCCATCACGCTGGCCTCAAGAAAATTTTAATTGGGCAACTTTTGTATATTTTATCCAGAATAGCTTTATAGGATATAGATATCTTTGCATGTTTCTCTTGTAATTTTTTCTTCTCTTACATGTTAATTTAAGTTCTAGGAAAAGCATACCTTTTGAGTTTTGTTACAGTATTGAAAATAGCTTATGCCCTTTGTATATATTTTGTATACTTTAAATATAAAAAATTATAATAATTATAAAACAATACTGTATCTTATAAATGAAAGGCAACTTCTATAAAGTTAAATAATAAGGTTAGAGCTACTTGGGAGTTAGTATTAGAGTTTGACAATCATGTACAAAATCCTATTCTTGCATCACGATACTTCAGATACTTAAAACATAACACTATATAGGCTTCTCTTCACTCTAATTCCCTATCATCTTTCTTCTGGTACGGTTGTCATCTCTTACTTTTGCTGCTTATTCTTCTGAGAGCGACATCTTAGGCTTCACCTTTCTTCTTTATAGGGCATTCCATCATTCTTTGCACTGAGGACCTCATTGAAGAAACATCCTGAATATTTCTTGCTTCAAGGAATCCAATTTTAGGAAAGGTGAAATTTGTAGTCAGAATCAACTTGAGGATCAAAGAAACAATTATTATATCTATGCTTTGTCTTCTCTGTCTTTTAGTATTCTTATCCTACACCCCCTTTTCCAGTTAGGGTCTTAGCATATAATGCATACTGATGTGCACCTTCTCAAATCCTAGGTTTTCAGGCATGCACCACAATATATACCTTGTTTCTACTTTTAAAATTCAGTGCCTACTGCATAAAAAAATTATATTTCTTCATGTCTTTAACCTGTGTCAAACCCATTTTCTTGCGATTTAAACACATAGAATAGGTTGTGAATTATATAATTTTGCCTGGAAAAAGTCTTTTCTCCTACCATATCTTGATATTTTCATTTAATTTCATTGCTTCTGAGAGTCCACAGGGCAGATTATTCTCAGCTGTTGTATTTCTCTCTGCACATTCTAAACCAAAACTTTTGCCTTCACATTTCCATCTAACAATGTGTATTGATCATTCCTTTACTACTACACAGTTTATTTGGTTTCCTTGCCCATTGCACTAACTGAATATAGAAGAATCTATGAGGGAAGGAAGATAAAGTTAATTGTTTAGCCATCCATATTGAACCAGAGGTCATCAGTCATACTGATTGAAATGTTCTTGTTTCAAAGCCTGATATCTGCAGTGATACCTTTTAAAAATAAGTTATGCCTCAGATTCCTTGGTGTTATTTAAAGGCTGAGATATTGTCTTATATTTAATTTTAGTTCCCCCCTCCAAAACACCGACTCCTAACCACTGGACTACCAAACACCCCATCCCCACCCACATTGTAAGATGAGATAATACTATGTTCCTAAAGCCATTTTGGTCCTCCTGGGCACAAACAATCTCCCATCTCCTTTTTTAAAAGTGCTGGACCTGTATGTAAGTCATGATAGTTTTCAAGAACCTTTTTATTAGGAGGAATCAAGCAGGGTCTCAGTTTTAGCACAAGCAGGCCTCATACTCATCTTTTTGCTAAGTGCTTGTTTTTTTAAAATTATTTCTATTATATTTTTACTAAAAATCATTGAAATAGTAGGATGTCTAGTGTTCTTCATTGTTCTCTATTTGAGGTCTTCATTCCCATTTTTGGTTTCTTTGACTTCATTGTGTAATATCAGTAAAACTACTTTTCTTGTGTGCTTGATGTTTTTTAAGCTATTAAATCTTTTTAGGTACCAAAACATGGGATATTTTCCTTAGTAATTGAACATATATTTAATTTTTAGTACAGTAACCCTCTTTTCATTTTGTTCTAAGTCGTCATTCTTTATCAGTCAGTATGGCAGTAGCAGGTAAATCAGTTTTATCTTTTGGAGAGTTTGATCTCTTCAGGTTTCCTAGGAGTACTTTCAGTTTTGTTAAGAGGATTCAGTAGGAAGTTGATAGTTTGGAGCCAGTGTACCAGCACAAACATTTACCCAGCTCATTAATTCATAAAGTATGCCATCTAATTTAAATGTAGATTTTTTTCAGAGATTTTGATATGAGTTGACTATTGTAAATCTAATTATGAAACTGATACTTTCAGAATTTTTTTTGTAAGGGTGACTGTTTAGTATCTCTTTGATTATATATACAAATTGATTAAATTCCAGGAAAAATGTTTCATGTTTTTAGCAAGTACATAGTCTTGAAAATATCTTCTTTTAGCAATTATTCTCTGAACTGACTTTAGAAAACTGACCTCACATAATACCTTAGGTTAATATTATATGGACTTTAAATATTGGAATGAATTGGTATTATGAATTATTTTTAGCTAATAGCTGATCAATTAGACATTTAGAAGTGTTGAGATTGTGGGTCCTCGCTCATTGATTAAAAATTTGTTAGTATAATGAAGGAATTGAAGAATAGGAAAGTTTGAATTTTAAGACTGGCTTAAGGGGAAATTAGAAATGAAAAAATTTTAAAGTTTTTAAAAAAATAATTGAAAATGTATAGATTTTTATTTTATTACATCTTTCAGCCTGCAGTAGTAGGCATTGCCCAAACTCTTATGTTTATTAAGACAATGTTTTAGCTTTATTTCTTAAGCTGGAATTTGACTTTACTCACTTAGATCATTTTACCCCAGACCAACTGAACTATATTTTAAAATCAGTTAGGGTTTTGTTGGGATCATTTTATTCTAAAATTTAAAATTTTATATAACACATATTTGTACTTTATTTATGCAGAATATCCCCCGAATCCTAAATCTAGAGCTCCAAGAATGCTGGTCATTAAGAAAGGTAATACAAAAGACTTACAGCTATCTGGATTCCCAGTAGCAGGAAACCTCCAATCACAGCCAGTTAAGAATGGAACTGGTCCGAGTGTTTATAAAGGCTTAGTCCCCAAACCTGCTGTTCCACCTTCAAAAGTAAGTCCTTGCATTTAAAACCAATTTGTTGTAGATGTTCCATTTGTGAAGTGGCACCCCACACTCAGTTACTCTCTGCACTTAGACCAGTTGCTGTTTTTTGTGTGACAGTCTCCCATCTGCTGTAAAAAGAAGCTACACACAGAGGTTTTTGTTTTTAGTTTCTTTGTATTTTGCTTAGTAGAGAATTAAATTTTTATAGTTTCTGCTCTGTTGGTTGGACTAGAGTTTATTTGCTTGGTATGTGTATAATACTGGTTTACTTGGTGCTCAGTTTTAAGTTTTTGAAAGGTTCATGAGTTTTATTATAAGACAAACCTCTCTTACAGAATTTTGAAAATAACTTATTTAGATGAAAAAATGTGTTGTTACTTTAAAAAATCACATGTTTTGTGTGTAGTTGTATGTGTACCTGTTAAAGTGCACAAGTAGACTCATGTTTGGAGGCAGGTGCCTTTATTCACTGAGCCATCTTTGTTACCATCATCATCGTTGTCATTGTTTTGTGGTTTTGAGACAGTCTATGAAACTCTGACTCACTTAGAGTCACTGTTGAGAGGAGCCTCCAATTTACAGAGATCTACTTGTTTCTGCCTCCAGAGTGCTGGGATTAAAGACATGTGCCAGCACACCTGGGTTCCTTTTATTATTTTTAAATCATGTGTTTAAGCATATCTGTGTGTGGTATGTGCGGGTGCCTAAAGAGGCCAGATGTTTTATCAGCAGTTGTGAGCTGAACAAGAGCTGCTGAGCCATTTCTTCATCCCCAGATTTAGATGTTTTTATTACATATTAAACCTCTATTTTATTTGTAGGAAAATATACAGAGAGCCACACCTATAATCCTAACGCTGAAAGGTCTGATAAGGAGAATAGTGAGTTCTAGGCCAGTTCCCGGGCTTTATAGATAAACGCTGTCTCTACAGAGCAGCAGCAGCAGCAGCAGCAGCAACAACAGCAAAACTAGTAATAAAAGCAAAAGTTATGAAAGTCAAAGTCCATGGAGAGGTGGTGAAAGTAGTGTAAAATTACTTAAGAGCTATATGCAATCATTGTTTTTTACTATGTTCACCTTTTCTGTTTTCATAAAGTTCTTTTTGGTAACTCGATTCTTTTGTTTTTGTTTAGCCTACACAATGGAAAAGTCAAACTAAAGAAAACAAAGTTGGGACTTCTTTTCCTCATGAATCTACATACGGTGTTGGCAACTTTAATACCTTTAAGTCAACAACCAAGAGTATTAGTCCATCAGCAAATTCAGTGAAAGAGGTATGCCACTGAACATTTCTTGAGGAATGTAAACCCCTCTCCCCCCATGGTTTCACTGTGTAACCCTGGCCATTCTGGAACTCGTGGACACCTCCCTTCCTCTGCTTCCCGAGTGTTGGGATTAAAGGTGTGTGTTACCACCACCTGGCTGAGGAATGTATTGTATTTAAAAGATGGGGTATTGCTCTGTGACCCAGGTTAGTCTGGAGCTCCTGTTCATAAATGAGTATTCTTCCCAACTTCCTGATGTAGGTTGTGCTGTGATGCCACTTGCTAAATCTTGATAAATTAACAATTTATTAAATGTATAGATTCATTAAAGATGAGATGCTTTAAATTTTTCAGTGAATTTAGTTCAGACACATGTTAAAATAATTGCGGTTTATTTGATGCTTGTGGGAGTTTCACTGTACTATTAAACCTTGGCTATGAATAGGATTTGTACAGTCTTGATTTGGGAGTGTGGACATTTTATTAGTAATAACAATAAATTAGAAAAGAGGAAAGAAAGTTATATGGGAGTATGTGGTAGCTCAAATAATTTCAATTTTTTGAAACTCAGAGTAGGGAGTTCCTGAACTAATCTAGGATCAAAGACATCTATTCTACTAAAATTTGCTTTAGGTCCCATATTAGAACATCAAAACCGTCTATAATTTTGCCCTCATCTGCAGAATTTTTTGAGTTAAGATATGACCAATTTTTCTAAGTGGTTTATTGTTCTTTAGTTAATTCTAGTATATACTTTATTGTCAAGCATTAAACTTGATGATTTATTTCTGTGGACTAAAAATTGCTATCGTATAGTTCTAACATTCACAATTTGTTTGTGTTTTACTGCCTAAAACATCAAGAGAAATGAAAAGTCAATATCATTTTCCCTTTCTCTTCCTCTCACACTAATCTCTGGGGAAATCCAATGCAGTGACAAATCCTATTTCCATAAATGATTATAAAGTCTTACTGGAGATGTTTCAGATCCCCAGCACTCTGTAGCATGGCCAGGAAAGTTGTTTTTTATGTGCTGTGTAAATAAGGCCAAGTTTTATATTTTAAGTTCTGTTGGTTATCTGACCTTCATTACCTCTGGAATAAGAAAGTTCTTGAGGTAAGCCATTTAATGGGCAAAGAAAAATATATATTGTTATAAGTTTATTATTAGTATACTTTAAAATCAATTTTACCTTATAAATAAGTGTAAGATAAAAAGCTGTGGTAATAGTGAACTTTATTTTGATATTGATTATCTAGTTACATATTGACCAGCATTTCTGAACTCCCCATTAGTGTAATCGTTCAAATTCCTCTTCGCCCGTTGACAAGCTTAATCAGCAGCCTCGCTTAACAAAACTGACACGAATGCGCAGTGATAAGAAGAGTGAATTTTTGAAAGCCTTGAAAAGGGACAGAGTAGAAGAGGAACATGAAGATGAAAGTCATGCTGGCTCAGAAAAGGTAATTGAAATCACAGTGATTCTTGATTTTTAAACTTCATGGGTAAATACTTAGAACCTTGATAAAGTCTAAAACTTTATCTTTGGTTTCCCTCCGCTAAGCCATGCCAGCAGGTTCTTGTCTTCTTCGGGTGAATATTTGAGGGTTTATATAACCAAGGCTGATCTTTAACTCTGCACTTGAGGTACCTTTGAACTTCTTAACTCTCTTGCTTCTACCTCATGAAAGCTGGTTATGTCACACTTGGTTTGGGCAGAAGTATTTGTGAGGGTGTAACACTGATGTTAAGAGTACAGGTCAGCTCTGTACATTGTCTCTGATGTTCTGTGTAATCACTGAATATTAGAAAGGAGCTCTGTTTTCTAGTTTGATTCAGTTTTGAGGAGCCCCAGCAGGAAATTGAAAAGGCAATAGTTGGATCAGAGCCTCTAATCCCATGGTTTCTTCCTGTGTGCATCTTTAACAGGCTACCTCCTTGATTCCCTTCCTATTGATGATCTCATGGTTTCTCTGTTATCTTCTTCAGACCTCTTGGTGGCAACAGCTTTATAGATACTTAACCAATCTGGCCTCCATCCTTTGGGCTCCTCTTAACCCACACAGTTGTAAATAAGTCCTTGATAAGCCTATTTTGAAATTGCAGTTTTAAAAAATATCATTTCTCTATAAAGTAAACTAGCCAGCTTTATTTTCCCCCTCAAATAATTTCTCATGTCCAGGTCGACATGGAATTTATAATCCTTTGCCTTAGACTCCCAGTCAGATTCTGAAATGACAAGTGTGCATGGCTATGCCTGGACACAGATTTATACTTTTTTTTTTTTTTTTAAATCCTTTGGCTGGGCACCATGGTACATGTCTATAATTCCAGTACTCTGTAGACTGGAGCAGGAGGTTTGATGCAAGAATGAGTCCAGCAGGGACTATATATATAGCAAGTACCAGCTGTATAATTACATACTTTTTTCCCTTCATCTTTATCTTTTTGGCCTTATATATTTTTGTAAAAAATGCCTTTGAAATTTAGTGATTAATAATTGAAATTAATGTATTTTTCATGAGAATCTAGATAGGTTCTGTTAATTGTCAGTAACTTCTTTAGAACTCACTCTTTATTTTTTAAACTCCCTAAAAAATCAGGATGACGACTCATTTAATTTGCACAACAGCAATAGTACTCATCAAGAAAGAGATATAAACAGAAACTTTGATGAAAACGAAATTCCACAAGAGAACGGCAATGCTTCAGTGATTTCTCAGCAGATCATTCGTTCTTCAACTTTCCCACAAACTGATGTTCTTTCCAGTTCACTTGAGGCAGAACACAGGTTAGTAATTATTTTTACTTTTTAACTGACATTATCCCTCTTCAAGATTTTTTTTTAAATCAAGTTAAGTGATTGATAGGCTGATGCTGTGTACTGGATCTAGGTTCTTACTTGTTCTATACATGTGCTATAGTCTGAACCCTTTGTTTTGTTTCCTTTCTCTATTTCTGTCTCCCCCCCTCTTCTTCCCCTCCACCTCTCTGTCTCTCTCACAACTTTGTCTTACTCAAGCCCTTAAAACATTCATTTCTCCTAAGCTTTACAAAGTTACATTTATATTTATTTTAGTTTAGTTTTAGATTTCAGGTTTAATTTAAGAATATGTGATATCATATGTGAAAAAAGATTTCATACCTTTAATATTGACTTGACTCTCGTTATAATTCATAAGAACATATACCCTTATAGTGGATGCATTTATCAGTAATGAACAATAGTTTCTAAAAATTCTTTTGATCAACTGGAGAGTTAAGAATATTGGTTCCCTTTTCCATTCTCTTTTAGTGTTGTTGATTGAACATAGGCCATTACAAATGTTTGTCAGTTCTTATAAATAGGAAAAATGGTCATAGCAAACACAGCCAATTCTATTAGTCTTAGTTTATAACATTTGAATTAGGTGATATTGAATGATTGAAGTAGAAATCCCATTTCTAAGGGCAGCCATCTACCTTGTAATCAAGACTGTATCAGAAAAGCCAGTGAATAGGCATCAGAGAAATAATGCCGACTCGATTTTATTGGTCTTGAGGCAACAGTTGAGCGTGTAACATCCTAATTCTGGTGGCAGAATACCGAAATTCTTTTTTTTTTTTTTGCTGTAGAGTAAGCAAATTGTTTTACTTAAATGACCCTAATTCTTCCTCTGTAAAATATAAATAGCATGTTAGATACTATTTAAATCTCTTGAGTACTAATATATCCTTTGAGACTTTGAAAAAATTTTTCTGAAATCAATGATACAAGTTGAAAGATGTGCAAATAGAAATAACAGAAATATTTAAGGAGTACAATTTCAAACCCGTTTATTACAAAATAAGTGGCCTTAGCCGGGCGATGGTGGCGCACACCTTTAATTCCAGCACTCGGGAGGTAGAGGCAGGCGGATCTCTGTGAGTTCGAGACCAGCCTGGTCTACAGAGCTAGTTCTAGGACAGGCTCCAAAACCACAGAGAAACCCTGTCTCGAAAAAAAAAAAAACCCAACAACAAAACAAAAACAAAAACACAGAAACTTAAAAGTTACTACTTTTTATGTGCTTGTCCAACAAATCAAAATGGTTTCTCTGTAAATCTTTTCTTAGCTATGTTTTCCTAAAAATGGAAGTGTTTTTTAATTGGAAAGAGTAAACTGTTATTAATCATTTCTCATTATATAATTTTAGGTTGAGAACTCTGAAAAATCTTTTTCTGCTATTGTCGAACTATGCACTATGCCTCTTTTCAGATTGAATTGTGCACTGAGGATAGTAAATGCTACATATCCAAGACATTAGAAGAATAAATTGTAAATTTTAAGATAGGAAGCTTCTGCAGCCTTTCCTTTCCAAATACAGCTAACGAGCAGTTAAAACTATGTTGGATTGTGGTATTGAAGAAAAAGCAAAAGTGACATTATTACTACAAGGATTTGCCAGTTTTTATTTTTGACTCTCCTATTGCAAGTTTCCAGCATAGAGAACTTTGACCCTGAAGATAAAGTAATCAGGCTGTAACACAAATAATAAAATCCCAGAGACAGATAAAGGGTTAAAACTGAAGATCAGAGAAGCAGAGCAGTAAGCCACTAATGAGGGGGGAAGACCTTTTACCTCTACCAAATCTCAGACCAAAGGGCGATCCTCAGACTCCACACTCTTCCCCTTTATGTTCTTCTCTCCTCCCTGCCATATCACTCCTGTCCCCACCTCCTTAGTGCTGGTGTCAAAGGTGTGTGACTTCCCAAATACTGGGATTAGAGTTGCCTGCTACCACCTCTTGGATCTGTGTCTGATTCCATCTTGTGTAGCCCAGGGTAGTCTTGAACTCACAGAGGTCACCTCTGTCTCTAGAGTTTTGGGATTAAAGTTGTGTGCCTCGCCTCTAGTGGCTAAACTTTGCACTCTGACCTTAACAAATAAAATATCACCTCACCAGGCAGTTTATTTTTACTTATTATCAAATATATTCTACTTGGTTAATAACTCATTTTTAAGAAAATAAACTCATAAGTCCTTTTATATTTTAGGGACTATGTAATCAGACTGGATTATGTTTTCTTGTACAAAGTTTAAGTTGCATTACCCAGGTGAAGCTCTAAATTAAACTTACTTTCCTCCCTTTCAGATTATTAAAGGAGATGGGCTGGCAGGAAGACAGTGAAAATGATGAAACATGTGCTCCCTTAACTGAGGATGAAATGAGAGAATTCCAAGTTATTAGTGAACAGGTAAGGAAACCTAAACCTTTTAGATTCACTCTTAAAACAGCCCTTCCTTTAGTAGAACAGCCAAATTACAGGTAAACCCTGGTGATAGGGGAATTCTATTAGTTTTATTAGGAGTTTACTAACCATCATACCACAGGCCAGAATTCCCCTTCGGACAAGTCTGCAGTGACTATTGTGTGTAAAGTGTCTAGGTAAATAAAATGCTTATAATATTTTATTATCTAGATCTTTCATTTGGTTCTTGATTTGACATGGGTGACAAGTTTTAATTAACTTTGCCTTTGATCCTTTCCAACAAGAATAATTAATACTCTAAACCTTATTTTAGGTCTATATACATTCCTTTCTGAAAAAGTATTAGGAAAAATTTGATATAGAGCATCAAAAAGTTATTTTTCTAAATCTGTTACAGATATAAAAATATTAGTTAGGGTTAAAATGAATCTAGTATTTTCCTCATTGTATTTCTAAAATTTTCTTAAAAATTACCATGTATAATTTACTAATTTAACCCTCTATCCTACCTCCACATTCAGCACAGTGGCTTAAATGCATTCATATTGTTTGATAGCCTTTACCACTATCTGCCTTCATTTTTTTTTTTTTTTTATTCTGTGTGTATGTTTGTTCCTTTAGTCCTGAAACTACTCTTCGGCTTTCTGTTTGTATGAACATGGTGGTTTTCCACGCCTCATGTACATATAATCATATACTATTTGTCTTATTTCTTCTGGCATTATAACCTCAAGGTTTGTATATGTAGCACTTTTTGGGATAAGGCTGAGTAGTATTCCACTATTTGCATGTATTCGTATATTGTTGATCTGTTAGTAGACACTTGGATTGCTTTTTACCTTCTGGCTACTATGAATAATGCTGTATTATAATAAGTGTAGACATTCTTGATTTCAATGTGTGTGTCTACAGTAGAATTGCTACTGAAGGAAATGTTGGGACCAGGTGACGATAGCTCAGCAGTTCAATGCATTTAACACCAAACCTGGCAATCTGACTTTGATCCTGGAAATCCACATGATGCAGCACTGGAGATGACTCAGCAGTTAAGAGCACTGACTGTTTTTCCAGAGGACCTGGGTTCAATTCCCAGCATCCATATGGCAGCTAGAAACTGTAACTCCAGTTCCAGGGGATTTAGCACCCTTACACAGACTAACATGCAGGCAACATACCACATAAAAACAAATCTTGCACAAACTGAATAAATGTTTAAAAGAAAAAGTTTTTTATGTGGTTGAGCAAGTGTCCTTGTGGTATGACAGAACATCTTTTGGGTGTATGCCCCCCAATTCTTCCTCTGTAAAACATGAATAGCATGTTAGATACTATTCAGGGCTTGTGAGTATCTTTGAAACAAAGTATGAAATTGACAGCACCTTGATATGTAATAGATACAAGTTGAAAGGTGTGGAAATAGACAAATCAGAAGTATTTATGGAGTGCAACTTAAAAAAAAGTTTGTCACAAGTGGGTTTTTTTAATAAATTAATTTATTATGTATACACATGCCAGAAGAGGACACCAGATCTTATTATAGATGGTTGTGAGCCACCATGTGGTTGCTGGGAATTGAACTCAGGACTTCTGGAAGAACAGTCTCTTACCCTCTGAGTCATCTCTCCAGTCCAAGATAAGTGTTCTTAAAAGAAACAGAAACTTTAAGTTACTGCTTCAGGTGCAGTATACTTGCCCAACAAATGAAAATGGTTATTTCTCTGGCAGTATTTTTTTTTTAGCTGTCTTAAAATGAAAGTATTTTCATTAAAATAAAATTGAAGAGTAAACTGTTATTCATCATTTTTCATATAGGTAGATGATTCCCCATTTTTCTGAGAAATCGCCATAATGATTTTCAAAGTGGTTATACAAGTTTGCACTTCTACCAACAGTGGAAGAATTTTCCTCTTGTTCCTCTTGTTCCACTTCCAGGATAGCATGAGCTGTGTTTTTGATCTTAATATTCTGACAGGTGTAAGGTAGAGTCCATGTCGTTTTGATTTGTATTTCCCTGATGTCTAAGGTTGTTTAAAATTCCTTTTAAGTGTCGCTTGGCCATTTGAGATTTCTCTATTGAGAATTCTGTTTAGATCTTTACCCCATTTTAAAAATTGGATTATTATTTTTTAGATATCAAATTTCTTGAGTTTTTTTACACTTTTTAGAAATTAGTCCTCTGTCAGATGTAGGGTTGGTGAAGATCTTTTCCCATTTTGTAGACTGATGTTTTGTCCTATCAATGGTGTTCTTTGCCTTGTAGAAGCTTTTCATGAGGTCCCATTTATTAATTGTTGATCTTAGTGCTGTGGTATTGTTGTTCGGTTCAGGAAGTGGTCTCCTATCCCAATACATTCAAAACTATTTTTCACTTTGTTTATCAGGTTTAGTGCATCTTGGTTTATGCTGAGAAGAATCTACTTGTACTTGAGCTTTGTGCAGGGTGATAGATGTGGGTCTGTTTGCATTCTTCTACATGCAGGTATAAGGTATCCAGTTAGACCAGCACTTTTTGTTGAAGATGTTTTCTTTTTTCTTTAAGACCCCATTACTTCTATTGGATTGCCTTGTCTAGCCTTAATACTGTAATTCAAAATGCCATGTTTGGTTGATATCCATGGGAACCCATGGGAACCCTGCCCTCTTCTGTAGAAGTGAAGGAGGAGTGGATGTATGGGTGGTGGGCAGGGAGGTGGTGAGCGGGAGGGACTGGGAGAAGGGGGGGAGGAAGCTGTGATTAGGATATTAAAAATAATAATAAATCATTTTGAGACAACAAAAAACTGAAAACAAAGTTTCTTTTTCTTTTTTTTTTTTTTTTTCCTTTTCTGGTTTGTCAAGACAGAGTTTTAATCTGGTCTGTGGGGATGCACACCTTTAATCCCAGCACTTGGGAGGCAGAGGTAGACAGATCTCGGTGAATTTGAGGCCAGTCTGGTCTACAGAGTGATCCAGGACAGGCTCCAAAGATATACAGAGAAATCCTGTCTCGAAAAACAAACAAACAAAACCCCCTACAAAGTTGTAGGGGTGGTGAAACGACTCTGTGGTTAAAGCCTGACGACCTGAGTTGGATTCTCAGGCCCACAGGGTAGAATAGAACTGAATCTATGTATTGTCCTCTATCGCATGTTTCCCCCACATACTCTATGATGAATATAGGTAGGGGCTGGAGACACAGTTCAGTGTTAAGAGCTTCTAGCAGAAGACCCATGTTCAGTTCCTAATACTCACATTGGCCACCCAGCAATTGGATCCCGTTGCTTCTTTTGGCCTTGGTACTAGGCATGTACACAGTGCATAAACATACATGAAGGTACTCACACGTGCACATATGAAAATAAGTCTTGTATAAATGTAATAAAAAGAAAGTTTTAGCAAGACCCTCATGTTTTCATGGAACGTGCCATTTTACATTTTCTACCAACTGTGTACATAAAAGAAGAGCTCCAGTTTCTCTACATCACTGCTGATACTCATTATATTTCTATGACTTATCTCTTTACAGTATATAGTATAAGTGGATAATTCAGTGGTTTTGATTTGCATTTCTCTGATTAGTATCTTAGTTATTTTTCTATTGCTGTGATAAGACACCATGACCAAGAGCATTCATAGAAGGGAGCGTTTCAGGGAGTTAGAGTCCATGGTGGTGGGGAATGTCTGCATCAAAACTGTTGAGCTTAAATCCTAAAATAGGAGGCCGGAAGAGGGTGGGGGAGGAGAGGAATAGAGAAAGAACTGGGAATGGTATAGGCTTTTTTGAGCATATGGGTATTATTCAGTCCACCGCAGTTAAGTTTGATCATCTTTTTATAGGCTTATTAGCTATTTGTATAACTTCTTTGGGGGTAAATATCTGTTCAAATCCTCTGTGCTCACTCTTTTCACTTCATGCTGGAGATCATATCTATGGCCGACCCATGTTAATGCATGTATTATATCACTGAGACATCCCCCACTCCCTTTCATCTTTGTGTACACACACACACACCTTCTCTAATATGTTACTGCACATTACATGCCTACTGCAGTTTCTCCTCCCTCTACTCCTTTCAGTCCCTCTTCCCCAGATGAATTCTTCTCTGTGTGTGTGTGTGTGTGTGTGTGGGGGAGAGAGAGAGAGAGAGAGAGAGAGAGAGAGAGAGAGAGAGAGAGAGAGAGAGAGAGAGANGAGAGAGAGAGAGAGAGAGAGAGAGAGAGAGAGAGAGAGAGAGAGAGAGAGAGAGAGAGAGGACACAGAGGTAGGCCTCCCACTAAACATGGCCTAACAAACCATAAGACTGGGCACCTCATTACAGCTGGACGAGGCAACCCAGTTGGAGGAAAAGTGTCCCACATAAAGGTAAAAGAATCAGTATAACAACTATAATGTATATACAATCCTTCCTCTTCTGCAAGTCTCGCCTGGCTCTACCTTATGTTTTTTGTGAATCTCTGCGTCTGACACCTCTTTGTTGTTGACAGTTGGGCTAGTATGAATATTGCAGAGTATCTAGGAATGATTTCAGTGACTTTTTTTTGTGCCAGTTGTGTGTGGTTCTTTTTTTTTTTTTTTCATTTTTTTAAGGTCGTATTTCTTTTTTTTTTTTCTTTCTTTTTTTTTATTGAGAATAAGAAAAGTGTGTGGTTCTTTCCTGGGTCTCTGGGCTGTTGTGCCTCTGGTTCCTGGTCATCTAGGCAGTGTCAGGCATAGGCTCCCTCTTGTGTACTGGGCTTGAAGTTGGAGTAGTCATGAGTTAACCACTCCCACCATTCTCCCAGCACTTCTTACAGGCAGGACAGATCGTAGGTTTAAGTAAGGTCTTCGTGTTCAGACCTTTCTGTCAATAATAGTGTGTAGTAAAGGTGAATATTAAATTACTTTTTTTTGGGCTAATGTGATCAGTACACAATAGGAAGAAACTTAAGGATAACTTGAATTTGATCCCCAGGACCATTTGGTTGAAAGTGAGGACCAAACCAGCTCCTGCAGGTTGTCTCTGACCTATGCATGCACACTCTTACTCTAAGTAATAAAAAATTTAAAATAAACAGATAAATAACATGATAACCAGTACCCAAACTAAGTGCGTACACACACACACACACACACACACACCCCTACACCTTTCTAGGCTTTCTATTTCTTTTGTTTGTGTCAGTTGAAGAGTCATTTTCTTTTAAGACAGTCTTGAGCACTGGCCACTCTTCCCTCTGTAGCCAGGTTCTTTGGATGTGCTGCTCTACCATACCTAGTTCATGCAGTGCTGGGGATTGCTAGGCATTGCTGGCTATCATACTCTACATCCCTGCACTGTTTTCATTACTGTATTTTTGTGGTAAGTTTTGAGAGTCAGGAAGTATGGCCTTCCAACTTTGTTCTACAAGATTGTTTTGTGGTTCCTTTTTATAACCATGTATATATTAATAGGGAATTTTCTTTTGTTTTTTTAAAGCCTTTATATTAATATGTATTAGTTTTGCAAACTAATGGTTTCATTGTGAGATTTTATACATATATGTAGTGAATTTGGTAATATTAGCATCTTAGCAGTATTAAATCTTCCAAAACATGAGCATGAAATGGATGTTTTTTCATTGGTGTGGGTTTGAAATGTTTCAGACCTTAAAATTTCTTGTGAACTTTATTCATTGTGTAAATGGAATTGTTTTCTTTCTTTGAGGGTGAAGGGTTTCAAGACAGGATTTGTCTGTGTAACAGCTATGGCTGTCCTGAAACTCACTCTGTAGACCAGAGTGGCCTCAAACTACCTACCTGCCTCTGCCTCTCTTGGAATCAAAGGCATGGGCCACCACAGTCCAGCAATGGCACTGTTTTCTAAACAATTCTTTTCGAGTTGTTTATTATCAGTGTTCATTGTCTTAGAAACAGCTGACCTTTCTTGTTGATTTTATATACTGTAACCTTTGTGTATATTCACAATATTTTTTGGTGACTTTAGGCAGGGGAAGCATTGGTGTTGGGATTTTTGTTTTCTTCAAATAGATAATTTTACTGTCCCTTCCTTCCCGATTAACTAATTTTTTTATTCAAAAGTTATTATTAATGAACTATTTTTTTAACATGATTGTAAAGTTGATGACCATATATAATAGTCTTTTGAAAGACTTACAATTTTTGTTGGGAACATGCATAGTTTATATATAGAATTTCTTTTTAAATGATTGAGTCTTTTTTTTTTCTCAGTTGTATAAGCTGTATATATTGGGAACAGTTCCACCTCCATCCAAATTTTTTCATTCGATCTTTATTCCCAATTCTGACCCCTAACATCCATTTACCAGTCTGCTTTCTGTCCTTAGGAATTGGCTTTTCTATAGTATATGCTACTAGGCAAGTCCTCTACCAGTGAGCTGTCCCCAGCTTGATTTATTTTGCGTGTAAAAAACGGTATCATTCAAAATGTACTGAGCATGATTGCTATGAGTAGAATTCTAAGGAAAACAATTTTATATTACTAATATGATTGACTTTAAAACCATGTGATGACTGAGGCATGTAGCTAAAACCTTATTGATAATAAAATACCTAACTGCCATAAAGGAATTATTTCTGTACACTGTGATTTGGAAACCAGTGACATACATAAAGCTGTAATTTCTGAACTAATGATAAAGGCATGGATATATTTATATCAAGTTGTTATAAAAAACATTTGATATTTAGGTACCAAAAAATCGTTAAAGATGGTATCTGAGTTTTCAGGGTAAGAAACCATGAAAACTTGATTATGATTATGATTATGATTATTATGGTATTAATTCTTGGGGCAAAATTAACTTCCTTTTTTTTTTTTTTTTTTTGACATTTTAGTTACAGAAGAATGGGCTGAGGAAAAATGGTATTTTGAAAAATGGCCTGATCTGTGACTTCAAGTTTGGACCCTGGAAAAACAGCACTTTCAAACCCACGCCTGAGAACGACGACACAGAGACAAGTAGCAGTGACACATCAGATGACGACGATGTGTGAAATTTAGTGTGATACATCTCTCATGCAGTTTGGGGTGAATTGTAAAAATGAAGAACTATAATTTATGTAGTGAACTACCCCATTAGAAGATGATTTTTTTGGGGGACTTCAATATGAAGAAAACCAAGAATGTTGTGTTGGGCTGTGTTGAACATTATTTCTTTGTAAATGAATGCTGTAGAAATGAGGACTTTGGTTGATCCAACATTGACTTTCTTCATCACTGCAGCATTTCTCTGACTAGCAATGTGACGATGTAACAAATGAGATTTTCTCATTTAATAATAAAAAATTGTGTAATGTTTTGCAAAGCTTCTGTCTTAAAATGTTCAGGTCTTAAGGTAAAAGGCAGCTTACAGTTTTGCTTGCAAAGTCATATCTTTTTTGAACAGTGGAAATCTTCAATTCTACTTTGTGCACCTCCTCACCCCACTTCCCCCTAAAACAAAACGAAACAACAAAAAGGAAAAATGTAGCATGTTGGCTAAAACTGGAGCAAAGTGCACTAAAACATTAACTTCTTGAACTGAAGTCTTGTACTAAGTCACCTTTCAAAACAAATTGCTCTTTAGTCCTTCATAGTGCAGTGGATGTGAGAGGAGACATGCCAGGTTTTCTTCCAAGTTTTTAGGAGGTGCTTGTCAAGAGCTTTATTTGGTGTATTGTCAGATCAGGATTTTCAGAGCTGATTGGAGGAGCTATGGGAAAACTTATTTTGATAAATTATTACACATGCAGAAAACCTGATCACACTGACTGGATCTGTCCACGACATGGAAAATAAACTGGATTTTCAGAATGTTGGTGTTCTCTGTAGTGTTCAAGGTATCGGTCTCCAAGTACAACATGCTATATTAATTTTTAAACTTTATTCTTTCCTTCATTAAAATGCAGTTCCTTTGAGGTTAGAAAAAGAAAGCTTAAATTTTTATCAAATTTGTAGTTATTGGATGAATGTTGACTTTTCATTTGCAAGGAAAATTAGAATAATTTGTTTTGATGGTGTATTAGACTATTTTGGTTTTGTATATTTGTAACCAGTTTTCAAGCTTTGTTTTACCCCCCAGTCGCTTTTATTGCTCTATCACATCCCTCTTCATATCAGTACATTCTATTTTAAAAAAATACTTTATTCAGTTTTGTGTATGTGTGTATGTCTGCATATGAGGAGGACAGGAGATGTCAGATCTGCTAGAGCAGAAGTCCAGGCAGTTGTAAGCTACCCGACATTGGGTCTGGATATTGGCTTGCGTCCTCTGTAAGAGCAGTATTGTGCTCTTAATCACTAAGCCATTCCTCCAGCCCCAGTATATTCTTACTATAAAGAGAATAGTAGCCTTAGACCAGAAGTATTAATGCCAGACTGGTCTGTTTTCTCATAAGGCTGCAATGTTTTATCTATTTCTATATCAGTCCCCAGCTTTCGCTAGAATCTAGGTTTTAAATTCTTGTTGTTTCCCCTCAAGATTGGGGTAATGGAAAAATTAAACCAAAAAACTCCCATTTTTTTTACCTCCATAAAATTTTGAGGCTAAGTATTAACAAATTATTAAATATGCTTTAAATATTTTTTTTTTTAAAATTTTGAACTTTGCCACAGATCAGTCTAAACGGGAGAAGTTAAATGTGTCAGCCACAAGAATACCTAAGGGGTAGTTTGACAAAGCTGGCAGTGTAGCGTTCAGTGTCTTTGAATTGCACTATTTGCATAATAGGGTAATGAAAAATTATTTGGGGGCATCTTTATATTTAGGCAGTTCTTTTGCCTTAATTCCAGTCTAGGTAGTATTTAGCTAATGTTTATTATACTTTAATAGAATTAGTATATAGAATACGGTGAGTTACAGTAATATAGTTCTACCCATTAAGTGATACCGTAAACACATTTGGTTTTTAAGGGATGGAGACACATACATGTTTAAAGATAACAGCTTTAACTAAAGAATGGGCACTTAATAAAAGTTTGGATCATATTAAAAGAAGAGTCTACAAATGCTGATTGGTTACATTGCATATCTAGTGTGCTCTCATGGTTGTTGGGGGTGGGCACAGTTTGAATACTTGAAACTCAATTAATTTTCTGCATAGCAAGTATTTAAACAAGTATTTTATTGAGGTATGCATTGCCACAACAGCATACAGTCACCCCAAACCAAGGGAGTGAGCAATAGTGCTCTGCCCCAAATTTCTTTGTGAACTCTGATTCCTCACTCCCACATGTCTTGTTTAAGTTGTAATTAGTGAGCAAAATCCTTATGGTAGTAATTTAAAGTAGCTTCTCAGATGTATGCTGTTTGAATTTAAAACGAGGATTTAGAATGAATATAATTTCCATAAATATATTAAATTCACCCCCAAACTAATTTTACTTGAAAGTAATACAGATCTTGCTTTAAGAAAGTTAATTGTCTTTTAGTTTAGTTTTCTAATTTCTCACTAAATTAAACTGCTTTTACAAAGTTTTGAAGAAATTATGGAACATCTGAAGAAATCCTTATGCTGGAAGCCATTTTTTAAGTTATAAACAGTCATTTGGCACTAAATTTTAAGTGAATGTTTATGTAATAGTCTAACAATAATATTAGTCAAAAGAATTAAAGTTCAAAGACCACCACCTCCCAGTGGCTTAAATTTTAACATAAAACTGGTGTCATAAACCAATCTGGTTATGTTTGGTTTGGTTGAGTTTGGTATATTTATGGACACTAAAAGTATCTGCAGTTGGAAACTGGACGCTTGACTTTTTGGAAGTTACAAATTCCTGAATTCATAATGGTAGCTGGGAAAAGCGATGGACGGAGGGCCTTTCAAGCAGCAGTAAAATCTGCAGAATAGCCAAGGATGCAGAGGCTTCGTTTCTGTTTCGTAGGTTTCCATAGGTGAGGCTCAATACTGGATTTAACCGTAGCAGTGGTTTCCAGGCATAGCTCTGATTGTTCTAACCTAGAATTCTTGTTCAGTACTTGGGTATGTGTAGTGTTCAGTACTTAGCCTAGTTTAGCAGTTTTTATAATTATTTATTGCATATAACATACACAAATATTGTGAAATTCAATATCTTTTATTGGACTATATTATACATAATTGGTTTTATGACACTTCATGAACATAAAGATTTTAGTCAGATTCCTTTGCCCCTCCTATTTTCCCCCCTAGTCTTGTTAGTCTTCCCACGTAACACTCCCACATCTATCGACTTTCATCTAGTTTTATTTTTATTTTTTTTTTTTTGGAATTTGTGTTGAATTTTGGGGTTTGGATGTGTTTTTTAGTGACCCAGTGAATTTGTTATTGTTTACTGAAGCTTTGTTTACTGTAGCCACCTTAACAGTGGCTGCTACAAACACTGAAGAAATGTCTCTTGCTCCCCTGTTAACCCTTAATTTAGAGTATGTGTGTACCTCAGGGAAGGGTAGGGGGGCCTTATGAGCCCCACCCTCTACCATTACTAGGTATTGATGGACCAATTCTTTGTGGCTCTTAAGTAGGTAACCACAGTGGCTGTGATCCACTGTGGGGTTGTGTTCTGTAGAAACATGGTAGGATACGCTGAAGCAGTAGGTCCATTAGGACACTGCTGTATGTTCTGTACATCAGGTCCCTGACTGCTATGATGTGTAAGAGTAGTTTAGTGGCTCTCACAATTGTCTGCATGTTGGTGGTGCACTGACTAGCTTAAAGTAACAGTTAATGGTTGTGTTACCTCTCTAAGAATATTAGATGGTTGTGGCCTAGGCTATTGATTTTAAGCACTTGCTAGGACTTCTAAATTATGGACACAAAAAGTGTCAGAAATTTGCCTAGTTCAAAGCTTTGCCCTTTAAGAGTTGTGACTTTAATCCACATACCTAACTCTAGACATGGATCTCGGTTCCCCCTGGGGTTATTGTAAGAATAAGAATCATTTCATACACTTGATTTGACTCCTAAGCCTAGTAAGCACTCATAAGTTCTAGCTGTTTGGAGATAGGGTTTCTCTTGTATCTCTGGCTGTCCTGGAACTCACTCTGTAGACCAGACTGGCCTTGAACTCAGAAATCCACCTGCCTCTGCCTCCAGGGTCCTGGGATTAAAGCCAAGCACCACTAAAGCTGTTCTGTATTTAAAGTTACCATTTGAACAGCCACTGTTGCAATGCTCTGAAAGCATCTGAGTTCTCAGTTAATATCACTGTTATTTTTACTTTGTTTGGCATGCTCAGTTACAAGTTGGCAGTTTGATTTTATTCAGCCTTTAAAAAGACTTACCCTTTGACAAATTGTGATCATTGGTAAAACGTGTGCATGCGTGTGTTTGTGTGAGTGTATGTGTGTGAAATAGTTGGAAGGGTAGACTTCCATACTTGTAGATACTTGAAAATGAAGCTTTCTGCTAGTCATACCACTTCAAACTTTGTCAAAATAAGTTTGGTTTGACCTGTCAACTCGTCGTTTTTGAAGGTTTATTGCTTTCTGGAATGCTAAAGGTAAAAGGATAATGGGCTGGAGAATACACTTGTAATGTATCTTATGCTTACCAGGTCTAGGCAACATGTATGTTTGGAGACAATTAGGTTGTAGGTGTCATCTCTTGAGACTTATTCTGTAATTTTTAAAAAACAAACATATTCTAGTGTGCTGTTTCTTGTGTGTGTGTGTGAAGTATGCATGCTTATATCGTGGGTGTCTGCAGGAGACTTTCAGATTCCCTGGAGCTTTAGCTGCTGGTGGTTGTGAGCTGCCTGTGGTGGTTGCTGGGAACCCAGCTCAAGTTCTCTGCAGGAACAGCAAGAACTCTTAACCGTAGTTACTCCTTCAGTCCCCAGGATTTTCAGATTTTTAAATGTTTACTTAATTATTTTCAGCACAGTAACTCAAAACTGGCTTTGAACCCATTCTGTAGGTTCCATGGCTACCTTTCTGCTCAGTATCTAAAGTGTTGAGATTACAGGCTGTATGTCACTGTGACCAGCCCCGTAACTCCATGTTAATAGTTTCTCCAGTGTCTAAAGAGAAGGGTAAACTCACCAGTGAGTAAGTAGAGAGTTCTTTTAATGAGTTAACATGGTGAGGTAAAAGGTATTTCTTTGGATTTAGTAGATTTCCTTAAGTCTGTGGATCTCTGTTGCAATGCATTCCACTGGCCATTGCGTCACCAAAGCAACTGTGTCAGTTCCAGTGCAGTGTAATTGTGGGCAGTGAGCTGCCGGCCCCTCCCTGTGTGTCAGTTCCAGTGCAGTGTAATTGTGGGTAGGGGGCTGCTGGCCCCTCCCTGTTGTAAATCTTACAATTTAGGACTCTAGAAACTTGAAAATGAAAGCTTGTGTGTGTTACATACCATTAGTTGTGCTTTTATAGTCTTAAGCTTTTAAGGAAGCTTTTTTTTTGTTGTTGCTTATAAAGTATCTAATGCTATATCTACCAAAGATAAAACATTTCATTCTAAATTAGTTAAATTTAGCATAACATAAATGAAGATATACTGAGAAAATGGGAAAACTGGTGGGATCTGGGAGCCAGTTTTAAAGGACAGACATTTGCATTCTCCAAAGGGAGACATTCATCTATACAGGGCTTCTCTGTAGCTTTGAAGCTTTTCCTGTAACTTGGTCTGTAGATCAGGCTGGCCTCGAACTCACAGAGATCCACCTTTCTCTGCTGGGATTAAGAGTGCGCCACCACCACCCAGCCTATTACTTATTTTGCTTTAAGGCAAGAGTCTAACCTTGCACCTCTGGTTAGCCTGAACTCTATGTGGCCTTGAGCTCACAGAAATCTGCCTCTCTGCTAGAGTACTGGGATTTAAGGACATATGGCCCCACACCCTGCTTTTGAGATAATTTCTTGGCTTCTCTGCAGTAGATGTTTTTATAGAAAATAAGATAATAGAGAGTATTTATGACCTGGGGATACAAAAGCTTAGGTTACATGTTCTACCCTGAAACATGTTTGAATTTTTATAGTCAAGGAAAGTCATAGATATTCTCAGTCATAGCATCATTTAGATAATGCAAAGCAGTGGGAAGTAGTTCGCTATGTTATGGCATCCTGGGGCTTAATGAATAATGTTTTATTAAGGGCAAGAGTGGAAGAAATGGTAAGCAAAAGAAGTGTTTGCAAAGGCACATTACATAGAGAATTCCTGGTGTTCAGAAAAGGTCTAAGGGAACGAGGCTGGTGAAACTTCTAGACAAGTGTGGTGGTGTACACTAATCCTAGCATTGGGAGGTAGAGGCCAGCCTTGGTTACACGAGAATCCATAGGAAAAGGGAAGAACAAGGCCGGTGAGCCACGTACGGCAAGGAGTCATCTAATGTTAAAACTGGAACACCAGACTTAATGTACCTTCCATTTATCTTCGAGCACCTTCGTTTATTTCAACGTCTGTGTTCTTGCTTAGTGAGTAAGGCAGGAAAACTTGAAATTGCTTCCTTTGCATGTGACTAAGTAAAGTCATCTAGAGGAGTTAACCATGAAAAACTTCCTGAGCACTGGGCTGGAGGAAAGTGCTCAAGGAGTTGATCTAACTGTTGTGTAAAGCCCTGGGATCGGCCATAGAACAGTGCCAGCTTTTAGGTAAAGCAGGAGACTCAAATTCCATGGTCATCCTTGGCTATATAGTGAGTTTATGTTAGCCTGATATTCATTAAAAAAAAAAGTTGGCCAAGGCAGTCAGTCCATCAGTAATAAATACCCTTACACAGTGATGCTGATGGCAATGCCTTTAGTGTGCACACCTTCAGTCTCAGCACTTTAGAGCAGAGACACATTGAGACCAGCCTGGTCTGCACAATGAGTTCCAGGATAGGTAGAATTACATAGTGGGACCCTGTCTTGAAAAACTAACAAAAAATTTCTTTTTGTCAGTAAGATAACAGTGATCACTGAAAGGGTGTGAACTCTCACGAACGAACTCTTCTGTTTTTGTTTTGGTGTGTGTGTGTGTGTGTCGACTAACCGATACACACACACATATACACACACACTTGAACTGTCTTGGCTTCCATCTGCCAAGTGTCAGGGTTACATATGTGCATGCCCAGTAGAATTTGACAAAACTAATTTAGGTTGGCAGAAAGCGTGGATCTCTGGTGCCCTCAAGTGGCATAATGTTGCAAAATATCCCAGAAAGACTATTGTATGGATTATTAAAGTTTGGGCACACTGTAGACTTAGGTTGCTATTTCTATGTATTAATCAGACTTTTCTAGACCTTTCTACACTATATGATAAATCTATATGAATTCCATCCCCACCTCTTTCATTTGGATACAAGTAAAAATGGCTCTATTCATTATGAGATAGTTTCACAATAAACTTCTTGGCAAGTGTACCATATTTGCTCATTTCTTATTTCTCAGGAAAAGTTAGTGAGTTGCACTGTAGCAGTTAGTGTCCTGGCTGTGAGGTGTGAGTTCTCTACTTGGCAGGGTTCTTGAGCCACCTCAGGCTCTTCATCCCACCCGTTTGCTAGTTTGCTCCTCTGCCTTTCCTTGGAGAGTAGATACTTATCTCATTTAGAATGGTAAGGACATGTTTGCAGTTTTTATTTAGTTTACTTTTTGTTATGCCTTTTACAAAATTCATAAATTTTCACGTCGATCTGTGGATTTCAAGCTGAAAGAGGGAAGGAGACTATTTACATTCTACTCACAGGATAATGTGGGTCCTTGTTCCTGTTCCTGTTTGGAATTTGACAAATTTGAGAGCGTGCTACAGGTATACTGAGTTTTCAGATCACTCGGTTACCCTCATGGTCAGTATAGTCAGCCTATCTGCATGTTTTACATGTATAGATTCAACCAACCATGAATTGAAAATACCTATCAGAGCACAATCTTCTTACCATTATTTAAATTTTAAATACGATTCATGCTGTATTGGTATAATAAGTATTTAGAGTGTATTATTTATTTGGGAGGATGTGTGTCGGTTATACAATTATATAAGGGACTTGAAGATCTGGCATCTTCAGGATGACTGCACGTAGAGAATTGCTTGTCCTAGGAATGGCCAGTTCAGGGCAGCATGGCCCTGGGGTTCACCAGAGCCACTGAAAGGAAAGGTTGGAAGGACTGCAGTTCTGAGACTTTTCTATCAGGTACATCTGTGAGATGGCCACTTTTCTGTTGTACGTTTTGCTTCTTGAGACAGCCCATATTGGCCTCTGGCTTGCTATGTAGCTGAACCAGCCTTGATCCTGCACCCCTCAAACACTGAAATTGCAGGCATGTGCCTCCACACCCAGTCTTTAGTTCTCAGTAAGTGGAAAGATGCTTATGCCCAGGAGTTGAAGACCAGCCTGTGCAGTATTGTGACATATTGTCTCAAAGACAATTATAATTTTTTTTTTGTTTGGTAGACATCGTTTTGATTACCCTTAATCTCAGTACTCTAGAGGGGAAGGTGGATCTCTGAGTTCAAAATCATCCAGGGCTACATATACCTGAGAAGGGAAAAATGTTTATTTAAAAGACATTATTATGGTACATGTGTACAGTATATGCATTGTGTGTGTGTGGTGGGGGTTATGCAGCCACAGTAGGTGTGTGAAGGCCTGAGGACAGTTTGTGGAATCAGTTCTCTTCCTCCCCTATACATGGATCCTGGTGGGCAGACTAGGCTTTCAGCGTCTGTTTTAACTGCTAAGTCATTTCACTTACCCTGTTAAACAGCTTCCCTCTCTTGCCCCCCTCTCCCTCTTCCCAGGGTCTCTTTAGGTAGTCTTGACTGTCTTAGATGCCTGGAACTTGCCATACAGATTAGGTTGGCATTGAACTTGAGATCTTTGCCTTCTTCTGTGCTGGGAAGTAAAAGTGTGCTGCCACGCCTGACTTCTATCTTTTTAAAAAGAATACTTTTTATTTGTTCTTTGATAATTTTACACATGGATGCAATGTATCTTGATCATACCCACCCTATCTCCTCTCTCACTCTTCCCCTATTCCCTCAACACATCTCCTTCCCACCTTCACTATTTCTGCTCCTCTGCCTCTGCCCCTCCTCTCTCTCCTCCTCCTGCCGAGTCTGAGTGCTGCCTGCTGCTGACCTGTTGAGCTGGCGAGCTTGATCTTGTGCAGGTAACCGTGGCTGCTGTGAGTTCATGAGTGCGGCCGGCACGCTGTGTCCAGAAGACAACATTTCACAACATCTTTATTTTTCCCTTTTTATGTATGTGGATGAGCGTTTTGCTTGCATGCATGTGTGTGTACCCAATTCAGGCCTTGTAGACACAGGAGCCCGAAGAGTGTTAGATCCCTTTGAACTGGAGTTCCAGGTGAGTTGTGAACTTCCATGTGGGTTCTGGGACCCAAACCCGGATCTTCTGTATGATCATCAACTGTTCTTAAGCATTTAGCCCTCTTATTTTTAATTTATTTTTAATTAGTACATTTTTTTAAGTGGGCCTGTTGGCTCAGGCCTGTAATTCCAGCTATTAGGGAGACTGGATGGACTATATATCAAGACAGTGTCTCCCCACCTTCCCAAGCCCCCCAAAAGGCAGTTCATTTACCTCATATTATAATTTGTCTTTTTTATTATTGTTAGTTTATGAGTATCTTCCAGTTTTTTTTTTTTTCCATTTAAAGGCCTTTTAGTGATATGCATCACAGAGGCTATCTCCTGGTAACCTTTTTTAAAATCCCCAGTCTGGATACTACAATCCTTTTGGGTCCCCGTGAATGTTTTCCAGACCAGGTGGCCCAGGTAATCTGTCCTTGGCCTTCGACACACAAAAAAGTGCTCAGGGGAAGTGAGCTGTTTCTTTAGATACAGCTGTGCTGGAATGGGGAGTGGGAGGCCTCCTTGATGCCTTGCTGGCTCCTTCAATACCTCAAGACTCAGATTGGCCATCTGCTACTGCAGGTTCCTAGTGTAGCTGCCAGGGCTCTTCAAAGTCGTCGTCGTCGTCACAGATGTCAAGGTACACGTCAAAGGCCCCTCAGTTGCAGTTTCCACCAGGAGTGAAGGTGCACTCGTGGAAGATCCCGTCTATGCACATGGCAGTCAGTCACCGAGTTGACATTCTTGGAAGTGTTTCAACCAAAGGTGCAGATGCATCCTGACTCGGCAGCCACAGTAAAGCTGGCCATGCTCCACTGAGAATCCACCTACAGCCCAATCAGAGACCCGACCTTGCCCGCATGAGCCAACGCAGAGCGGCGAAGATATGCACAGGGCCCCTGTCACCGGAAGCACAGAGGAAGGAGTCGTGGCTGAATTTAATGCAGTACGAGGTGGCAGGGTCAGTGCCTCTTCGAAGCTCCACCAGTTTTTCCTTGGACTGGGTGTCAAAAAGACGAATAAGGGTACCCTCCTTGGAGGCCGAGGCCACCACAGGGCCTGGCTGGTTCAGGGACACACAGACTACATCACTCTGATGTGCACTAATGGCGAATGGAGCGAAAGAAGTGCCAGGCTGTGTGCTTGCCAGATCCACAAGCTGCAGACTTCCACACTTGTGTCTGGGAAACAAAAGCAGTTGCTTCTCCAGGCTTGGGCAGAGGTCACACAGCCCCTTGAGGTTGCCCCGAGTGTCAAAATCAAACAGCTTTCGAGGATTGTCCGGGAAGGAGTACACATAGATGCGGCTCCTCAGCATGAGCACAATCTTGTTATGGTGCATGCGCACAGCCAGCACTGACTTGGGAAAGGTGAACTCCAGCACCAGTTTGTCTTTGGAGTCCTTGCCTTCTTGGGAATCGGCCCAGATCAGCACTGAGATCTCTGAGAACTTGGGGCTGCTACCACCGCCCACCAGGGCCAGCAGGTTGGATCGGTGCACATCATCTCTACAAGGCCCACGCTGCCTACCTGCTCGTGGTCCAGATGCCCCTTCTCCATCGTTATAGACACGGATGCCTGTCTCCATGGCACAGCACAAGCAGCTTTGGTCTTGGTTGAAATGTATGCTGGTCACACCTTGAAGTGGCTGCTGGGCCGTGGTCCAGAACAGCTGTCCCATGGATTGTGCTCCAGCTGCACATCACTTTTGCTGACTGGATCTTCAGCCCTCCCCGACCCTTGCCCCAGCTGTCGCCATGAAGTTCTGACCTCCCTAATATTTTTATATGTGTTTTTAGGTATAGATGCTCTGTCCACATGTATGCCTGCATGCCAGAAGAGGGTATCAAATTCTATTATAGATGGTGGTGAGCCACTATGTGGTTGCTGGGCATTCAATTCAGGATCTCTGTAGAGCAGCCAGTGCTCTTAACCGCTGAGCCATCTTTCCAGCACAGAGTATCTTCTAGCTTTATAGCTTATAAATTTCTAAAATTCTTAAATTTCAGAAAAAAACTTCTACCAAATGTGTTCTACATACAAATGAGCTTCTGATTTTAGGCAATTCCATTTTAGTTTTTCTAGTCCAGTGGCTGTTGTGAGGCAACCTTTGAAGTAATGATGCTTGTGGTTTGAGTAAGAATGGCTCCCAAAGGCTCATGCATTTGAATGCTTTGTGTTCAAGGAATAGCACGATTTGGTTGAGAAGGATTGGAAGGATTAGGAGGTGTGACTTTGTTGCAATAAGTGTGACCTTATTTGAGGACGTGTGTCACTGGGAATGGGTTTAAAGGTTTCCAGGCCATGTTTCTCTGTCTGCTTGCGGATCAGGATGTAACTCTCATCTACTGTTTCCGCCCTTGCCTGCAGGTTGCCATGTTCCCTGCCACGATGGTAATGCACCAAATCTCTGAAACTGTGAACAAATCCTAGTTTAAAAGGAAATTAAAAAACAAAATAAAGAGGTGTGTGTGCATGCATGTGCATCCGAGCGTAGGAAAAGTTAAAATAGCTCATTAGGAGTAATTGTTTCTGGGGAAGGGAGTTGGATGGGAAAGGAGAGAAAATTGTGTATTAAGCTTTAATTACTCAAGTAATCAATACATCCATTATGTTTGTAAATAATTAAAGTTTAGAGGCTGTGGTGGTTTGAATAAGAATGGCCACCATAGGCTCATATTTGAAGGGGTTAGGAGGTTTAGCCTTGATGAAGGGAAGCCCCCTGTGGGTGGGCTTTGAGGTTTCAAAAACTCAAGCCAGTCCCACGTCTCTGTCTTCCTGCTGCCTGCAGATCCAGGTGTAGGATTCTCAGCTACTTTGCTAGCACCATGCCTGCCTGTGTGCCGCCGTCTCCCCACCATGATAATGGACTAAAGTGTAAGAAAGTCCCAATTAAATGCTTTCTTTCATAAGAGCTTTCTTCACAGCAATAGAACAGCGACTAAGACAGGCAATGCTGATCTCTTTGAGTGAAGTGAAATTCCTAGTCTTAGTCCCATGTCTGTCTTGTTCTCATGTAACATGCAGCCTTCATGTTTTCTATTCATTTATATGGATATGTATGTTCATAGAGAGAATTTTTCAGTGTATGAAGCTACGTTATATGGATCCTTCTATGACATACTTTTCTACTCCAAAGCTTTACAATGTTAAAAACGATATTTGTTTACTTATTTATGTGTTTGTGTATAGGCGTGGGTCTGTGTGATGTGTGCAACATTGTGAGCTTGTGGACGTCAGAGGACAACTGGCAGGAGTTAGTGCTCTCTTTTTACCACGAAGGTCCTGAGGATTGAGCTCAGGCCATCAGACTTGGGTAGACCCCTTTACCCTCCGAACCATCTTCACAGTCTGTTCTTTATAAAAGAGTCACAGTCATTAACATATGAATTCTGGGTAATAGCGAATACAAACTTAAAAGTGATTTAAAAATAGATTCCATAGACATGCTTTATTTAATTTTGTGGAATCGTCTTTAAAAGAGGCTGCACCAACTTACATTTCATAATCCAAAGGATGTTGGATTTTGTTTCCCTTGTGGTCTCTTACTGAACCTGAAACTCAGTGATTGGCTAGAGTAGCTGCCCAGCAAACCCTGGGATCCTCTAGCCTCCATCCCCTAGTACTGGGCTTACAAAATTGTGCTGCCATGCCTGGCTTTTTATGGGGACGGTGGGATTAGAACATGCTGCTTGCACAGTCAGAATATTTTGGGGAAGGAGAGACTTTTCAGACAAGGTTTATCTGTGTAACAGCCCTGGTTCTCCTGGAACTCACTCTGTAGACCAGGCTGGTCTCGAACTCACAGAGATATGCTTGCCTCTGCCTCCCCAGTACTGGGATTAAAGGACACAGCCAGAATTTTACCCACTGAGTTAGTCTCATTGTATCCAGGTTGTCTCTAAACTCATGATTGTCTCATTAGGGTGAGAGGGATGTTTGTCTGTGTAGCCCTGGCAGTGCTGGAACTCGCTCTGTAGACAAGGCTGGCCTTGAACTCAAAGATCCATTTGCCTCTGCATCCCAAGTGCTGTGCTACCACTGCCTGGCCCTCAATGTCTTTAGACTGTAAATACTTATGAATCCCTAAAGGTTTCTCTCTGTATAGCTCCTTGAATGTCCCTGAAAAGCAAGTAAATGCCATGAGAAAATTTCTATTCGGTATTCTGTCTACAGATAGAGCATCTAGAGAAACAGATCTTGGAGCTTTGTGAAATTACTGACTGAGGAAAAAAAGAGACCTTTTGGATTCACAGAAATGGAAAGAAACAATTCCTTTTTTGACATGGCAACAAATGTCAACTATCTGAAGAGTTAATGGGATCTATCATCTATCTATCTATCTATCTATCTATCTATCTATCTATCTATCTATCTATCTTCTATCTATCATCTATCTATTCATCTATCTATCTATCTATCTATCTATCTATCATCTCTCTATCTATCCATCATCTATCTGTCTGTCTGTCTGTCTCTATTTTCTCTTAGAAATTTCAACTAATGAATTTGCTAGCTTCAAGTTAGTTTCTCAGAATTGAGTATTTTTATTTATTTATTTAAGATTTCTGTCTCTTCCCCCCAGCCGCCTCCCCTTTCCCTCCCCCTCCCCCAACCAAGTCCCTCTCCCTCGTCA
>NW_026067959.1:1856398-1862226 GCF_014885135.2 Alexandromys fortis | reverse complement strand
CTCCTTTCATCGCCTGATGAAGGTTAATATTCAGGAGGATGCCTATATGTTTTTCTTTGGGTTCTCCTTCTTATTTAGCTTCTCTAAGAACCTGAATTATAGGCTCAATGTCCTTTATTTATGGCTAGAAACCAAATATGAGTGAGTACATCCCATGTTCCTCTTTTTGGGTCTGGCTTACCTCACTCAGGATAGTGTTTTCTATTTCTATCCATTTGCCTGCAAACTTCAAGAAGTCCTTGTTTTTTACTGCTGAGTAGTACTCTAATATAAGCTAAAAGTATACAATGGAAAAAAGAGAGCATCTTCAACAAATTGTGCTGGCAAAACTGGATGTCACTCTGTAGAAGAATGAAAATAGAATTGAGTATTTTTGAAAACAAAATCAAAGCAAAAAATCCCAAACAGAACATATATGCCAGTGACCAGCAGAGGGTGCCAAAGAGCTACCGGCACAGCACACAATGAATAAACTTTGTATCCAAAAAGTATCACGGATTGCATTTTTCTGAAGGAAGCGAGGTTAATTTATGCATATAATTATTGCACAGGTGTCTTGTTGCAGCAATCCCAAGAGTTAAGAAGGAAAAGCCTTTTGCATAATAAAACCGCAGAATGTTTCAGAATACAGCATCCTCCTCCACATTCTCTCCAGTTTCACACCCCAGAAACAGCCATTTTGGGAAAACACCATGTATGGACCAGTCATTTTGACCACTGACAGGAAAAATATTATGTGTTTTTTAAGTAATTTGACAACAAAGCGCACATTTGAAAAGGTACTGAAGGGCCTTAGTGAAAGAGTTTTCTCTCCCTCTGGATCTTCAGCTTTTAGCTAATGTCCACCTCTGTAAAGATTTTTTTTTAAAGTCCTGCCACAGAAATTTCATGTGACAAATTTTTAAAAAATATAATAATGCTAAAAAAATATAGTACCTCTATATGGCTGAAAGCCCAAAAACCTTTCCAGTAGGAATTCAGGAGTCCCATCTTTGTTCCTCAGGGGTGGTATATTAATCATTTATTGTGTTTCTCAACAGGAGGCACTGGCTACTGGTGGCCTACAGTGAGAGTAAGTACAGGGACAGGCAGGTTTATGTTTGCATTATGACTTGCGCTCTCTACCCTCACTCCCTTCTCTAACTTTCCAATACTTGACCTTTTGGCTATTAGGTCAGGCTTCATGTTTCTGCTTGGCTGGGAGAGCAAAGAAGGGTGAGCATCATGACTTTGGGTGTGTGAGTGACGTGCACCCCCTTTCCTCAGTGCTCCGGTCTTTAGCATCATCCTCTCGTTGCGGGTTCCTCTTCCAAATCCAAGTATCACCCTGCGTGGTGCCTGCTCATCCTCAGACTGAATCCCAGGCTGCAGTGGGCCTTCTTGTCCTTCTCTGCCATCAAAACTGAAGAAAAAGAAGAAGAAAAATCCCATTTGAGTCTGTTCTTCACCAAGAGTCCCTGTTTCGGCAGCAGGTCAATAGTTTCTAAGCTTGAAAGTATAGACGAATCACTTTGGAATTGTGTTTTTTCTTTTTTAATAATTAAAAAAATTGTGTGTGGGAGAGATGGCTCAGTAATTAAGAGTACTGGCTGGTCTTCCAGAGGTTCTGAGTTGGGGGAGGGTTGAGGGGAGGGGAAAGGCAAGGAGGGGAACAGAGAAAAAAATGTAGAGCTACAGAGAAACCTTGTCTCAAAAAACCAAAAATAAATAAATATAAAAACATAAAAAATTAAATTTCCTTTTAAAGTGCATAATGAAGGGTTGTTAATTATAAGCACCCTTGCACATGAGATCTCAAGAATGCACACATCTCACATAACTGAAATTCTCTCCCCAGAAAGGACAGTCAAGTGTTAGAAAGTTGTCATGTAAGTGTTAGATTTGTAAAGGTATTATTCTTAAATTAGTACACATATTTTTACATATTTATCAGTACCAAATGATGTTTTAATAGATGTGTGTTTTATGTGATGTTCACATTATGGTAAACCTGTCTGTCTTTTCAAACACTCGCCTTTTCTTTTTGGTGAAAAAAAATGCAAAATCCTTCATTCTTGCTTTATTTTAAGCTGTAAAGTATGCTCTTGCTAGCTCTGCTCATACAGATGTGTATGTTACATTTTCATAAAAATATGCACGTGTACCAGGCATGATGGTGTATGCTTGTTCCAGCATTTGGGAGGCTGAGAGAGGAAGACTGTGAGTTCAAGGCTGGGCTGAGCTACGCAGTAAGTTCCTGTCCCAATCAACAATGACAAAATTTGTCTCTAACTGAACATAGTTTGTGATTTATTCTAGTGATTGCAATGACAGGAAATTATTAACTGCTGGGAGATTGGAAGGGACAGAAAAGCCAAACTAGTTGAGATTTGTTAAACTTCTTTTCTAAAAATAAAAATTGAACACCAGAGGGCAGCAAAACACTGTCGGCAAAAAATTCATCCCAACTCCAAGACTGTTTTCCTGAAAAGAAAGGTGTTTGTTAACTAGCTCCTAAGAAGGGCTGCTGGAATATCAGAAATGCATCTCTCTCCACGGTCTCACTCAGCTCCTTCTTCTTGCTTTGTGTTCCTCCACATCACCTCCCCGGCGCCATGATTTTCCCGTGAAGTACACTCACTTGCTCTAGTCAGTGTTTCTGAACACCGATCCCTGCATTCCCAGTGACCCTCTAAAGACTTTGGTCCTCTGCGGAAAGGCAGCCTCTCCACCTTCTGTGTCTCTCTGTTAATGCAGATTCTACCAAGACCCTTCCTTCCCTCAGGCAATAGAACCTGGGAGGTCAAGTGAGCATGCTCATAGGCATGACCCTGTAATGTCCTGAAGAATGCTCCGTACAGTCAAAGAGCTAGGCTGTGCTTGGCTTTATTTTTTGCATGCTTTATTCTAACCCTCTTTCCTCTGCATAAGATGGGGCTGATAACCCAGGATGTCTTCTTACTTGGCTGTCACCTCCAATCCCCCATCCAGGTTGTAAATGACCAAATGTAGTCATTGCTGGCAGGGAGTGACGCTTTCTCTGTGAGACTCCCATGGCTTTGGGGTTGGGTGATGGTCTCTGGTGAGGACTTCTAATAGAGGTGCCAGCAGAGCCTGGAGTATAACTATGAGTGAGTCCCATCATCTCTTTTGTCTCCTTTATACAATGAGGTCACCCTAGATATTGGCTTTTAAGCAAAATTGTGCCCCCGCATCTGATTTGAAGTAGATCTCAAACTTCACCTTCTCCTACAGAATCACACATTTGGTGGTGTAGGTCTGTGGTGTTTATTTGTGGCGGAGGAGAAGTGTAATTTGGTTTGCTCCATAGAACATGCTTGTCTGTGCTAGATCAGTGACAACAATCTCTTTTATTATCTCTATCTCTATCTCTATCTCTATCTCTATCTCTATCTCTATCTCTATCTCTATCTCTATCTCTATCTCTATCTCTATCTCTATAATCTATCTAATGGGACCCACCCATTCACCAATCAAAAATGCTGAAAGTCTTTGAATTCTGGAACAGTAGTGAATGTTCAAGATTATCTAAACTAGGCCAGACACACACACACACACACAGACACACACACACAGACACACACACACACACACACACACAGACACACAGACACACACACACACACACACAATCACAGCTAGTATAGCAACCGGAACTTGGTTAGGTTATACTGACATCACTACTTATTTTCTGAACACCACGGACTTGACTCTGTCTGACAAAACGGACCCCACCTGCAGGATCTGAGAGCTGAGAAATGGGTGAAATTTATCCAAGTGACTGGGTGGTAGGTGTCTTGGAAAGAATAGATGTCCCAGCGCCAGCAACTGTCACCTACTGGCAGGCTGATCTTGGTAGGGAGAGTTGGCAAGGTGTTTCATTTCCTGTCTCTAGTAATTGCTACTCTTCAAAGGGACTTATAAGAACCCACGGCTTGTTCCCTGGGCTGAAGGTTACGATTCGATGACGTGGTAGCTGTATAAAGCACTGGGTACGTTAGGAAGAGCAATGTCGCTTGCCACAGCCTCGTTGCCACCTGACTACCACATCAAGTGGGCGGCTCTCTTAGGCAGCGACCGGTCGAGTTAATGAGAGTTTGCGCCCCTTGAACGAGTTCTTTGGATTTTCTCTTTCCCTTTCTGAGGACCACAGCTGCCCGGCGCTTTTGCTCTCTACCTCACCCAAAGCTGTGGAAGCTCCTCTCATGGAGAGTTCATCTTAGTCACTAAACATTGTACCCTATGGTCCAAAGAGCCTCACCAAAGCCTGCCCCCATTTTGGTTGTTTACTTTCCCTGCAAATGTAAAGTTTCATGGAAACTGGGCTTCAGAGATAAAGAACTTCCACTGTGGTTCGCTTGGGACTGGCCTTCTGAGGAAACGTGGGAGAGGAAGAGGGGAGGAGGGAGGGAAGGAGATGGAGAGAGAGAGAGATGAAGAAAAGCCTACTTCACCCCGTCCTTATCTCCATGTCCCTTCCTCCATGCCGGGAGACTTCATAGCTCTGTCTTGGGTCTCAGATTAAACTTTAAAAGTTCTTTGTATGTCTAGATTCTTTCCCCATATTATTTTCTTTCTTTCTTGAGCAAAAACAGGGGTTGGTGTTTTATAAGGGACAGCACTAACAACTTACTTACTGATGAGGCATTTTGGGATCAGACTGACCTAGGAAATGAGTCTCTCTCTCTCTCTCTCTCTCTCTCTCTCTCTCTCTCTTCCCCCCTCCCCCCCCCACTGATGAGGCATTTTGGGATCAGACTGACCTAGGAAANCCCCCCCCCCCCCCCCCCCCCCACGCACACTGGATGGCTCCTGAGGAGTCTGGCATCTTGACTCAAAGGAAACAGGAGGCACAGAGAAGCTCGTCAGGGTCACTTGTAGTGCTGACATTTAAAGGAAAGTAAAAATCTACAGTACAAAGGCTAAGAATGATGTTCTCACTCTGTTCTATCCACTTGGCCTTATGCTAACATTGGGCTGTTCCTGAAAGCCAGCAGCAGCAAGGTGAGACGCGTCTGTTCGCATCGCGCATCCTGTTCCTTCACTGGCTTCTGTGTTAAGAGCTGTTTCTGAGGGTGCCTTGATTTGAGCGTGACATAAGGTTGTGTGCAGGGTTGTGTTTCCTTGTCACTTTCTGTCCTTCAGGCTCAGCTACTTGTTGTCTCTCTGTGCACCTAAGGAGTAAACGAGCCACTGTAAGGAAAGAGGAGTTAACAACAGTGTCGAGATCTTCTGGGTGGGAATCCAAGAGTATCTTACTTGAATGTTGCTGGGTTCCATCTGCGATTGGCTTAAGTGTAGTAAGGAAGCCACTAGTTTGTCCCGGCTGCCCAGAACTGAAATAATCACATAGAAACCATATTATTTAAACCACTGCTTGTTCCATTAGCTCTAGCTTCTCATTTGCTAACTCTTATGTCTTAATTTAACCCATCTCCATTAATCTGTGCATCACCATGAGGTCATGGCCTACCAGCAAAGTTTTAGCACATCTATTTCCCATGGCGGCTTCATAGCATCTCCCTAACTCTGCCTCCTTTCTCCCAGCAATCAGCTTAGCTTTCCTTGCTTACCTAAGTTCTGCCTTGCTATAGGTCCAAAGCAGTTTCTTTATTAATCAGTGGTACAGAGGGAAATCCCACATCACCTAGGAAGCTACACAAGGAGGAGGAAGTCAGCCACCAGAGTTGGGTGTTCACTGCAAATGCTGAGGAACGCTTGTTTCACCATGGCCCCTGCCCCAGCCAAGGCTCTCTCTTCTTTTTTTTTTCATAATAACATTTTTTTAATTAATTTATTTATTTATTAAAGATTTCTGTCTCTTCCCC
>NW_026067959.1:1737281-1855386 GCF_014885135.2 Alexandromys fortis | reverse complement strand
TCCATTGCTGGTGGGAATGCAAACTTGTGCAACCACTCTGGAAAGCAGTGTGGAGGTTTCTCAGGAAATTTGGGATCAACCTACCCATGGACCCAGCAATACCACTCTTGGGAATATACCCAAGAGAGGCCTTATCACACAACAAACGTATATGCTCTACTATGTTTATAGCAGCATTGTTTGTAATAGCCAGAACCTGGAAGGCTCTCTCTTTTTAAGTCTCTGGTTGACTCCTCCCTTCCTTGGAGTCCTGACTGAGCAATTGAAGGGTTTGATCCTGCCACATGGCTCAGACCTGAGCCTTATTGTGAGGACAGAAGGCGAAAGGTACTGCTATTGCCTGTTCTGTCCCTCTCTAAGATGCCTTAACTGTGTTGTGTAATTGATGGGACCTAGTCCTACAAAACCCAGTTATTTAGAGTTTCTTAGAGTTACTATATGGAAGTAGATGGTACTTAATTAGTTTTTCTTTTTATCTCCTTGAGACAGGGTTCCTCTGTCTAACAGGCCTGGCCTTCTGAGAACTCATGTTGTAGACCAGGCTGGCGTCCATCTCACAGAGATTCATCTGCTTCTGACTGCTGCTGAGTCCTGGAGTTAGCACCTAACAAGTTTTTCTGTTTGAATAATGCAGTAGCTATCCACTGGTGTTGAATTTGTGTTTAGACACAGGCAAAGGATTTAAATATTGGATCGCTTCAGCTGGACTGGTTGAAAAGTCCTTATTTGAAGTGGGTCAATGTTCCTTTTTAATGTCCTCCAGGCATGCTGTGTGTCCCAAGGTCTGTTGTGCTGTGTAGGGTCACTTGAAGACCGTCATGGAATGACCACCTTGCCTGACCGGGAAGGGAAGTGGCCTGAGGATGGGCCTGGGTCTGGGTTACTCTTTCCCCGTCTTCTGGGTGTCCAGCCAAATACGTTTGGTGTTTTCACTGTGTCCTTGATATATTTACACATTCTTTCTCTACTGCACCTTTTCATTCCTTTGTTTCATTCCGTTTCTTCTGATAGATCGTCCAGCCCACGGTGTCTTTCTTCATTCTGACGGTCACCCAGTAGCTTGTGTTTTGATCGTTCTCCAGTTCCAAATTTCACCGTTCCCTTTCCAAAGCTGTATTGTTACTAGTCTGCCTTTTCTGACTCCTGGGTGAGTTGTTCAATTTTGTTTTGATCTCTTTGAATATGGTAATTATAATCACTTCAAAGTTTTGCCTGGAAAGTCATCATCTGGACTATGCAAATAGGTAATTTTATCATTTTTTGTGCCATTCACATTCCCCCGTCTCCTTGACACCTGTTTGTATCCTATTATTTTGTATAATTTTCTAAAAAGCTCTTACTTAACCCAGGCTAGTCTAGAATGTGTTGTGTAGACTAGGTTGACCTTGAACTCATTATTCTCCTGCTTCTGCTTCCCAAGGGCTGGAATATAAGCAGGTGCTGCCACACTTCCTGAGCTCTGATTTTACCGCATGCCCATGTGCTGGACATTGGATTTGAAAAAGTTGCAAACATATTTCGAGACTTAATCTGTTATCTTTCTTTGCAGAGGATTTTATTTGGCTTTTACTAGGTGCCCGGAGGTGTTTGGGCATAGAATCCAGTACCATGTTAATTGAATTGAGAAACTGAGACTTGCGGCCAAGCTGCACGTGAGAGCAGATTGAGACGCAGTCTGTGCTCGTTTCCAGGATGCGGCCCTCCGGAAGCCAGCCCTGAGCACTGCCCCCTCCCTGGAGGCCCTGGACTTGAGACTACCTTTTCTTTCTGTTATTCTCATAACATGTCAGAAGTACAGCTCTGCCTTGTATCTGCCTCTTAGGGGCAGCAGCTCCAGATGTGGATCCGGCGTCTCCGAATTTCCAATTTTCACTACATCCCTGCCAACTCATTCCTCACTCGCTTGCTAGCTATTTGATCCTTTCATGAAAATATTTTTGTTCGTTTCATCTGACTTTAAAGGTTGTCTTCAGAATTCTCTAGTCTGCCGTAAATGGAAATAGAGCTTGGGAGAAGATCTGTGGAGGTTGGCTTGCGTTTGTTTCCACAGGGAAACGTTTCTGGTTGCTTTCTCTGCTCCTAAGCCCATCAAAAGCCAGCTCTGAGTTCACCAGAAGCCCCCTAATTGCACCGAGCCTTACAGCAACACAGGAAGCCTGTCACCGAGAACCTGTGACCCTGCGGTTCTGTATCGCACAGGCAAAGTAAAAGTCAGTTGAGATCAATACACCTTAGCAGTTCACTATAATGGTCTCACCATGGTGTCCACCCTGAGAGAGAGATGGGAGAAAGGACCTGCTGGCTAAGAGAAAACAGTGAAGCCTCTCTCTTCAGACCTGAGCTGTGCCTTACACAGCAAGCACACTTTCACACTGCCTCATGTTATAGACATGGGTGGTTAGTTTTGGACGCTTGTGTTTCTCCCACTGGCTTCCACTTTCAAGTTTCAGCATGCCGTTTGTTCAGAACAGAGCACATTACAGGGTGGACTTTGGATCCCACCTGGGCTGAATGCATCTGGGCTGGAGCCTGGAATTTGCATTTCATGCAAGTTCCCAGGTGGGGCTGCTGGGTTGAGGACCACACTTAGACAATCTTCAGGCTACTGTAGTCTCTTGAGGGCAGGAAAGTGTAATACACCCATCTTGGTTTTTCACATTAATCAGATGCTCAGACCAGTGAACCACACTTATGTAATATTCATGGTTTTAATAATAAAGGTTTTGTTGCCCCCCCCCCCATTCCTTTAGTGTTGGAGATTGAACCCAGGACTTCGCACACACCAGGCAAGAGCTCTGTCTCTGAGCTACATTCCTGGCCCTTTATCACTTTGTTTATAGTATTTACTTGATTTTGACAATTTCATCTATGTAAATAGTGTGTTTCGATCCTGCTCACCCCACCGTAGCTCTCTCTTATCCCTCCCACTCTTGCTACGCTGTTGTCTTGGATATTGGCAGTTCCCAGCCTGTACCGGGTGCTTCACGGTGGCTCTGTTGCTTACAGTCAGAATCACAGAACCCTTGGTCTGTAGTTTCTTCTTGTCCCAGATATAATAGAGGAGGCTTCTGGGTCCTGAAACTGCTGTTGGGACATTCTCTCTTAAGGATGATTCTTCACTTTGGCCTTGAGAAGTGAGCACAGTCTCTCTGAGCAACAAGCAGAGTGGTAGTGTCCAGCCCTTAACCGAAGAAAGACTACAAGAACTTAGAGTGGTCTATTTAGTCTAATCACAGAGGTGAAACATGGTGTCTTAGTTAGGGTTACTGTTGTTGTGATGAAAACATCATGGCTAAAGGCGACTTGGGGAAGAGTTTACTTCCCTCACAGTTTCATATTGCAGTTCATTATCAAAATCAGTAAAGGAGAGAACATAAGAAGGGCAGGAACCTGGAGGCAGGAGCTGATGCAGAGCCCATGGAGGGGTGCTGCTTACTGGCTTACTCCCCATGGCTGGCTCAGTCTGCTTTCTTATAGATCCCAGGACCTCCAGGCCAGGGGTGATTCCATCCCCCATTGATCCTAATTAAGAAAATAAGGTTTCTCCACAGCCTGATTTCTCAGTAGAGGCCCCCTCCTCTCCAGTAGCTCTATCTTGTGTCAAGTTGACATACAATTAAACCAGCACACATGGAGTCAAGATGCTACACAAAACGATCAGGAAGATAAATAAAAACAAAATCAAAAATAAGAGGAGAAAGAGCCTTCAGAGTTTGAAGCAAGTGGTCACATATGACCTACCCCAGGCTCTGGTTGAGTGTGTCTGAATAAATGCCCACAGGAGAGCTGCTGTTCACTGATTGCATCTGGTAGAAGGGAAAGGACTTCCACGTGGGTAGGATGGGGAATAGACAAAGCCTTTCTATGGCACTTGCTGGCTGGTCTTCTGTGTGGGACCTGCATTCATAACCCTGTATTCTCCTGGTGCAGAGAGAGGCCTTTATGTTTGGTGAGATGCTAGATTAGGGTGTTTGATGTCTGCCACATGCCTGGTATCTCTAGTGAAAGTGAAGAAAGAAATGAAACACAGTTTGTGTGCTTCATTCTGCTGGGAGACGCAAGGCTGTGGCAGGTGTGGGCAGAGGGCAAGGATGAATAAGGAAACGGAATGTGAACTTTTAAATGCACATTAGGACTCTTTAGTCAGTCAAAGAAGATGCTAAACGACTACAGTGGAGGAGTGGAAGAAGGGCCATTCTATCTTGTGAAGGGCTATGAGAGCATTGGTAAGCAACTCTTCCATGTATCCCAACCTGGTCAGTAAGTTATGACTAGGGGCTTGGAGCAGAGCTCTACCGGATGCTATTGGTAGAGGATTGCTTGGTCTAATATTTTTGTTGTTGTTCATTTTTTTTCAAGACTACACAGGTTTCTCTGTGTAGTCATGACTGCCCTGAAACTTGCTCTGTAGACCTGGTTGGCCTCAAACCCAGAGATCGGTTTGCCTCTGCCTCCCGAGTGCTGGGATCAAAGGCGTTCACTACCAGATTGCTTGGTTGAATCTTGAAGTCTTCATTGTTAATTATTGCCGTTAATAAAACAAGTCAGGATTCTATAAAAAACAAAACAGCATTCTTCTCAATGGAATGTAGGCGCCCTTCCCTCCAGGTGTGTCCGCAGACTCCCAGTCAGCGTCGTATTGGAGCCCCTCGTGGCTTCCGTAGTAGCCATTATGGGTTGAGTGCTGTTGTTAGTTTCTGTCAGCCTGATATGAATCCAGACATACCCGGAAAGAGGGAATCTCAGTGAGGAATTGTTTCCATCAGATTAGTTTGTGGGCATATCTTTGGGGGCTGTTTCTCAACTGTTGATTGATGTGGGAGAGCTGAACCCACCGTGGGCAGTGCCATCCCTGGGTAGGTGGTCATGGGCTATAGAAGAAAGCAGGGTGAGCGAGCCATGGGCGGCAACCACATTCCTTCTGCTTTGGCTTCGGCCTCCAGGTTTCTGCGTGGCTCTGGTTTTCCCTGATGATGAACTGGAACCCGGGAGATGAAATAAACCCCGCTCTCTCTGGATTGCTTGTAGTCAGTGTTTTATTGCAGCAATGGAGCGAGCTAAGTAGGACACAGAGGTAACAAAAACTCACCCAGAAGTTCAAAATTCTTTGTATCAGGAGAATAAAAGGTCAGTTGATTCTATCAGAACTCTTAGAGTCTCCTGAGCCAAGTTCATAACTAATTCAACTCCAGGCTAGAGGGCAGCTAATTTCCTTGCATACCTCTAAATATTTAGACAGAATTAAGTTAATACGCACTGGAGCTAAATGTGGCCGACATGGAGTTGGCCTTCCCTTACCCTGCCTTGGCCTCGGGTTCCCTCTTTATTGCTTGCTTTCCTTCCTAATTGCCACGTCTGTGCTTACTTCCTCACCTGCGGAGAGTGTATCCTCATGGTAGCGAGCTGCACAGCTATGGCTTATATTTTGCTACCATCTTGGGTACAGTTTGCTGCAAATAAGGACATTTACAATCTTCGGGAGATGTTGAAATAGTCCCCAAATAGCAGGCACACAAACTCTTTGCCTGATTAGCTGAAAACTGATTAAAACATATGGCTTACGGACCGAGTTGCCAATTTTATGTCTCCATTAAAGTGCTGTGTGGTCTTGTATAATGAGGCAAATTGTAGAATCTGATGTTTATGGAACATTAAAAACTGTGGAGTTCAGAGGCATAGATCACATGGCGGTTCAGATGAATACAAGCTTTTTGCATTAGGAGGGCTCAATATCTTTAGCTCCCGTAAGCTCTGAGCTACACTTGCTTTCCATTTTAGATTATGCTTCCCATCTACTGCCTTTTACTTTATAGTGGGCAAGGTCGCTGGGTGGTGTGGGACAATTCTGTATTCTGTCAATTACATTTTAAATAAACACTGATTGGCTAGTAGCCAGGCAGGAAGTATAGGTGGGGCAACCAGACAGGAAGTAGAGCCAGGTCAATGAGAACAGGAGAATTCTGGGAAGGAGGAAGCCCATTCCTCCCCAGTCCTGCCCAGACATGGAAGATGAAAGATGTGACCTACCCTACTGAAAAAGGTACCGAGCCATGTGGCTAACATAGATAAGAGTAATGGGCTAATATACATGATAGGACCTAATACGAAGCCTGAGCTAATGGGCCAATCAGTTTATAACTTATGGAGACCTCTGTGTGATTTTCTTTGGGACCTAAACAGCTGTGGGAACTGGGCTGGACAGAAACCCCGACAAGCATGCCTATGAGGAGGAATGTTTCCTTTCATGGTTTATACTACAAGCTCAGTGCTGAGGGTTAAATTGTATCCTTGGGAAGACACATTGAATGTCTAATTCCCGGCACCTCAGAATGGAAATTTACTGATGGTGAATAATTTTTTAAGGGATGAAGTTATACTGGTGGGGAGGGGTGGGGAGCCCTAATCCAGTGTAACTGCTGTTCCTCTATAAATGTGTTGTGAAGACACAGCCGCACACGGAGAGTCCCCTGTGCAGACAGCCTGTTGGAATGACACATATACATGCCAAGGAATGCCAGTGGTTGCTGACAAGCCAGGATGAACTGCCCCATGCCTTCTAGAGGAACCATGGCCCTGCCGACACCTCCTAAGACTTGCCGTCTTCAGAACCCAGATAGTACATTTCTGTCGTTAAAGGTTTGCTATGGTATCCGTGTAGGACAAACAACTAGTCTGTCCAGTGATCTCCTCCTCTGGCTGCTTCACTCACACAAATGGTTGAAGACGACCCGGATGGCATAATACAATATGATGGAAAGAGGCGTGGCTGGGAAGGCAGACCAGCTGGTCGCCACACTTGCTGGTTCTTTTGCCTGGAATGTTCCAGGTTGTCTTTTGCAGTGACTACTGCTCCGTGGCTTTCTTACCATTCCCCTCCTCTTCGTTTCAGCCCATTTGATGGCGGATGAAGGGATGGGCAAGGCACTTAAAATTCTGAAGTTAGCCAGTGTTAGCCCACACTTGATCTCCCTTGAGCAACAACACATCATCCAACGCTTCACTCCAATAGCTCCCATCCCCCAAACTGCCTTTTTATTTTTTATTTTATTTTTTTTTTTTTGGCTCTCGGTGCTGCTAAGCATGGGAAAGCAGCAGCCATCAATGTATTGTTTCTGCATCAAGCGAATATGGCGTCTCTGACGTCATCATCAGAAACTCATGTTCTGGTGTCATTCAGCCAGCTCTTTGTTCTGAGGTCTGGCCTCCACCTTGGCTATCTTCCAGTACCAGGTTGCACTGTAGCTCATGCCTGCACGAAGCAGCTAGCATTCCTTCCTGCCATTTCCAACAGCCCACACCCACTGCAAATCTTCCTGGAGCGAAGAGTTTGTTTTGCTTCAATTTCATCTTATAGATCCCTCTAGAATACAGGCCGGTAATTTTTTTCCTTTGCATTTTGTTGGATCCATTACAATGTAAGTTTCTCGAGCCAGGAGATTCATTCTGTTTCTTCATTTTCTTAGTCTTATGACTGGGTGGCATTTGAGACTCCAGGTTTTGGAGTGGGGATCAATTGCTGAACTGATAGAAGACTGCACCAGCTGTGTGTGTGGGTAACCAGAACATTCCATAGCTTCAGAACTCTTAGCGGGAAGCCTGCGGGAGAGGCTCCTGGAAGTGGAGCTGGTCTGGGCAAAGTGAGCCCAGAGTACCACCTTCTCAGGTCTCCTTGGTGAAACCCACAACATAGCCTCTGTAGAACTGTAGAGCTGGGTTTGATGGATCCCTCTTCGGTGACCATCTCATGCGGCCTTAATAGAGTCTTGATATTCTCACACCCAGCTTCCTTTCCATACTAAACAGCTATGAGAAACCACACACGAACGCTACTAAAGCATAAACCCTTCTTCCATCACACACCTCGAGGACCCTGGTGAAAGTAATGAAGAAGATGATGCATATGGCTCGAAGCCTTCTAGTATGGTCCATGGATTTCATAACAGATGTTGCCCTTTTGGGAGCAGGACCAGTTTAAAGCACTCAGATTTGACCAAGGTTTATATTGAGAACCTCCATTACAAACTACGATAGCTTTTCCAAACCCTTCCTGCTTGTGTTCTCCAACCTCCCACACGCCATCATCGGGACACTGCCCTGTCATGACAGGATGCAAAGCAGTGTGGTAATCCGACCTTACTACACTTAAAACAAAATCAAGAATTTCAATTTACCTCATTTAAAGAAGCGTTATTGACGTCTGGTGTCATACATCTCCTAGCTGTTTGCAATAGAAAACTCCTCAAGGACACATAGGTATTGCCGTGTCTTGTCACCGAGTTAACCCTTTGCTATGCTTCATGTCAGCAAATAAGCTTGCCTTGAGTCTGCCAGATCTGTCAACAGGAAGATTGCAGCGCTCACTGGGGGGGGGGGCGGGGGGAGGCTGTGGACTAATGTGACATCGTTATAGCAAGTCCAAAAGCACCAAAGGAAACTTACGCAATAGCACGAGCACACAATTACAGCAGACGGCAAATGTGGTGTCAATTATTATAAGAAAAATATCACATTTTATCACAGCATTTTAGGACGTAATGATAAAAATTAACATAAGAGGAAATTTTATTAAGACTTAAAAAATGGCTGGGCAGGGGACCCTTACAACTTTAATCCTAGCAATCAGGAGAAAGAGGCAGGTGGATCTCTATGAGTCTGAGGCCAGACTGCTCTCTCTTTATATCTCTATGAGTTCCCAGCTAGCCAAGATTATATAGTGAGACCCGTCTAGAAACAAACAAAAACAAACCAACCAACCCAGACAGCCCCCACTTCCAGAAAAATGTAAACGCAAAACAAAAATGTATTCCTACTAGCAAGAATATTAGTACATGTTCTAATCCCTCCATACAGGAGGATGAGGCAGGAGGGGAGGGAATCGGAGATAACAGAGGAGGTTTTCACTCACACTGTTCCTGCTACTGACTCTTACGTCGAGGGCGCTGCAGTTGGGCTCAGGGTTAAGGAGGGCTCAGTGGTTAAGCACTTGTACTACTCTTGCAAAGGATTCGAGTTTGAGTCTCAGCATTCACATTAGGCCACTAAAAACCATCTGTAACCACAGCTCCTCGGGTTCCAGTGATTCTGGTTTCCATGAGTACCTGCATTTAGGTGCACATACCCATGACTTAGTGGTTAAGAGCACTGACTACTCTTCCAAAGGTCCTGAGTTCAATTCCCAGCAATCACGTGGTGGCTCACAACCATCTGTAATGAGATCTGGTGCCCTCTTTTGGAAGGCACCTGGTCAGTCGTCCTCATCAACTTAGACCATTAAGCCCAACACGGACAAGTTCAACAGAACCACCAAATACGGGCTGCCCATGTATGTTTAGCATTGCCAGGGCATAAATTTCATTTTTTTTTCCAATTTCACCCATACAAGTATGTAGATAATTAAAACTAAAAATAAATCTTTTAAAACCAACAGTGCAGCTCATTCTTACGTATTTTAAAATTTGCAGACAAATGTGAAAGTCTAGCTTTGCATTGAGATAACTGTGGTAAAAGAAGACAAGTGTCAGGTATATGTCTTAGAATATCTAGTTTAACACAGATAGCCTACTTTGAAATTACAAATTATTTTCTACTGGATATCTACTTTTTAATTTCTTAGAAAGCAAAAGTAGAATTTAAACTTTTTTTTTAATTAATTAATTTATTTATTAAAGATTTCTGTCTTTTCCCCACCGCCACCTCCCCTTTCCCTCCTCCACCCCCAATCAAGTCCCCCTCCCTCGTCAGCCCAAAAAGCAATCAGGGTTCTCTGCCCTGTGGGAAGTCCAAGGACCACCCACCTCCATCCAGGTCTAGTAAGGTGAGCATCCACGAAACTGCCTAGGCTCCCACGAAACCAATAGGTCCAGTAGAATCAAAAACCCGTTGCCATTGTTCTTGAGGTCTCAGTAGTCCTCCTTGTCCGCTATGTTCAGCGAGACCAGTTTTGACCCAGGCTTTTTCAGACCCAGGCCAGCTGGCCTTGGTGAGTTCCCAATCCCCATTGTCTCAGTGTATGGGTCCTAAGTTCCTTGCTTGTGCTCTCTCTCCTTCTGCTCCTGATTTGGACCTTTTTTGAGACAGGGTCTCTCTTCACAGCTTTGGCTGTCCTGGAATTCACTGTATGCAATATAGACTGATCTTGAATTTACAGAGCTCTGCCTGCCTCTGCTGCCTGAGGGCTGGATTCGAGGCATTGTGCTAGCATACCTGGCAAGACAGAAATTTTTTGTTTTTACTTTGGAGGATTCTGATTCTTTTCATATTTGGTTTAGATAGACTTTGAGATTCAGTGATCTCTGCTTTTAATGCAAACTGTTCTTCAGATATTGCAACATGGAAATAAGTGAGTAAAATACACATGTTTTAGTAAAAAATATCTATGGCTTTTCGGATCACTCTATATACTTAAGCTGTCATTAAGTTAGAGACAGTTGTTGGTGGGACAGTCTGCCTTGCCCTCCATCACCAGGAAGAGTCCTATCTGCTCATCTTTTGCACAAATGCTTTGGGATATCCTGTCTTATTGTGGGGATATCCTAGGGTCAGACGTCCTCTCAGATGATTATGTAACAGTATATCATTGATTTGAGGTAACCATGGTTGTACTGTTGATTTAATAATAGTGTTTCAAGCTGGGTGTGGTGGTGCATGCCTTTAATTTCAGCACCTGGGAGGCAGAGGCAGGGGGATCTATGTGAGTTCGAGGCCAACCTTGTCTACATAGTAAAGGCCAGGCAGCTAGGGCCACACAAAGAAGCTCAGTCTCCACCCTTCCCACCGCTGCCAAATAGTGGTTCAGGTAAAGCAAGAATCATCATACTTAACTGATAAGATCATGTTGATTTCATTAATGTTGAAAAGCATTAAAAGCTACATTGTTTTCAAGAGAAATAGACTATTCTGATATCTTTAGCACTTTTCTTGTATGTATATGTACGTATATTACTCTGTGTTGTAGATTATGCATACGTTCCTATATCATATGCATGCCATTAACCTACATGATATCCATTGTTGGAACTTTTTTATTTCCAAGCTTTCATACACACACACACACACACACAGACACACACACACAGACACAGACAAACACACACATACACACACAAACACACACACACTGTATGTGGAGCATACTTCTTCCTTGTACTCCCGAATCTCCTCTTTTTTCCTTCTTTCCCTTCTTCTGTTTGTCCCCTCTGTCCTCCTACATAGTTCTACTTGCATGTCATATATGATTTTATGTATTTATAGAATCTAGGAAGCACAAATGAGAGAAAACACGCATATTTGTCTTTCTGTGATTAGCTCAATGTGATTACTTTTGGTTGTATCTGTTTTCTGCAAATGATAAACTTCATTCTTTTTTATTTTTTATTTGAACTTCATTCTTTATAGTTTAAAAAGCCTTCATTACACACACACACACACACACACACACCTTCTTTGGAAGTGCAGTTTGAACATACCACTACAGATTAGAAAAAGCACAGGCTGGCATTGGGCAGAAACGAGAAAGAATCCCAAGGCAGTGGGGAAACCAGGCACCACACTCTCTACTCCCATGTGGTGTCCTCACCAGAGGAAATGAGCCTACAACCTGTGCGACTATTTTGAAAGTCACAAAAGAGCATATGACTCGAATGTGATTGTCCACATTGGTTTCTACTTAGCCAAGAACAGGACGCTGCAGGTGGATGATTAGTCACCAAACTGTAAGGTGTGGGAGTTGTTTCCTGGTTGTCATGGATACTTCTGGAAAGACCCAGACTCTTAATGGCCTCAGCTCAGTCTCCAACTTCTTTCTATGACCTCACTCTGTCTCACCCACGCCACGATGCTATTGATGTTGTTCTGTGGACAGGGGTGAGGAGGCCGTGTGGGGGAATTTCTCAGCATGTCACTTTAAATATTTAGGGTCCGATTATCAACTTGAAAAAGTCAAAACTTCAGAAATTTGGCTAAAATAGGTATAGAAGATGGTTTTAGATGTACGTATTTTAAAACACCCTAAAAGGAGTCATTGGAGAGACATGGGATCCTTGCTGAGGAAAGGCTGCTTGTTTCTCCGTGAGGGTGGATTCTGTTCACTGTTAGAATACAGCCTGGGAGGTTGGGACAGAAAGAGGCGGCCCAGGCCTCTGCCTCAGTGACCCCTTAGGCCTATCATCTGTCCCCTGTGGACCACTGGGATAGTTTCCCCTGCTGTCTGTTCCTAGCTTTCTTTATTAGTAGTAATTTTGTTGCAATAAAAAACAACATAAACTTACCATTTTAACCATTTCTTTGTGCACAATTTAGCAATGCTGTGAACACGCACATCACCCCACATCTGCTCTCCAGTTGTGCGTCTTGCACAACCGAGAGTCTACATCCAGTGAACAACAATTCCACATTAGCCCCGCTCCCACCTCCTGGGATACAGCACTCCATCTTCTGTATCCGTGATTTGGCTAACTCGAGGCACCGTGCCAAAGTGGAATCATGCCGTGTTTGTCTTTTGCAGCTGGCTTGCTGAGCTTAGTGTGATGTCTTTACATCTCATCCGTATCCCAGCACACCAAATCTCTTTCCTTTTTAAAGCTAACGGGATGGGCATTTTAAAAAGGCCCCAGGGAGCAGACGACATGGAGGGTGTCTCCTCATTCTTCTTGGCTGCTTTAGATTTTTCTGGAAATGATCCTTAAGGTCTTTTAGATATCCATGCCTCCAGGTTTCAACCGGCAGGGCCAGTATGGACTTTCCGAGGATACAGATAAAGAAATGAACCAGACCGCCCTGCACAAGGTCTATTTATGTCTTTTCTGCCCTTTAGAAGAATCATGCTCTTTTAACTTTGAGTAGCGGTTCTTAGTGCAGGTGGGTGGTGAGTGTGTGACTGTCTGCTCCTCCAGGGGACATTTAGCAGTAGTTAATATTTGCTATAATATGGAGAGGGTACCCTTAGCACCTAGTTGGTGGAGGGTCAGGATGCTGCAGAAGGCTGAACAGCTTCCACAGTTATCCAGTGCTGACGTCAAGATGTGTTGACGTCAAGACGAGCTGACGCGGAGAAACTCATGAAGGCCCACTGTGTGTGGAATGTGACCGATGGGGGAACTTCTAGTCTTTCTCCATACTGATGAGTCCCTCTTTCAGGCCTGGCTTATCCTGAAATAGAACAACGTCCATCTACGTCACATGCTTGGAGTTGATAGAAAGATCACATCAACAGTGGCTTCTTACATAAACATCATTTGTCAAAACACAAAGCTCTTCAAACAGCTGACATTTGGGGAGCGCAGCCTCTGTCCTGCTCTGGGAGCCCCAAACTAGAACATGTTATGCTAATGTAAACAGGACAAGCCCCTTGAGCCTCTGCACTGTTTACCAGGAACCTGCTAGAGTAAACAAAGTTGTTAAGTTTAATTTAGCGAGCAGCTGGCCTCACTTCGAGCTCTGCATTTGCAGACCAGTAGCAACAACTATGGGGGCGGGGATCTGACAGACACCGGGGTCCACATTTATCAAGGAGGGGAGGGTTTCTGAGAGCTTGCCAACGGTGGTGGGGGGTGGGGGATGATGGTCAACTTCACCAACTTAAAAGCCAAAGAAGGCATTCTAAGCATCCTCCATGCTCTGAGGCACTGAGGCTGTCTATCAGGGTCTATGCGAGCCAAGCACGTAGGTATGGGAGGTTTAGAGAGCCCTCTCCCCACGGGTGGAAATCACCGTCTTAAAAGTTGTGCAGGGTTTCCATTTGTTCGTATTTAGAATTCCAATCGACAGAGGCGCAGGCAAAGAGTGAAGGCTCTTAGGGGACATTACAGCCCCACCGGCATCTCCAGAGGTTCCATGCTGTCCTGATTGGAACAGGCAAACCATTTCTTGACAACCCGCACTATGCTTGCAGGACTGGCATGGAGCACATCTTTGTTTATTCTCCAGCGAGGCTGGTTGAGTGGGAAAAAGCTCACGTTTAAAGGCTGGGACTGGTTCACAGGGAAACACAGGTTAGTTTTGTCCTCTGGGTCCCCAGTTCAGTTGCAGCTTCCCATTATTTCCTTCTACTTTTGCGCTATCAACCCGACAAAAGTTACAGGTGGTCCTCCATGCTGCAGTTCAGCATCCAGACAATAACCTCAAAAGCACACATCTTGGCTCTAGCCTCACAGGTTGGGTGTGCTTGGGTAATTTTCTTGACCTTTTGTGCAGCATGTTTGCAGGTGAAAGGAGAAGGAAAATACGTGCACCTGCTTCAGATGGCTGTGTGGATCTGAACGGCTTAATTCTTGCAAAGAGCGCATAGGGCAGGTTCAGGTGGATGGGGGAGACTTGATTTGCCAATAAACATCTGACCCCTTAAACGGGAAGGTGAAAATTCATGAGTTAGGTTGTGAATTTCGCAGCCTTTGCTGTGGGAAGCAGATTCCCTAGAGCCAGAGTGCCTGCATTGAAGCCCCAGTGACCCCGAGCTGATTTTCAGTTTCAGTTACAGAGGGTTTTGTCCTTCCAAGGCCTTCACTTTTTGAGGGTCCCATGTGTCCTGGAAAGTGCTCACTGGATTTCACTAGGCTGCCCTGGAGCTGACTAACCACAAGTCTGTTCTTCCATTGGGTAAATATGATCTTGTGGTAGCTAGTCCAAATTGGGTAACAGGAATTTTCTGGAGCAGGGAACTGGCGTGTCTGAAGACAAACCTTGTAGTTCAGGAGTTCTCAACCTTTCTAACCCTTTAATACAGTTCCTCATGTTGTGCTGGCCCTCCAACCATAAACTTTTTATCACTACTTCATAACTACAGTTTTACTACTGTTATGAATTATAATTTAAACACCTGTGTTTTCTAATAGCTTTAGGTGAACCTCATGAAAGGGTCATTTGATCCCCAAGGGGTCTCAACCATTACTGTGGTTCCTCTGACATGAAAGTGGGTTGAAGCAATTTTGGAGAGAGCTGTGAAGAACATGGGTCAAGTGTCCAGCTAGGATGCCATGGGGGGTGGGGGGACCGGAATGGGATAAGTTAGGCCCTAAAGCTCTGGCTCGCTTTCACTTTCTGACTTGTGGAACCCTCGTTCAGAGACTCAGGTAGAGGACTGGCTCATCTCTCAGGAACCTGGCTGGAGAGATGTCCCAACACTGACTGCTTCCATCTAATTGAGTGAGGTTTTGCTGTTGAATTCCCAAGAGAAGGGGCCAGAAAGGTGGGACCTGGAGTGCTTAGGAGTGGCCTGTCTTGAATGCCCTCCTTCCTCACCTTTATAGAGGTGTTTCCAGGCCCTGGTCTTCCCCTGGGGGCACCCATGGATGGCCAACGCTTAGTTAACTAATTTTATATTTTTACTTACATTTTAATTTATTTACTGTATTGTGTGGGGGCATGTACGTCAGAGATTGGGGACAACTTGTGGGAGCTGGTTCTCTCCTTCCACCACATAGCTCAGGGATCAAATTCAGGTCATCTGGCTTCGCCTGTTGAGACATCCTACTGGTCTATTTACTAATCTTCAAGGCGGGGTCTCTTGTGCAAAATTACCACTGCTCTTGTAAGAAAACGATATTCACTTATTAGCGTGTATGCATGCGTGCTGTGTGTGTGTGTGTGTGTGTGTGTGTGTGTGCGCGCGCGCCCCCGCGCGCGCGCATGTGTATGTGTGCTGCAGCATGTATGGGGAGACCAGAGAATCAACTTATGGTTGTTTTTCCCCTTTTAACTGGAATGTGGGGATCAAACTAAGTTTACCCGGCTTGGTAGCAAGCATGTTTACCCACTGAAGCATTTTGTTGGCCCCTGTTAGGCAGTTTTTACTGGACAACGACGGGTCTCCTTTGGCTCTCCCCGCTGACCCACAGGCTCATGTCCTAATCTCCAGGACTGGTAAGTAGGGGCTTATTTGGAAATAAGGGCTCTGCATACACCACATATTATGGTTAGGCTCTCGGTTTTGGCCCTCGTCTGATACGCAGTGAGCTGATGAAAAGGGAAAACTTGGAGACAGGCCCATATCCTTGGGGAGGATGTTGTATGAACACAAAGATGCATTTCAGGGTGACGGTGCAGGGACAACAATGACGCCCCCCCAAACCTCCAGACTCCAGAAGACAGAATGGATTTTTTCTCAAAGTCCTCAGAAGGAATTAACCTTGCCATGATCTCGACCTTGGACCTTTAGTCTCAAAACTGTGAGGCTACCTGTCTGCTGTTTAAGCCACTCAGTGTAAGGTGCTTTCTTGTATCAACCCTAGCAAAGGAACACTAACATGAATGTTAGGGCTTTCTGGGAACAAGCAGTGGCTTCCTCCCAAGCTGAGCGGTCGGCCCAGCACCATCCAGACAGTCCTGTTATTGCCAATCATGTTTTATACAGTGACCCGTGCTCTCATTCTGCCCCAGATTCCTCTATATATCTCCAGTGGAACATCGCCTTGCTGTTCCAGGCTGTGCATGTGGGGGCCGAGAGCGGAGCTCTTTGTTTAGAATTTGCGTGGTATACATAAATAACAGCTATGAGCATATGGAGAACTTTCAAGCCAGAGGCATTTCAGAATTAGGCAAGGGAGAGAGGTTTCATTTGTCAAAGACATTTCCTGCTCAAATTCATCACTAGCTTCCCCGCAGCCTCCCTTCCTGGGGCCCCCCCTCTCCCAGCCCCAAATATGTAAGAGGCTTTCTTAGCAGTGTAGGCCCAACAGGATGTTAGGAGAAATGGACTAAGAAAATAATACACCAGATGAATGGGGAAAAAACCCTGTTTCTTCTGTGTATAACTTCAGAATTAGGAAAAAGAAAAAGGTAAGGCTTTTATTTTTCAGGTGGACATGCTGTTAGGTGCACCACATGAATTGTATAGCAAAGGCTGCTCTTAATGAGAACGACCTGGTTGGTTCCACTTAGGAAGCACAGGCATGAAGATCCACCTGCAGGCTTTTCGTGCAGATTGCTAGGTTGTTAGTAGTCTGTGTGCTCACACCCCAACGCTAAGCAGGGTGAGAAAATTCAATGTCCACTCCAGCTGACTCCGAGGATGAGGTCGGGCTGGCTCAGGGAGGTGATTTCCAGTTCAGGGTCCCCGATGTTGGGATGTCGCCTGCTCAGTTCCTGCTGCTTCCCGTCTTTTGGGGGATGCTCTGCAGCATCAGCATCTTAGCTACTGTCCCTGGAGAAGCCCTCTGGGATGAAAAGATTTCAGGAGCTGCTAGGGGAATGGTGAGGGAGGCAACGTGTGGGAAGGCAGATGCGCTTGCTCGTGTGCGCGAAGGAGGCGATTCCTGGTAAGTGGGGATCCTGGTTTCACACCCCATTTACAAGGTGCCCTACAGATTTCTCCCTTTCCACCCAAGCCACAGCCCTGGGCAAAGGCCAGTCTTCCAGTTGCTCCTGGCACAGAGAGTCATGGCTTCATGGTTGGTCTTAGTGAAAGGGAGATTTTAAAATAGAAATTTCAGGTTAGCATATAAAGTAATAAGTTTATTATGGCATTTTCTTGTATGTGATATTATGCTTTGCTCTCCTTCGTTCATCTCTCCCACTTCCCTGTCCCTTCGCCCTGGCTCCATGCCTCTCCCACCTCCAGCTCATGCCCTTTCTTTCCATAGTGTGTTTTATTATCTATTGTTTTCTATCTCCAGCCTTTCCAAAGATCTCTTCCTCTCCTTTTGTCATCTCTTTTCTAGTTTCATGACCTACACACACACACGCGCGCGCGCACACACACACACACACACACACACACACTTTTAAAATTTTGTTCTGCATATAGGAGTAAACTCTCAGGGTTTGCCTTTCTGCATCTGTTTTTTTTTTTTTCTACTGACAATAACAGTTGCATCTGTTTTCCTGAAAATGCCACGCTTTCATTTTGCTGTCGCGGCACCGTGTATGCAACAAGTTTTCTTTGTCCATTCATTTGTTCATGGACATCTAATCTGATCTTTATCATAGCTGTTGTGAATGCTACCCCTGTCATCATGGATGTGCAAGTATGAGCTGAGGTGGTTTCTTACAACACCTTTCATGTCCATATGTAACTGCAGATGCACGGCAGGATAAATGTACACAAGGATGTATAAAGAATTGTCACTATGTATAAGGATGTACAAGGATGTAAAAGGATATAGAACTATGTAAAAGGATGTACAAGGATGTATAATGATGTAAAAGAATGTATAACGATGTACACATCTTTGAATAAGGATGACCTTGTGCTTCCAAGGAGGGAAACTTTTGGACAAACTTTCTGACAACTCTCTTTATAACTGTTAATTTGTAGCACAATTTAGAACATAAAAATAATAGTCATAATTCCTAATGCTCGATTTAGAATGTGTCCCCCCCCCCAAATCATGTGTTGGAACTGTGTCTTCTAGAGCAACAGCACTAACAAGGGGACCTTTGTGAGGTGCTTGGGCCTTAAGAGCTGTGCCTCCATGAATGGACTGGTGTAGATTTTAGAGGGACTAGAGGATGAGAGTTCACATTTGTACCCTCCCTTTCTCTCGCATGTCCTCGTGACCATCTGCCTCCTGCCATGGGCTGGTGCATAGGAGTCCACTGACCTTGGTCCTCCCAACTTACAGTGCTCCAAAAATTCTAGATTTGTGTAGCTTGGTTCTCTTGTAGGACTCCTAACAGTGGGAGCAGAGGCTGCCTCTGATTCTTTCACTGACTTTGGGGAACTCATTCCTCATACTGGGTTGCCTTGTCCAGCCTTAATTCAAGGGGAGGTGCTTAGTCTTACAGCAACATGATACCCCATGCTGTGTTGCACCCTTGGGAGGCCTGCCCTTTTCTGAACAGAAACAGAGGAGCAGTGGATGGAGGAGGTGAGGGAGAGGGACTGGGAGGAGAGGAGAAAGGGGAAATTGCAGCCAGGATGTAAAATAAATAGATAAATATTAAACATTTGTAAATTACATTTGCTTACTTAGCTTATGCACACACAACACATGCATGTACAAATACACACAACATGTATACCATAGCGCATGTTTAGAGGTCAGAGGACAACTTGAGGAGTCTTTTTCTACCATGTAGGTTGTGGGGATTGAACTCATGTCACCAGGCTTGGTGATATGTACCTTTAGCTGTTGAGTTCAAGGTTTTTTGTTTGCTTGTTTTGTTTTGAGTCATTGTCTCATTGTGTAGCCCTAGGTGACCTGGCACACTATGTAGAACAGACTGGCCTGGAACTCACAGAGATCCACCTGCCTCTCAGATACGGAGATTAAAGGTGTGGGCCATCTTGCCTTTCACTACCGAGCATTTTATCAGTGACCTAGTTTTGAACTTTCAGTTATTGAAGCACAAGACTGGTGTGCCACCGACTAGTGCAAATTCTTGTTTAGTGGCGTGGTGCGTGTGAGAGAATGGAAACGTAAGGCATAAAACTAAAGAAGTCACTTCTAGGTAAAATTTATTTGAGATCTACCGTGTGCCAGGAAACATGCTATTCTTTATTATGTATTTGTGTGTTGGGCATGGGATGGGGGAAACGAATTAGAATCAGTTTCAGAATTTATCCTGAGTCACCGAAGAAGGATCATTTACATGTATGTGATGAAAAGCTGTGTTGGAGTTTGAAGGGTAGCCGGAGGAAGGTAGGTAGTTATCCAAAAGAAATAAATGAAATAGAAGAAACCCCAAATCCAGCCAAAACATTTCTTTTTTTCCTGATTCACTGACTAGTCTAATCCCCGAATGCTTTCAAGGTCAGGGCTCAACCTTGCTTAGAAATAATTGGCTTCTTGCCGCAAGTCAGGGGTTTGGCTTTGGAGCCAAACACACTAATTGGAAACAGCTTTTGGGAGCTTTACTGTCCCAAGTCCACCATGGTGACTTACAGTACAGTACGAACTCAGTAAGTTAGTGTCACAGATGACTGGGGAGCTGAACACTGGATGAGTAAGGATTGCGCAGTGGCTGACAAGGGAGTTGAGTGATGTCTGTGGCAGGTGGTTCCGAGTTTCCTTTTCCCATTCAGGATGGCGAACTGAGACTCCCTTCTTTAAGATGCAATAAGAAAAATACAAGTTAGGACTCTCGGCCATAAGCACAAGGAACCTCCATCAGAGCTTCAGTGAACTTCTTTCTGGTATCTATGGCAACAGAAAGGTCCCATGGTTCCCTGGAGAAGAAAATTTGTTCTTGTGTCTCCTTCTATGCCCATCTATTTATTACCTGCCTGGAGACAGTCACAGCGGGAATGGTACCCTGGCTCCTTTTCTTGTGATCAAAGCGCTCAACCTTTTTGAGTCACTCAGATAGTGGTTCCCGAAGCATATTGGAGGTTAAAAGGGATAAATGTCAGCTAGCAATTGGTAAAAGAAAACCAGAGAGTAGCTGCATGAACAAAATAGAAATTTAAGAAGTTCTGAGAGAGATATCATGACATTGTCAGGGGCCGATGACCTCAGCAAATGTCACTTCATGGTCTAATACGGCGGCTCAAACTCTGGGTATCGTGTCTACATTTTAACAAGGAGAAAAGAGAGACTGGAAATATATATGGCATGAAAGCAGAAGGAAGAACCAGCAAGAGAGGGAGACAGGACTGGTAAGATGGCTCAAGTGTCCATGGTTCGATTCGCTCTTGGATAAGGCTCCAGTAGGAATCGTTTTACACCCCACTTGCCTTTTCTCTGGGTTTCTCCAAGGAGTTTGATTTGATTTTGAAGTCTCAACCATAGTCACACTTTCACAGATGCTAGAGACATTCACTAGAGTTTTGGGGGTGGCCTGAATTCACAGGGGCACAGCGTGTTACTTCCAGACAGCAGATTGATGGACAAATACACTTGGAGATGATAGGGCTGCATCTAGAAAGTTCAGATGGAATGGGATGCAGTGGGGCACAGGCCATGCTCTGAGTGCAAAGGGCTTAGAATGGTTCTATGTGGCTATCCAAGCCTTAGCCTGTAGTAAGGCGTCAAGGAAGAGATGGGCTGGGAAAGCCAGAGTGTCTGTCAGTTGTTCTACCAATCATTGCCCCGGGGAGCCTGTGAAGATACAGGTTTGGGGAATCCCAACAGTGGATTTCCATGTGGCAGGCAGAAATCTGATTTCCCTAGCAAGCTCCCTGGGTGATTTCTGACTTTTGGTCAACTTCACTTGGGAAGCAGGTGTCTGGGCAGTGTGAGATCTTGGCCATTTGGATTGTAAGCCTACGGATGTGGTGTTCTGGGAATTACAGAATTTCAGCTATTTTTATTCATTATGGGAAGACAAGTTGCTAAATCTCTGCATCTCAGAAAAATTGCACTGAAGCCCCTCTCCTATTTTGGAGCTGAGAGTTTTGTTTTTCCAGGAGGTTTGAGGACGTTTTGTCTCAGATGCCATAAGATGTTATGAATGGGTGGCTTAAGCCATAGACATTTATTTCTCACTGTTCTGGGGATTGGGAGACTGAGACACTGGGGATATGGGTTTCACCATCCAGTCAATAACAGAGTTTCTGTGTTACTAAATATGGTACTGGTGGGTTAACTAGAAGTTGATGAGGACAAAGACAGATGCGGGGATGCAGAAAAGGTAGAATGGGTGGGAACCAGATTTTTCAGCATACATCTATGGACAAGGATTGTGGGTGCCTTTGCATGGGTCTTACTTCATATCATCCTCAGGGTCACTTGTGAGACCATATGGGCTGCCCCGTTTTACCTCAGACATTTGATTAATATTCATTTTCTTGTGGTATTATAGAAGGAACCAGGGCCTTTTGTATGTTAGGCAGGTACTTTCCTACTGAGCTGTATCCTCAGCCCTTATATGCTTTGGACTACATCCAACATTTGATTGACAAGGGTCAGAGGAAAGAAAAGCTTTTGTCTTTAGCCCTAGTAATCCAGGGGTTACTTTATGTTTATTCCATTATATCATTTTTGTGGCCTGCAAGACAGCCTTTCTTCTTCTCCCCCATTGCCTCTGCATTGGTTACTTTCTTGCTGCTACAATAAAACATCATGACCGGAAGGAACATAGAGAAAGATGAGGTTACTTGGGCTTATGGTCCTAAAGGGAGAGTCCATATGGCCAGTGGAGGCCTGGCATCAAGCAGCAGGCATGGTGCAGGAGCAGGAGAGAGCATAGCAAGGCAAGGCCGTGAACTCTGCAAGCCCATCCTCAATGTTGGACTTTCTCCAGCAAGGCTGCACATCTCCCCAAATGGCACCACCGACCGAGAACCTAGGTCTGAACACCGGAGTCTATGGGAAACATTTCTTTCAAACCACCATAACCCACTTCTCATCTCTTACTTCTCATGACCAATCCATCTTTTAACCCTCTGCCTTTATAATGTTTAAGTGCCAGGTGGGCTTCTCTGTCATCCCTTTCAGGAGTCGATATCTGCCTCTATAGTTTATGTCTTCCCATGTTGTCTGCAATCAGTCCGAGGCTCATGACAGCCTCTGAATGCCAATATCTTCAAATCCCTTGGTGACTGTGATCTCTTGGTGTTGAAGAGCTAACTGATGAATGGCTAGCTTATCATCTGACTGCTTCTCCAGAGGACAGATTTGGTAACTTCAGGCCCTACTCACTAAAGATGAGACCATTTAGGCTCTGAGGAGAGAAAAACATGATGGCCCCAATGGCACCTCCCCTCCTGCCCTGTGTTTCAGTAGGATTAATAAAGCTGGCTTAGAAACTGGGGATAACCACATTCTAGAACAGGCTGAGTCTATCCACTGGCTCCAGAGGGTACTCTTCTCTTCTTTAATGTTGATGGAAAATATTTTTTTTGAGACAAGTTGTCTCTGTAGCCTTGGTGCCTGTCCTAGAACTAGCTCTTGTAGACCAGGCTGGCCTCAAACTCACAGAGATCCACCTGCCTCTGCCTCCCCAATGCTGGGATTAAAGGTGTATGCCACCACTGCCTGGTCATGGAAAATATTTTTAATTTACTTTTAATTAAATCTATCTATCTATCTATCTATCTATCTATCTATCTATCTATCTATCTATCTATCTATCTGTAGGAGGGAGGCCACTTGTTTGTCCAGGCTCCCCAGAACCAAAATCATTACACAGAAACCATATTAATTAAATCACTGCTTGACCTATTAGCTCTAGCTTATTATTGGCTGACTCTTACATATTAATTTAACCCATTTTTATTAATCTGTGTATTGCCACATGGCTGTGCCTTACCTGCTAAAGTTCCATCTGGCTCTGGTGGGGCTATATGGCTTCTCTCTGACTCTGCCTCCTTTTCCCCCTCCTACTTAAGTTTTTCCCTGCTATAGGTCCAAAGCAGTTTCTTTATTCATTAATAATAATCACAGCAAATAGAGGGGAATCCTATATCTCTATCTATCTATCTATCTATCTATCTATCTATCTATCTATCTATCTATCATTTACCTACCTATGGAGAACTTTAGCAGAAGGTATCAAATTACATGGTTTTTGAAGTTAGAAAATCTTTTTATCTGCCATAAAATGAAAGTCAAAGTCCAGAATATTGTAGATGGAAGTTTCTGTCCCACCAGGTCCCACAGCCATTAAGTCCCAAATAAACACACAGAGGCTTATGTTAATTATAAACTGGCCTGTTGTTCAGGCTTATTACTAACTACCTCTTACAACTTAAGTTAATCCATAATTCTTATCTATGTTTAGCCATTTGTGGCTTGGTACCTTTTCTCAGTAAGGCATTCTCATCTTGCTTTCGCTGCTTCTGGATGATGACTGTGTCTCTGCTTTTCCTCTTCCAAGAATTCTCCTAGTCTGGTTGCCCCGCCTATACTTCCTGCCCTGCTACTGGTCAATCAGTGTTTTATTATACCAACATGAGTGACACATCTTTACAGTGTGCAGGAGCATTTCCCACAGTGGAATATCACTGGTATCGCTCTAAAGCCTGAGACTCAATGATGGGTGGCACAGATGTGAGTGTGGAAAGAGGGCTAGAAAATTGACACCTCTGCTCAAGCAGCTCAGTAGCCAGAAATCCAGTCTTCTTCTTCCTCTATTCATTTTATTAGTTTTTCTTAATATATACATGGTGAGGTGTGTGTGTGTGTGTGTGTGTGTGTGTGTGTAAAACCCAGAGAATAATTTAAGAGTCAATTCTCTCTCACTGTAGGTTCTGAAACTTTAACACAGCATGAAAAACACTCTTCCTGGCTTACCAGCTAAGCAATCCAAGGGTCCCCCAGTCTTCTTTCTTTTTTATTCTTTTTTTGAGACAGGGTCTCATTTTGTAGACCAAGCTGCCATTGAACTCAAAAACTCCCCCTGTCTCTTTTTTTCTGAGTGCTTGGATCAAAGTTGTACACCACCCTATTTGGCATATTTCTTCTTTTCTTGTTTCCGAGCCCTCAGAAGATTGGGTGAGCATATTGTTGAGGGCCATCTGATTTATTCAGCTCACCGATTTAAGTGCTTATCTCTCTTGGCAGTATACCCAGACACAGATAGAAATATGCTTAAATAGTTTTCTGGCCTAGTGAAGTTGACACAGAAAAGTAACCATTACTTGTGCTGTAGGTATTTAATATTTTTCTATCCATTCTAACCCTTGGATGTCTTAAAAGCCCTTCCAGGCCGAGGAGAAACTGCTGCTCCGAGGGCTACTGATTCTTGGAGGTATCTAAGAGCCCAGCAGAGAGTATGTCTTTGATCTACAAATTATCAGCCCACAGCTCAATTTCATCTGTGTAACCCATCTTCTTCAAGATGCAAGATCCCTCTGTCTTACTCAACAACCATGAACCGGGCAACTAGATACTGTCTGCACAAACACAAAACTTGCTGGACATTTCTAAATTACTTCCTCTTCTCTACTTTTTCTTTGTTAGGGAGCACCCCAAGAAGCCTCTGACTTAAATTTACCTGTTCTGGCCTCGGCCTCTTGATCATGCTAAAGTCTTTTTGCATAGGCCCATGTGACCTGCCGTGCCTCTTGTAGTCCTCTTAAAGGACTGTACTGGCTGGTTTGGTGTGTCCACTTGATATAAGCTACAGTCATCAGAGAGAGGAGCCTCAGTTGAGGACATGTGTCTATGCGATCCAGCTATCAGGCATTTTCTCAATTACTCATCAATGGGTCAGGGCCCAGCACATTATGGGTGGTGCTACTCCTGGGCTGGTGGTGCTGAGTTCTGTAAGAAAGCAGGCTGAACAAGGTCATGTGAAGCAAGTCAGTGAGCAGCATCCTTCCATTTGCAGCCACGCACCAGTTCCTCTCCCAGCTTCCTGCCCTGTCTGAGTTCCTGTCCTGACTTCCTTCAGGGGTGAACAGCAATATAGAAGTGAGAACCAAATAAACCTTTCCATGCAACATGCAACTTGCTTTTTGGTCATGGTATTTTGTTGCAGCAATAGAAACCCTAACTAAGACAAGGATTTAGGAGTGTAAAGGGCTTTGTAGTTCTGTATTGCTCCTGTGACTACACTTGATTGATTATCACACAAAGAATAACAGTTGATCATGGACTTGGGATTCTGTATGTATAACTGGAGCTCTTGGGGACATGAGAACTCAGGAGATTGTGTACCTGTTGTTATTTCTCTGCCTGTCACCATCCCAGATTTCAAACACCTTATTATTATTATTTTTTATCTGGTCCATGTAGCATAAATGTTTTTGAAAAAATTGCTTCCAAAAAAAAAAAAAAAAGAAAAGAAAAATTGCTTTCAAACTTTTGTGATTAAGTACTCTTGTCTTCGAGGATAGGTAACTCCCTCATGGCAGATCACAAAGTAATAACAAACGGTGGAACCATTGTTTTCTTCCCACTTAATAAATATCCTATGAATAATTGAAGCTTGGTGAATTAGTTTGGCCACACAAGCTTCTTCCTCCTTTGCTGGGAATACAGCCAAAGCTGTGTATTAAAAGACGTGCACATATGCTCATGTGGAACGAACTCCCTGGCAGAAAGCAAGTAGTGGAGGAGTTAGGAAGGTACAGAAAAGCAGGAAGCAGAACCAGCGAAAGAGCGTACAGGATAGCTCCGGCAGACTATAGAAAATGAAGGCAGCATCTTTCCTAGGAGGAGGGGATGCTGTCTGTGTTCACCCTTATGAACCTTTTTCTGGTTCACAGGACTTGAGTGTTGACGCGGGGTAGCAATGCTCCCTTTGTGCACATCTCTCCAGTGTTGGTAGGAGTTACCTTTCCTGCTTACACGAAAACAGGACTAGATTCTGTGGAGCTGGACTGGGATTGGAGATAAAGTGCAGAGGCATGTTTTCACAGTCAATTCAGCTGACTTGAGTGGGGGACACTGGAGACAGAAGGGTGACTGTCCACCTACAAAGGCACACTGCGACATTTGGGTTCTGCTTCTGTGAGAGATCAGGTGCCTTCTTGGAGGAAGTCCTGAGGAATGGACGAGAGGGAGGCCATGAAGAAAGATAGATGAGTCATACATCCTACATATTCAGTGACCCCCAAACTTTGGGCTAGTTCTATTGTCAACTTAGCAAAAGAACAAAGGAACTTTGATTTTTGTGGGAAGATAGTACAGAAATAGACAAAGGAATAGAAAATAGTTAACAAAAATGACAAAGGACATCTAGGGGCTAGAAGGGTGATGTTGGGAGAGGTAAGTCAGACATGGTTTTCATGAGTCTTGTAAGAGTCAGCCATGCACACATAGACATACATATAGACATATACTTAGATATAGACATACACATAGACATACATATACATATACACATATACATATACACATAGACAGAGACTAATATACATAGACATAAACATACAGACAGACACATTGACATACACATACACAAATACCTCCATTTCCACCTTTATCTCCTCCATATCTTCCTCAACATGCCCTTTCTAATTTCATCTCTCCCACTTGGATGACTCATTAAATCTGGTTCATGCTGTGCAAGCACACATGTGTGTGAACACACACACACACACACACACACACACACACGAGTGTGGGGCTATGCACTGGAGAATGGGAAACCTACCAGTAGTCACATCCTAAAAAAAAGATTTTTTTTTTCGTGCAGAGATCAACCAGTTCTTACAAGCACCTCATGAACGGGTGAGGTCTAGATGCTGTCTATCCCATCTATGCTGGAAGTTTGACTACCGTGGTCTTGTGAAGGTAACTACAGTTGCCATGAGGGGATGATCATATAAGCTATGCCCTGGCTAGAAGACAGCATTTCACAGTTCTTTCTGTCTTCTCTTCCACAATATTCCCTGAGCCTTGGTGGTGGTGGAGTTAACATAGGTATCCCACTGAGGGCCAAGCACGCGGTCAATAGTTCTCTACATTTCTTCACGTCCTGCTTTCTGTCCTGAGGATCTCACCTCCAGGGACCACAGCTTCTGTGAATGCTGAGCGGAAGATCGGAGCCAGATTGGCGCCAGGCGGTCAGGGCAGCTTTCACACTTACCCCTTCTGCTCTGTCTTTCTGTCTCCTGGGAGGAGGCTGTCTTGCTCCACCACAGCCTGTAGCACCACTCCGGATGACTCTCCTCTGCATCGCAGGGTTCTTTGAGTCTCCACAACCTTCTTTCCTCTGATTTTTTTCAGGATAGAGGTTTGCAGGAGTTTTCTATTGTTACTACCGGAAGTGCTTGCGGGGTTCCCTTAATTGCCTACATCTTGATAAATGGTTTTCTCATTTTTGCATTTAGTCACAATAGTCATTTTTGGAGTATGATGTATTTCCTGGAGGACCTTTCCCATATACTATGACAAAGCTGTTTAAAAATGTATCCTTGCTATAGGGTCCTAGGAAGTTAAGCATGTCAAAATGCATCATTGCTATGGCTTGCATGTGAAAAGCCTCTCTTGGGCTCATGCACTCGCATACTTGTCCCCAGCTGGTAGCTCTGTTTTAGGAAGCCCTGGAACCTCTGGGACGAGGGCCTAGCTGGTGAACGTAGGCCACTGTTGGAGAGACTCGGGTGTGGTAGACTAGCTCTGTTTTGTTTCCTGACCTGTGTGGATATCAGGAGCCTCGGCCACGTCTTCCTGCTATTGGAGCGCCCATGCTTCCCCAACATGATGGACTGACATCTCCTGAGACCAGGAGTCCAAATAAATTCTTCCTCACTTCTTTCAGTCAGATATTTTGTCATAGTTATGAGAAAAGTAATTCACACGGTCATATTGCAATGCTTAGAGGTGACCCATGCACACCACACACATACTCAAGCAGTTCTGAAGTTATGATGAGATTTTTTTCAAATGGTGATATTTCATTTTTATCAATGAGGTTATCTGTAGGCACAAACTCGGTCATTGCTGGTCAGTGTTTTAAATCCCACATTTTAATAATGTTCATTGTCCTAATCACTGTTTACGGTATTTTCAGAGCGTTTACATAATGATTCAGCTCTTGGGTGAAGCAATTATGTGCACAGAGGCACGGAACCGAGCAATGATTTGATGTCGGTGAAGCAAATATTCATCCTGGCAGACTGGAGACAGCCCCACAGTTATAAAGGGCTTTATGGGAATGGAAGACGCCCTTGTGAGGCTGGTACAGGCCTATAGGTATTACTAAGGATGTGGCAAAGGTATGCCCCCAATAGGACAAGCAATGTAACCAACTACAACAGGAATCCTCAGATGTCGTAAACTAAATCACAGGAATCTCAGAGAAGCAAGGAGCTGTGCCACCAGCAGGCTGTGTCTTCTAGTTGTTAGCGGTACTTAGAAGATGGGCTTTAACTTGTGAACATCTTAGAGTCTTTGAAAACATGGAATCTCCCCAGTGAATTTACTGACTCCAGTCCCCCCTCTCTGGCAAGTTTGCAAAGAATCAAGCATGACCTTAGCACTCCCCTCTGTATGGAGGAGGACATGCTTCTTAGCTCTCCCCCTATGATCCCATAGACTCTCCTCCTGAGTGAGTGGCAGGCATAGAGGAGAGCAGACTGCTGCCCACAGAAGGCTCTCCTTAGTGTGGTTCCTCCAGTTCTGGAGGACTAGCCGAGCACAGGCCATAAAGTGTGTTTCCAGAAAGAAATTAGGACACAGTCCAGTAGTTTTCGGAAGGAGGTCCACAAGGTTTACGGTGCTGTTTCTTCTTCAAGCTCCCCATGGCCAGTACCACTTGTGACTCTTCCTCTCAGTTGTTGGCTATGTTTGCTTGCTCTCTATTTAAAAGGAGTTGAAAACCTCTACATACTTTCCCAAGTGAAAAAAAAATGATCTTTTGGGGTGTGTCTGTATTCCAAAGGAAAATTTGCCTTTCAAATATGTTCTTTCCTGGATCCCATGTGTTGATGGAGTTTCAGTGTGGACTACATTTTTAGATCTCTGTCTTTAAGACTGAAACAAAAAAGAAAAAAGAATAAACTTGAATAAGATCTAAAGGTCCATGTACCCAAAGACGGAAATCGTTCCGGCAGATGAAGAGACTCTTAAGATGCAGATATTGCTTTCTGGATGGACACTATAGTTCTGCAGGTGTTGCCCTGGATTCTCTTTTGTCAACTGGTCCTTAATACCTCCCTTGCTCCATCTTCCCCAGACCACCTGGTTCTCTCCTCTCTGCACTACACGAAACATGTTTATGCCTGGTACCTCAGTTGAACTTGCCCAGTGAAGCGGAGGCCCCAGGTAAGGATCAGAGGGAGGAAGAATGAGTGAGGTGAAGTGTCATCCCTCAGCTCCTTCCTGGTGGGCGGCCTGGAGGGCTGCACCCTTCTGTTGAAGTTCACCAAGCTTCCCAGGTGTTTCTCTGCACTCTCCCTTAGGCTATGGCAACTCCTCCCCATTCTGGTTTGGCCCACTTCATGGTGGTTCCTCTGCTATTAAGTCACCTTTGCTGGGCTCTCCTGATGGCTCCCCATATCCACAGCTTTACAAGAAAATCCTCTTACAGCCCCCCCCTTTAAAAAGTAGTCTTTTAAATTTAATATTTAAAAGGTGTGCTGGTGTTTTGCCTGCATGTATGTCTGTGTGAGGGTGTTGGATCCTCTGGGACCTGAGTTACAGAGTTGTGAGCTGCCATGTTGGTACAAGTCCTTTGTAAGAGCAGTAAGTGATCTTAACCACTGAGCCATCTCTTCAATCCAGTCTTATTTTTGATATTATAATATAATTACATATTTTCCCGTTTTCTTTCCTCCCACCAAAGCTTCCCATGTACCTTTCTCCCCTTGCCCTCTTTAAATTGATAGCCTCTTTTTCTTTATTTGTTATTACTACAGACACAAGACAGACAGACACATACACAAACACACACACACACTCCTAAAAACAACCTGCTTAGTCTGTATAATGTTTCTTGTATGTGTTTGCTTTCTGGGCTGACCATGTGGTATCGGATAACTAATTGGTGTGCTCTTCCCTTGGGGAGACTTTTTCTTCTGCTCTCAGCATTCCTTAATTGCCTGCATTTCTTCGTCTAGGATGGAGGTCTCCTGAGCTTTCTCCTTTCATGTTATCATGTCTATTGGTGTTGTCTGTGTTTGGGTCATGCTTAGACAGCCATGTTGGTGAGACTTTATGGATGTGCCTCTGGCATTTCTAGGAGACACAATCTCACAGCTAACTCTGTGTTCTTCTGGCTTTTTAAAGTCTTTCTGCTCCCTTTTCCACAGGTACAGGAGTAGAGGATTGTACATGTATCAGTTGGGATCTGGCTTCATAACTCTGTATTTTGATTGGTTATAGCTTTATGTAATTGTCTTTGGTCTGCTGCAAAGAGGAGTTCCTTTGATGAAGGGTAAGAACCACATTCATCTGTGGGTATAAGGACAAATATTTAGAATGGAGTTAGGGGTTGTATTGGTTTAGTATATTGGTTGTAGGTTCTCCTCCAAAATCCACAGCTTCGCTGGCCTTGGACAGTTAGGTTTCCAGTACCAGGCATGAGTTCTCTCTTGTTGAATGGGTCTGAAGTCCAATTAGAGAATTATTGGTTACAGTCAAAATGAACTCAGGCAATAAGAATTACAAGCTATGAACGCCAATACTGCCCTTAGAGTTATTGTTCCATGCTGGTGGTTGTTGTGGCTCATAGACATCATAGCTGCTGGGTCGGATAGCTGGTTACTTCTCTCTTTCAGAAGTTTGTCTGGACCTTCTGCTACCATGAAAGCTAGTTCTCAGCGGGGAGGCTTTCGGGTCAGATCCAGTTTAAGGCCTCTGGGCTCTGTGTCTAAAATGCATGGTGTCTTTAGCAATAGGGACCTACCTACCACTTCTGGGAGGCAGCCAATGGCAATAATAAGATAACATACATTACATATACTGACCTGTGAATATTATATATATTTTAGGTAGATTGTTAATAGTATGATTTCTTATTACTTTTTCAGACATCTACTGTTATTTTATCCTCCTCCTTCCTTCTGTATACAACTCCCACTCCCCTCCCTAATTAGAGCCCTCTCCGTTTTCCCCCCTCAGATCACTTGTGCCCTGCTATTCCCTCATCTCTTGTGCCTCCCTCCTACCCCTGCAGTGGTCCCTTTGAACTTTTCTGGTTTCTGCTGTTACTCCAGGTTAAGTGTTCATATATGAAAAGTTGGAGGAAGAGCTCAGATGAGACAGAACATGTGACGTTTGTCTTTCTGAGTCTGGGCCACCTCACTGAATATGATCTTTTCTAGTCCCACACACTCACCCATTTACCTGCAAAGTCCATGATTTCAGTTTTTTTTTTAACAGCTGAAAAGTATCCCAGTGTATATGCACCACATTTCCATTATCCATTTGACAATTAGGCTGTTTCTGTTTCCTAGCTGTTGTGACCACAGCAGCAACAATGACCACAGGTACTGAACAAGTACCTGTGGGTTGGGATGTCGGGTCCTTTGGGCATATGCCAAGGAGCGGTATAGCTGGGCCATTCCATAGATTTGTTTTTGCATTCTTGAGGATTCTCCACACTGATTTCCAGAAGGTTGGGACCAGTTTGCAACTGGTTCAATGAGGGCTCCCTTTCCTCCACATCCCTCCAGCATTTGCTGATCTTTGCCGTTCTGACTGAGGTAAGATGAAAACTCAAAGTTGTTTTGATTTGCGTTTCCCTGAATTTCCCTGATTTGCCAAGGATGATGAACATTTTTTTTTTGTTGAGATTTTTTTTTAGGCCCCCCCCCCCTTCTGAAAACCTCCAGTTCAGATCCCAGGTCCATTTTCTCAGTGGGTCATTTATTTAAGTCTTTGTTTTTTGAGTTCTTTACATATTCTTTTATTTCAAATGTGTCATTTATTTCCCCTAGAACCCGATTGGTCACAGGCATCAGGTGTCTCTACCTCCCTGGGATGCGATTCTTTCCCTCGTGTGAAAGCGCTGGCTGGCCCCGCTCTTGTTCTGCCTCTTCTGTGAGGAGGCCTGGTTTCCAGGAGCTCAGTGCACACATTTGACAATGATGATCTAGTTCGTTCTATGTGAGTGGTGATTTTTCCCTAGAGCTCTGCTTTTGGGAATTTGAGACTCGGAGGCTGTGAAAGGGAGTGTTTAGAAAGTGGACTTTAGTGTGTATTCGCCTAAATTCATTGTGTGCCATCATTTCTATATCTTTTAATCTTTCATTTTTTACCCCAAGTCTTCTAAAAATAACTAAATTAGAGATAAATTTTAGGCTGAAGTTAGTGGTAACATAGATTTCTTTCCTCTAGCCAGGGGCCTTGATAATAGTACAATTTTTCTGAGTATGGACTACAGGGAGTTTAATCCTGCCAAACAGAGTTAGATTTTAGCATATTGTAGTCATAGATGCAAATGACAGCCAAAAACGAGCAGGGTGCTGGGATAGCTGTTGAGGATATGACACCTGGAGGGTCCCTAGCTCCTAACCAGTAAGTGGTATGCAACCTAGACAACTGTGTGCTGTGACCAGGGAGAGGCCACCAGTCATCCCTGGTGCTGATGTGGCAAGTGAGGTGGAGCTCCCTCTTGCCCACACTGTCTCTGGCCTCTCTGGAAGGTTTGAAGAGTCTTACACTCTAGCTTTAGTTTTCTGATCTGCAGTCTTGCTGTTGCCTTTAGCTGTTTCCACACCTCAGCCAACCGGCTCATCTCAGTATGCCACGCTGGAGGCTCCTCCGTGGGAACACAGTTTTGGGAGCATCGAGATGAGAGAAGGAGCATGGGGTCTAGTGTCTGAGAACCTAGGTCCAGTGCCTGCTGGGAAATCATAAGAATGTTCCCACAGGACTCTCAGAATTTCAGACTTCTTAACTGCACAACAGGCTGAGTGACTGTTTTGTAAGTTTCAAATGATGAACAATATTACATATTTAAAAGAGCCCAATTCACAATAAATGTGGAGTAAATATTGGTCTATTCTTACAAAAGCAGAGACCATAAAACCATAAAGTGAAATACCTTTTTCTTTCTTTCTTTCTTTCTTTCTTTCTTTCTTTCTTTCTTTCTTTCTTTCTTTCTTTCTTTCTTTCTCTCTCTCTCTCTCTCTCTCTCTCTCTCTCTCTCTTTCTTTCTTTCTTTCTTTCTTGTTTTCTTTGACACAGAGTTTCTCTGTATAACAGCTCTGGTTGTCCTAGAACTCACTTTTGTAGACCAAACTGGCTTCAAACTCACAGAGATTAGCCTGCCTCTGCCTCTTGAGTGCTGGAATTAAAGGCGTGTGTCACCACCACCCGGCATGAAATATCTTTTAATAATAGTTAGGAGAGCCTCTCAGGCACCAGTTTATAATACATTCTCTCTCTCTCTCATTTTTGAGACATGGTCTAGCCTAGGCTGGCCTTAAATTTACTATATAGCCTAGGCTGGCCTTGAACTTCTGATCCTTCTGTCTCCCCTTCCCAAGTACTGGGATTATAAGCATGTGCCACCATGCCTGTCTCAACAGGTTTTTTATTCAGCAGAAATTGTTTGGGGGTATTAAGAGAGGTGTTTATTTGGAGCAAGCCAACTGCTTGAGGCATTCAGCTGTGGGGCTGAAGTATCAAGGGTTGCATAGTCCAAAATTGTTCCTGGTTTTTGCTTTTCCTTCCCACATCTTGACCTTCCCTATCTCTAGAGAGAGCCTGCTGGCAGAGAGGCTTTCCTTCTGACCTTGAAAAGTTTTCCCAGATGACTGTTTGTGTTTAGAAAGAAAAATCTTTCACCCTTATACTAAGCGGTACATAGCACATGCCTGCATCTGGAACGGATCTCATCTGGTGTCAGGTATAGGAGAAACGACATTAAATTTTTGTTATTCATGGCAAGATAGGTACTTTGGTTTTGGCCACTTCTCAAAGACACGGTTCTCTGTGGTGGTGGGGTGGGGATGCTAGAAGGGTAGTGTAGAGAAGGGTCTGACTTGAAGCAGGGACATCATCTGCTGTACCCTTTGTCTCGAAGTTAAGCTTTCAGTGTTCTTCTGTGATTCCAGGAGCCAAAACAACCAAAGAGTCTGGTTCCAGCAGCAGGGCTTCCAGAAACAATAATGATATCTTCTGTTTGTGTAGTGCCTTTTGCTTTGGAAAGCAGAACTGGAATCTCACTTGACCCTCACATAAACCCAGTGAGGTGGCGGTTGGGAAAGCATTAATTTCCTTATTTTACAGTCATGAAATCCAAGGAGATATTAAGTGTCTCGCCATGATCTCATAGCACGTAAGTGATACAGGCCTGGTCTCCCGGGGCCCAGTCGAGTATCCTTTACTTACAGTGCGTCTTCTTGAGTATTCCTATCCTTTTAAAAGTTTGTAATGGGATCTTTAATGGATATGCGGGATGTGTTGGTTTGATATTCAAAAAAGTTATAAAAGATGAAACAGTGAGAACCAAGTCTTCCTTCCTCTTCTCCTTGTCTCTAGCAACATACAACCTGAGCAGGCTGCCATTGTTATTATTCTCATGCTCTTTGGGAATACCCCCTTTTGGAGTTTTAAGATATTTATTAGTATGCATTAATACTAATGGGTTTTATTATGACACTTTCATACCTGTTTATGGTACTTGTTATGATTCCTAGGCATCACCGCTGGCTGGCTGGGACTATTGGTTTCTTCCTTCCTTTGGGACCTTATATAGTACCTTCTGGTACCAGGAAAGCTAGTCCTCAGGGAGGAGGCTTTCAGGTCAGATCCAGTTTGGGTCCTCTGGGCCCTGTGTCCAAAGTGTGGTGCCTTCAGCAATAGGGACTCATCTTCCACCTCTGGGGGATGACCAAGTGCAAGAGCAATAGCTTATAATGTCTTGTGATTCTCATGGACAAACCTAATTTATACCTGTTATCTTTTTTACTCCATATGCTTGCTCAGGAACCAGCAGGTGGAATTGGCTTTCTTAATATTTTCTCTATCTAATGTATTTTGGTCATATTTACCTTCTATGCACTTATAAACACAAACTTCTATCTTCTCTTTCCCTAGTAGAGTTTGAGAAGTAAAGTAGTAGAAAGGATGCCATGACCCAGACTTCAAGAAGTCAATAAATGAATGTGGCAGGTACCTATAAGGACAGCACTTGTGGGGCAGTGCCAGCCTGTTCTACACAGTGAGCGCCAGGCTGGTCAAGACTGACGGTGAGACCCTGTCTCAAAACAAACAAATAAACAAAAATGAAAAAAGAAAAAAGTTGCCAAATGACTTCTCCTGGGCTTTATGAAAACACATTAACCACCGTAGCTTTGTCTTTAGGAGTTTGAATGACTGGCTTTAACTTTTCAGACAGGAGAGAGCTTAGATCTTCAAACTAATAGAGACGAGGAGCTAAAAGATGCTCTCACTATGAGCTCTTTCTCGCTGGTGGTAATACTAAATAACAGTAGGAAAGTTCTTACATGATTTCCTGTTACTTTTTGTACACCGCTTTCTTCACTCCTCATGGCAACGCTGTTAGACTTTCTGTTGAGAGAACACCTCAAGGCAAGAAAGACTTACTTCCTTCACAGTGCCAGCAGCTTCAGTCCACACAGTGGGGCAGATGTGGCATCCCTGGAGTCAGGGATCAGGAAGACAATGGCTACAGTCACAGGCTTTCTCCTTTCTCCCACTTCCGGGTCTTTAGCTTAGGGGATGATGCCACCCACATTCAGGGTTGCCATCCTTTAGTCTCTTTTGGAAGTGCCCTTGAAGGTACACCCCGAGGTGTGCTTAACTAACGTAGACCGTTCTCAATCCAATCAGTGATCACAAGACCACCCATCATAAGTACTATAATAAATGTATGATTATTCTCTATTTTTTTTTTTCAGACAAGAAGACTGAGTCGCAGGCCTAAGTGATTTCCTCAAAAATCACAATGCGGTAAGTCCTGGAGCCAGAGGGTCCAAAGCAAGGTGACTTCACCTCAAGATCGTCATGGATAACCTCTGTGTCACTGTGAAGAAAATAGTCCCATTTTGCTGACTAGCTACCAAGAACAAAGCTGTTGAGGAAGGAGCTCCAGGGGAGCTTGCTCCTTCCTTCTGGCTTCCTTCTGGTGTTAAGTCAACTCTTCATCTTGATCGGCTTTTGCCTTCTATCTATAGTCTCCCTTCTGCCAGGCTTGTGCTCGAGGATCTGGAATTTGCTCTCAGGTTCAAGAGGTTATTTCCTTTCTTCCTCTACTTCTAAATTAGAGCTGGGAAGACTTCTTCCTCATACAAGTACTTGGCAATGTTTTCTAGGACACAGCCACCTCAGCGGGGCTTGAGAGATAGAAGTTGAAGAAAGCCATCTTGTATGATGGAAATTTGAGCTCTTACATCCCCAGTCTTAGAATTAGAGCCCTAATGAAGGCTTACGATCCACAGTGTCATAGTGTTGTATGAACTAGCTCTTCTGATGTAGCACATCAGTTATCATCCTGAGATGAAGGACAGACTGCCCTCTTCAATCCATTGCACACCACAACTAAGTACTCTGCTCATTCTATTGCGACTGACCAAGTAAACATTGTACCCGAATTGGTCACATTAAAAAAATCCCTATAATCCATAGATAAAGCAATCGTTTTCTGTTGCACGAGTTCTAATTGGTTTTAATAATAAAAACCTGGAGCCAGGTTTTGGGGTAAATGCTGAAAGATCAAAGAGACAAAGGAGCAGGCTACAGCCAATGCTTACCTTGCTAACTCCTCAGCTGAAAAAAGGGCCTAGCTCCTGTCTCTTCCTGCCTTATATTCCTCTCTCTGCCCAGTGATATCACTTCCTCTATGTCTGCACAGACCTCCAGACCTCTGTGGTTAATTAGTGGCTAGTTCCACCCTCTGATATTCAGGCAAGCTTTATTTGTTAGAACACAAACAAAATATCACCACAATTTTCAAGTTTTTGTAGAAAGTTCTTTATCAACTCTCCTTGCAGATCAAGTTTAGGGCAGACAGCTGTGCGAAACCACAGTCAAGGTGATCCTGGTTGTGGGATCAGCTGCCAATTTAACACAGCCTGGAGTCGTCTGAGTGGAGGGCCACAATTGAGAAATTGCCTAGATAAAGTCGGTCTGTTGACATGTCTTGACTGTTAACTGGCGTAGAAGGGCCCAGTCCACTGTGGGCAGTATCATCCCTACACAGGGATGAACTACATCAGAATACTGCTTAAAAATAAGCTGGCCTTTGAGCCAACTGGCAAACATCACCCTCCATGGTTCCTGCTATAAGGTCAGAGGTAACGCTGTGTGGAAGAGCAAGCAGGCCTGCTTGCTTCCCTCCTTCCTTACATTGCATTTGGTCAGTGTGTTTTTATCACAGCAATGGAGGTGAATCTCCTTTGATACTAACACCAAGGGTTAGCTATGCCTAATTTAAAAATGGGTAGCCGCTCTTCACTTCAACAGCGGGAAACAATGGTAGGTATTACTGATTCTTAACAGGAGGAGTTCTGCAACACAGAGGTGATTTGGAGGTAACACCACGTATGGTTAGGGAGAGGGAAGGCTTCCGGGTTCTCTACTGGAGCCGAAGCTTGGTTTTCTCATTTTGAGTTACTTTATTTTTATTTCCATATGCACAGCTCCAGGGAAAAGCGATCTTTTTTTGGATGTTTGAACTTCCTGAACACATCTTAGCGAGGATAAACAGGTTTAGTAACTTGAGGGACCTCAGGGGCTCCATGTTACAGAATTTGAACATATCCTTCAGCTTGGAAAACAGATCTATAATAAGAAAATGCCTACTGTTGTCTTGGGACCTCATCTGCAGCTCCTCGCATGCTTGCAATTTGGGCTGGGCTCATGTGCCAAGGTGTAGGATGAAGGGTAACCAGACCCAAAATAAACCAGGCAGCAGGACGAGCCCTGAGTTTTAATGCGCATTAAAAATGTTATACCGTCCTGGGGCTACATTGGAAGGGAGGCATAAAGATAAAGGGATATTTGAAGGTCTGTTTCACTAGCAGGTGGTAGAGTGCACTTAAGACTAGCAACACCTGTGCTGGCAACTAGCCCCTCACTCACCCCGGGCTCGTTTCTAAAGCCTTGGGATGGAGAGGGGAGGGCCATGGACTCTGAGCATAAACTACCTGGGTTTGACTGAAGGACTCTGGGAAAGCCGCTTACTCCATTTGTGCCTCAGTTTCTTTCTCTTTACAGTAAAGATTCCTATCTCATAGGGTTGTTAGGAGGGTTATTTGATGAGCCGGGTAAACAGGGAACTGGTGGGAAGGATGATATGACAGATGTTTGGCGAAACCAATCAGCCCTTTATTCCCAACTCCCTCAAGTATATCACCAAAGAAGCCGGAAAGAAGAGCCAGCTTTCTCCAATCTTTGGTGACCCTTGCAGCCGGAGGTGGCCAGCAGAGTCACTCTGGACAAGCTACTGGCACAGTTTTAGCCAATTCATATAGTTCTAGGCAGCGGCATGGAAGAGAAAGGCCAGGGCAGATTCCTAGAGTGATTTTGCTGTCTGTCAAAGGATGAATTTCAAGTGGCGCTCTTCCTTCTTTGCTTGCTTTGAATATGGACGTGATGTCTAGGACTACTGCAGGCAATTATCAACCATAGTCGGTAAGCAAACGGGAAGCCAAGAGAATCTCAGCCACAGTGGATTCCTCATGCTGAGGAACCGATGGCACCTCCTACAACATCAGGCTTTTTGCTTGTAAGGCTACCCTTTGGATTCGTGAATGTGCTGCTAGCTGAAACAAGTGGCAGATATTATAATTCTTCCTAAACACATTTTTTAAAGATTTATTTATTTATTATGTATACAACATTACTTCCATGTAGCTTGTATGCCAGAAGAGGGCACCAGATCTCATTATAGATGGTTGTGAGCCACCATGTGGTTGCTGGGAATTGAACTAAGGACCTCTGGAAGAGCAGTCAGTGCTCTTAACCTCTGAGCCACCTTTCCAGCCCCTAAACACATTTTTTTTTAAAAAAATGTATTGTTTTAGCACTCTTTCATTAAAAATGATATCAGGTTCTGATTAGTGATTCAGAAATTTCTGGAAATGGGATCTTTGAGTTTGCAGGGCAAGATCCCTAGGGGATTCAGATGCATAGGGATGTGAAAAGCATTAGTCATTGAATTAGTGAATTCACTTTGTCAGATGGTTATCAAGCTAGTCCTGAGTGTTAGGTGAAGGCACTGTGGGTCCAAAGATGGTTAAAGCTACTTTGACCTTGAGGAGTGTACATTCTGCAGGCAATCTAGGGAAGCGAAGCAGCAGGCCAGCTTGGAGATCAAGAACACACTGGGAAGAGAGGCTATTCCAGTCCTAATCAAGTTTTAATCAAGAGATTCTTTTATTCTGCTAAAACCATACTCTAGAGATGTATGCATTTGTGCATGTAAATACATCCATGAATATAAACTATATTAATGAGTTATGAATTCAGCAATCTACATAGTACTAGCCTGAGGTCAGGAAAATTTCATGACAACGTATTTTGTGAAACTAATTACATAAAGTTAGTTCAATGTCTTAATCAATTTTGTTTCCAGAAGAGTTAAGATTATCCTTTATTTTCCATTATTATGTTTTTTCACTAAAATCATCTTTATTTGGTACAATTCATTTTTTAAAGAAAATTCACAAGAATAATTTTTCAGTTTGTAGTGGTTGGGTTGTTTTACTTGGTGAACAATTTGTCCTCCAAGTTGAGTCTTCCTAGTTGAAATGTGGTCAAGAGGGTTGATTTCTCCACCAAGTTTATATCATATATAGTTGTATTTGTGGCTAGCTTAATATGTTTTTGATTAATATTCCTATAGTTATTCTTCAGATGTTAATGAAATGATTCTTTAATCAAGTTAAGAAAAATCAATTAAAGTTTTTTGTGTATATTTTTAGCTTATCAGTTATTTTGAATTGTTTCTATCAATGCTTAGTATAAACTTAATAAAAGATGAACAGTTTAAATTTCTTTTTGTCTTAGTGAATCCACAGAGAAATTGAAGGTATTCTTCTCTTCTGTCCTAGGGCTGACTTGTCAGGTAGGATCAGCCTGTTGTTTTGAGAATTCAGTGATTCTATTTGCTTTCGTCCAGCTCACATACTGGGGTACCAAGGGTTCATCCTTTGTGTAGAGGAAAGCAAGTAAGGATTCCTGAATGTTTTGGGTTTGAGTCAGTGGCTCAGGATTGGAGGGAGTGTTCTGCATATTCAGATCATCAGGAGGCCGGGTTGCAGGAACAAAGAAGGTACCAAGGGAATGAAGTATAGCTAGTAAAACCAATTGCTGCCTGGGACATTTGACAGGTAAGAGGATGAGAAAAATAGAAGCTAAGAGTTGGACCTTTAAGATTGATGAAGGTTGAACACACTGATGTGTGAATGGGGCGGTATCCATTGGGAAGAAAAGATGGTAAGGCAAGAAAAGGGATGGCTGATGGACTAGTATCAGTGAAGGAACATGAGGGCATAGAAGCAAGGGGACAGAAGGCGCTGTGGATTCAAAGATGGTTAAAACTATTTTGACCTTGAGGAGTTTGCATTCTGCAGGTTCTGACTATGACAAACAATGCTGCTATGAACTTGGTTGAGCACATGTTCTTGTGGCACAATTGAGCATCCTTTGGATATATACCCAAAAGTGGTATTGCTGGGTCTTGAGGAACGTTGTTTCCTAATTTTCTGAGAAATCACCACACTGACATCCAAAGGGGCTGTACCAGCTTGCATTCCTACCAGCAATGCAGGAGTATTCTCTTTACCCCACAACCTCTCCAGTGTAAGTTGTCATCAGTGTTTTTGATTTTGGCCATTCTTACAGGTGTAAGATGAAATATCAGAGTTGTTTTGATTTACATTTCTCTGATGACTAAGGATGCTGAACATTTCCTCAAGTGTCTCTCAGCCATTTTAGAGTTCTCTGTTTAGGTCTGAAACCATTTTTTTTTTTTTTTTTTTTTTTTTTTTTTTTTTTTTTTTTATGCAGCAGCCTTCTTTAAGAAGGTGGAAGTCCTTGTAATCAACCAGAACTTGAATGACCTAATTTGAAAAATCTTCTCTCCACTGGAACCCAAGAATGGTTCTTAAAAATTTTCCCCCATGGATCATTAAGAAAGATTTTGCTTTCTGGATATTGTTGTAATAACCAGAATAAAGCGTTTCTCTTTCTATGTAAGATCTTTGTTCAGAACCTGACACCTTTCAAGTTCTTTCTCTCTCTTTCCTCTTAGAAACTCATGGCAAAGCAAACATGATTATCATATGCAGGTGACAAAATTATTGGTCCTTAATGAGTCTCTCTTGGTGTACAAGACTTAGCCATAATATTTGAGTGTGTGATAGGCTGTGTGAATTGGCACATCAGGCTGCTGCAGGAGTGGGGGACAGATGCCCCGAATGGCAAAGCAGCACTCCCTTATCATGTGGGAATTTGGTTAATACCTCATTAATTTATTAAAGCCAGAGAACAAAAGGCTGAATAAAATAATGGCTGTGTTCCCAGAGCAATTTCCACAGATGGCTAAGTGAGTGTAATGAGCAAAACAAAACAGAAACCAAGGGTACCATTTGTCTGCAGATGGGAGGCTCTGAAAGTCTATATTCCCTTTTAAGCACCTTGCTGATGGTGTGAACAACCAGCCAGCCTTTCCCTGGTAACTGGTGTTGCCTTCAGTTCTGTCAACACAGCCATTTCCTGATGCTGGACGGTAGCTGGCAGTAATAGGCAGGCTCAAAGTCTCAACAGCTTTTCTGGGGAGGATTTTGCTTGATGACGGTATGGATAGGAGTAGCTTTAAGTGAGAGACACATAAGCCTTGGGGTAAAGGGTGAATATTGTTATTTTTCTTGAGGTGAGCAACTTACTGGCTTATTAAAAAATTGTAGACTTTGGCATACATACTAGCTAATATTAATAATATAATGAATAACAAAATAACCTTCATGGGCTTACTGTTTAGTGTAACAACTTCTACTGATGAGTATTGATTCCTCTCATGTAACTCTCTCACCCTAGTCTTGTTTTTTATTTGTAATTTATTTATTTATTTATTTATTTATTTATTTATTTATTTATTTATTTTGAGACTGAGTTTCTTTGTATAGTCTTGGCTGTCCTGGAACCAGCTCTGTAGACCAGGCTGGCCTCAGACTCACAGAGATCCACCTACCTCTGCCTCCCGAGTACTGGGATTAAAGGCATATACCCCCTCTGCCCAGCACCTAGTCTTGTTTTTAACTATGCTTTTTAATTTTTTGAGATTATAATATAAATATGTCATTTCCTCTTTCATTTTCCTTCCTCCAATTCTTCCATGTACCACCTTGCTATCTTTTAAATTAATGGCCTCTTTTTCTTGAATTGTTACATATTTACATACATACATGTAGCATTTCTCCTAGGTATATAAACATAACCTGCTTAGCTTGTATGTTTTTGGTATGTATATACATAATATTATATATTGTATATATACAATATTTTTGGGATGGTCATTTGATATGGACAATCAATTGGTGTGCTCTTCCTTAGGGAAAACTATTTTTCCATATTCACCATTCCTTCATTGCCTGTAGTCCATTGTCTAAAGTTGAGACCCCCTGAGCTCTTCCTCTTACATGTTATAATGTCTATTGCTGTCATTCCTGTTTGGGTCATGCGGAGGCAGCCATGTTGGTGTTTTCTGTTTCTCTGAGATTTCAGGAGACACAGTCTCACGGGACACTCCCTGATGCTCTGTTTCTTACAATCTTTCTGCCTCCTCTTTAGAAATGTTCTCTGAGTCTTAGGTGCAGGAATTGTTTTGTCGATGTATTCACTGGGACTGGGCCCCATAACTCTGCATTTTGATTGCTTGTAGTTTCCTGTAATGATCTCTATCTGATGCAAAGAGATGTTTCCTTGATGAGGTATGAAAATTATGCTTACCTGTGGGTCCAAGGAAAGCTGTTTAGAGTGTAGTTAGGGATTATGTCCGTTTAGTAAAGTGGTGGTTGTAGGTCCTCCTGTAAGAGCCACAACTTCACTAGCCCTGAGTAGTTGGCCAGGTTTTCAGTATCAAGCCTGATTTTCCTCTTGTTGAGTAGACATAAAATCCAATTGGCTGCTACCAAGGTAGGCATGCCACTACTAGACCCTTAGAGATTTTGTGCCATGCTGGTCACTTGTTATGGTTCATAGACATCATAACTGGCTAGGACTATAGGTTGCCTCTCTCTTTTGGAAATATATATATCCTTCTCATACCCTGAAAGAGGAGCTTTTGGGTCAGTTACAGTTTGGGTTTCTGGGCCCTCTTTCCAAAGTGCATGGCACCTTCAGCCACAGTGACTTATCTTCTGCCTCTGGGGGGTGACCAAATACAACAGCAATAGCTTATAATCTTTTGTGATTCTCACGGACAAACCCAGTTTACGCCCATTATTTTCTTTACTCCTATATACTTACCCAGAAATCACTGGTTTGAATTAGCTTTCTTTATATTTTGTTTATATTTATAATTATGTGAATAATAATTGATTATATTTGCACTTTAATAAGTTTCATATCACAACATTTATTTTTTCCATGATTTGACTTCTCCCCCTTCTATGTACTATTTGACAGGTGGTATTTGCTTGTTAATAATTTTAGGCTGTGCCCAATGAGGGCTATAAATTCGAAACTGGCACACAAGTTGGGAAACCTTGGGAAATAGTGTCTACGCACATGGAAACACTGGCTTTGTATTCCCAATAAGTATTCTTGCTCATGAAAAACTCTGTGTTCCACACTAGTGACATAGAGACCCTGTCTGTATCGTGATGAAGACAAAAGAAATGATGTATGTAAGGAAGCCAGCTCTACATAAATGTCATCTTCATAGTTGTTCTAATGGAGCTCTTGTTGCTAAGACTTATTTTCTCAGTTGACTATGGAAGTCTTCCAGACTTTTCTCTCGCCTCCACTTAGTATGGTTAAAAACAAAACAAAACAAAAAGCAAATAAAAAACTTCCCCCAAAGAGCATTTCACTAAATCTCTTATGTAGTCTGTATTTTTAAAGCACTTTGATATTTTTGATATTTATTGCTATGCCTTTTATTATTGGAGTACAAAGTTTGCCAGTGTGCTTTCTTTCTTACTAGCTTGTGAGCTTTTTGAGGGGAACAATAGGACCTAGCCACATATCCAGGATGTAGGACAACTCAGTAAGTTTTGGCAGTATGGCTGGGAGGAAAACTGATATTTATTAGTATATGACTATCACATTTCCTAAATATAAAATCAGATAAATGAAACTCTTATGTTCCAATAATTGTGAGTGGTGGTTTATTGATATTGTTTTGTGACTTTGAACTGCTACCTCTCTTAAACACTGGAACCAGAGGGCACCCTGGGATGGAAGTCTTACCTCACCATGGACAAGGAACCATCAGATATGGAACACAGGTGGGAAATCTATATTGTTCTCAAGGAATGGCTAAAGCAGAACAAAGAAAACAAATGAGAACTCAAAGCCTCAAGGGCAGACGTCTGCCTGCATTATTATAATGCCTGAAAATTTCAGAATTCATAGGAATGGGTTAGTTGTGACTCACCAAACAAACCAGAGGAAAACCATTTGCATCTCTGATGGACTGCTTTTTCCACCAACCCAACAGCTGGAGCTGTGGTGGGGATGGGAAGGCTTAGCAAAAGAAGGCACTTAACGCATCCCTTCGAGGCTCAAGGAAGCAGTGTTTTCTGGACACGACAGGGTAGTGTCCAGGTAGCACATATGAGCTCATAGCACTTGTGAGAGCATGCCCAAGACCTGTGCAAATTCAAGCCTGAAGAAAACCCAGCACAGGGGGGAGGAGGTGGGCTTGAGATTCCACTCCTAGATGAAGAGCTATTGACATTTGATAGCAGCTGGAAGAGGGAGACTTTTTTTTTTCATAGTCTATTCGCCTGGTGTATAGACTGCATCAGGGCAGGACCCCTACCCAAGAGTAGTTGGGCAGTGCAAACTGGACTTGATGGTTATTTAAAAGGGGGAGAGTGAGATATAGATAGATAGATAGATAGACAGACAGACAGATGACAGTTGATAGATAGATGATGGATAAATAGATAGATAGATGGTAGATGGATAGATAGAAAGATGATAGATAGATAGATAGACAGACAGATGATAGATAGATGATGGATAGATAGGTGATAGATAAATGGATAGATAGATGGTAGATGGATAGATAGAAAGATAATAGATGATGGATAGATAGATAGATAGACAGATGATAGATGATAGATAGATGATGGATAGATAGATAGATGATGGATAAATAGATAGATGATAGATGATGGATAGATAGATAGACAGACAGACAGACAGACAGACAGACAGATAAACAACAAAGTGTGTGGCCAGGGACAGAGAACACAAAGTTAGGTGTGTAGAGATGTGAGAGCAAATCCGGGAGGAGTTGGGGAGCAGGGTAAATAGTATCAAAACACATTGTATGAAATTCTCAAAGAGGTAACAAAATATTTTTTAAAAAAGTCATCTGATATGTGTTAAAAATCAAACTCCGCTCTCTCACTCAAGATGCATACACGCAGTGTCTGTGTTTTGTAGTGTTGTGTTACTTATTTTCCCACCCCTGACTTAAGGGGTGGAGCTTGCTGAACTTGTGGTTTGAGGGGCTACTGTCTACAACAGTGAAGAAAGCATGGTGGGGGATGCCTGACAGACATCCCCTGCCACATCCCTGTGAAACGGGAAGCAGAACGTGGTCCTGTGTGCAAACCTCAAAGTCCACTTCCTAGTAGTCCATTTCCTCCAGATTCCAAAGCCTTCTGCAGTCAAATGCTCTACCACTGAGCTATACCCCCTTCCAAAGCCTTCTGAGGCAGTGCTAACGGTTGGTGTGTCCAGTATCCAAACAAGAGTTCACTAGGGACATCTTACATTCAAACCATAATGTTTGCCTTTGACGTTTTAAAGAAAATGCGTTGCCAATTTTTAAAATTAAGCAATTTATTTTGACATCAGACAGATGGGTCTGACTAATATTACCGTTTTGAGGGAGATTTATAGGCAACAAATGATTAGCTGAAATATTGACAGCTAGCATCATTTTTAGGCAGAGAAGTTGAAGGAAAGAGTTCAAGTAGGGAAAAAGGATTTATTTGAGTCTGAAATAAATCAACAGAAGAAGGAAGATTTGATGAGGAAATAAAGAAAGGCAAGCAGACAGATTTTTTTTTTGAGGACTGGGGTACCATGGGAGGGGAAATATTAGGAGCCAAAAACTATTAAAGAGAAAAAAAATCCATCTTATTATACCATCACAGTAGTTATTACTTCCTTTTGAAAACACCCTGTCTTTGCTTTGCCAAGTTTCTGTCTGCAGTCATTTATTTGTAAAAACCATTGTTGCAATGTGGGGTGCATAAAACGGAATGAATTCTGCTTTTCTGTCTTCAGGTATATCTGGAATATGTCAATATTTCCACTTAGTCTTCATTATTCTCTTAAGAAATACTTCAAACTCTCCAGGGGGTTTCCTCTTGTTTCACGGATTTGGCACAGGCTTCTCTGAGCTGGTTGTCATCACTCGGGGGTTGAGGCAGCGCTGGGGGGAGGGGGGTTGTGTTTGGAGCTCTGAACCGCTTGTGGGAGCTCTTGTAGGTTTGCTGTCTCTGGGTGTCTCCTGCCTCCCTCAGCTTTGGAGAGACAGAGGAGAGGAGAAGCAGGGCTATGAGGTGGAAGGGGTGGAAAGGGGACAGAGGTGAAGGCTGGGGAAGATGGCATATTGGCATACTCTGTCCTTGGCTTTCCTTCTTTGAGTTTCTTTTTCTGCCCATGGTCAAGCTCACATCAATCCTCACCCTCTTAATTCATTCTGGTACCTTCTTTCTTTCTCCAGATTCTTCATGCAGGAGCTTGGCATTATTTGGAGATTCCAGACAGCATTAGTACTCACTTTCCCAATACTTTATTGTCTCTCTTATTATATTGAAATGAAGTTTGTAGTTTAGAGAAGCCCAGTGGCCATGATTAAAAAGAACAAGTCTAAGGGTCTTATTGCTATAAACAGAAGAAATGGAAAGAGACAAGTCTGAAATAAAGTAAAGCATGCATATGAGTCTTCAGCCCCAGCTGCTCTAAGTCTTATGGAAGGAAACGGATGAGCTTGCCAATGAAGAATACACCTATTTAAGAGAAGCAAATGACGTTCAGCCAGATGCTGTTCATACCTTAGAGAATATCCAATTGCCTATAGACTACAGAAATCCAGCACCTTCTTGTCTAGTCTGGGCACTGTACCAGGGCACCTGGCTGAGGGGCCATTGTCCATGGGACTCTGGGACTAAGGTTACTGGAGGCTTCTTAAAAATTTCTCCAACTGTCTGTATCAGTTGCTGAAAGTCCTAGCATAACCCCATTCTCCCTCCAGGCTCACACTATACACATACATGTACTTAGGTATGTATGTATACACATACATACACATACCCTTCAGCACATAGAATGTTATACACAGTGTACCTCTTGGCGGCTCAGATACCGTGGAAGGAGTTGCTATTGGTGACTTGATTTTCTGAAATGATGAACAAGTGAATTGAGGGTGAAAGGAAGTGTGTGCCCCTGAATATAGGTGGTGGTCTCATCCCTAGGAAGTTCAGTGCTTATGAAAACAGTGCAAAAATTTACATGTAAAATAGTTAGGTTCCGTGCTCAGATAATTAGAAGCACATTTTCCTTTCTTTCATTTATGGCCGGGAGTCATGGTGACCTGGGGGAAATTCTTGGTTTGAAGGGGATTGAAAATGTCCAAGGATTCCTTGCTTTCCTGACCTCTGTTCATTAAAGTTTAATAGCACTTCCCAGTCATCATGACAATCAGAAATGCCCCAATAAAGTTAACCACAGGATGATGGTCGGGTGGGGTACTGTCACCGAAGACCTCCATCTGGTGACAAGAAGGCTGGATCCTGAGCTTGGACAACTGGGTCTGAGAGCCATCTCTCCAGCTATGGTTAGGGTATAGGCAGTGAGTGGGTCTTTCGTGGCTTCTGACAATTCCTGACTGGATCTGGGGAAGGCTGCTTGAGCAGATTGTGAGACAATCTCTGCGAGACAGTAGTGCACAGTATTCTGGCCTACCATGCATCTTCTCTCATTCTTTTGGGCAACACACAGGCCCTTTCTTTGGAAGCCAGTCTTCATTCCATTTCAGCAGCAAGGCTCTGGGGTAGACTCCCAGGAGCATAGTAAACACCGAGCAGGTTGACATGACAAGAAAAGTACCCTGCTCTCCTTGTCCTATGGATGGACCAATAAAAGTGCTTTCTTGGATTTGTTTTTCACGCAGAATCGATGGAGAACTTCCTAGACATCACAGTGACACTGCGTGCCATGACTCAGACACTCCCGACAGCTTTAGCTCTACCTATGGAGAGAGCTGGATTGAGAAGCTTCCCTAGCATAGAAAGAAGCAAAAATAGGAACCCTTGACACCAGATAGTGGTCTTTGATGCTGAACAGTGTCCTTGCCTTGTCCCCTCTTTACATTTGCTATTTTAAGTGTCTTTCTGAGGTAGACAACCCCAAAGCTCCCTGACTAACCCAATGGCTTTTTCATGCAGTCTTTCCTTATTCATGGCTTAGTATGGGAACCATTCTGACATGGAACCTTGGCACACTGGTACGATTAGTTCAAGTTTAGATGCATTTCTCACACGCAGACTGGATTTGAAGACCCAGAATGAAAGAAACTGTAAACCGCCTTGATAGTTTTGCGCTGACCATACGTTAAATACTACTCATGTAGATATTTTTATAATGCTAAAGCTAATTTCACTTCATTGGCACTTTTCACTGGGGCTCTTAGAAAAATCAAACATTATACCGATGGCTCACATTATATTTCTTTCAGACAACATTGTTTTAGAGCCACCTGCCCCCGATCTTTACCTCCTCCACCAAATTTCCCAGTTATTAAGTCTACAGGTTAATTCCATACATTCACCTCTCAGAAGAGAGAGAGGAATGGTGGCTATTAGCCTTGCGTTTCCACACAGTTCTGCTCGCAGTTCCCAAGGCTTGAAGGCAGTTCATAATTTATGATGGTAAATAAATGAGCTCCGAGACTGAGCGCATTTCAATGACCCTGCAAAGGCTTGGCTTTCGTTCCTCCTGGCACCTCTGCCTTGAGTGATTAGCAGGGCCACGGCGAAACAGTCCCAGCTAACGACATGCTGCTGGTTTCCAGCCAGCAGATAGTAGTGCTTTTCCAGTGTTGAAATAGAAGCGGCAGGGCTGCGTCCCCGGCACCCGGCCGCCCGCATGGCTAGCTTATACCCAGAAATAATTACACGGAAACTGTATTCTTTCAAACACTGCCTGGCCCGGCTAGGTCCAGTTTCTTATTGGCTAGCTCTTACATATTGTTCTAACCCATTTCTAATATTCTGTGTAGCCCATGAGCTGGCTTACCAGAGAGGATCTTAACCTGCGTCTGTCTGGAGTGGGAGCATCATGGCGACTCCTCCTCTAACCTTCTTTCTCCCAGAATTCTCTTCTGTATACTCCGCCTACCTAATTTTCTATCCAATAAAATGGGCCAAGGCAGTTTCTTTATTAGTAAGAAATCATTCCCACATCATTTCCCCTTTTTCCGTTTAAACAAAAAAGAAAGGCTTTAACTTTAGCATAGTAAAATTACATATAACAAAACAGTTATCAAGTAAGAATTACAGTTACAATATTTATATCTATTTTATCTCTTATCATAACTAAGGAAAACTATAACTATTTATTCTTCAACTCCATCAAAGACTCCAGAAGGATATAATATTATCTAAGTAAACAAGAAATAAGAAAACTCTAGAAATGACAGAGACATCTCGCTGCCTGGACAGTCACCCAAAGTTCCTCTGTACCGTTGGGGCATCCATCTTCGGCCTACAGGCCCATGGTATCCAGATACATTTCCATGAAGCAGGAAATTTTAAAGACAGTTCAGTCACTTTCTGCTGTGTTCTGTAGAATGTCTTGTAGACTCTTTCATGAATCAGGAACCCCGAAAGACCATCTCACCTTTAGGCAAGTTCAGCAGTCCTCTCTCTGAGGGTTCTCTGTGTCCAGTTTATGCAACAGTCCAGGCAAGAGCAGTTTCTTGCCCAAATGACTATCCAACTCCATAAGGATCCTCTTCGATGCCCATCTTCCTCTTGAAGTAGCTGGTGCTGCCAGGAGCAGACGTGTCTCCTTGTCATGAAAAGTCCTAAGTTATTAAAATATTTTAAATGCCATATTCTGCAGTCTTTGAAAGATATGAAGAATGCCTATCTAATTGAAATATATCTCTATATATCTAGAAAATCTAACTAACATGACTACAAGCTTAACTATTAGCAATGATTATCCATTAACAACCTATATTTCCTAATTATACATTACATTTTAAGTGAACTACATAATCACAATACCTTAATCAAGTTCAAAAATACATATACATATAACAAAATTGACCTTAAAATCCATACCAATGCAAATTATTCATATCTATATCATATCCCCCTTTAAATGTAAAAGAACATTTATAAACAATATTTGGGAACATGGGCGTAGTTTTTTCTCTCCAAACTGCTTCCTGCTGAATAGGGGCGTCGTTAATTAGGTTGTTCATGATATAACCTGTATGCTAGTTTCATCTCAGTTGGCAATTGAGCGAAGCAATTTTTTGAGGGTATTCACAGCAACTTTCAGGAGGGCGTGGTCTATCATACCAAATCGGAATAGATGCAATCCACAGGGTCTCATCCTCTGCAAAAACAAAAGAAGACCCTCTCCAAAGCTTCATATCCTTAGACCCAAATTCTGAAATCATAATACCCTCATGAAATCCATTTTGGTTTAGCTTGGCAGCCCATATAATGAAATGTCTCTCTGTACTTAGCTCCTTCACAGTCAAAAACTTTAAAGAAAACACAATGTACATAATCCAGACTCTCTGTTGAAATAGAAGCGGCAGGGCTGCGTCCCCGGCACCCGGCCGCCCGCATGGCTAGCTTATACCCAGAAATAATTACACGGAAACTGTATTCTTTCAAACACTGCCTGGCCCGGCTAGGTCCAGTTTCTTATTGGCTAGCTCTTACATATTGTTCTAACCCATTTCTAATATTCTGTGTAGCCCACAAGCTGGCTTACCAGAGAGGATCTTAACCTGCGTCTGTCTGGAGTGGGAGCATCATGGCGACTCACTGACTCAGCTTCTTTTTCCCAGAATTCTCTTCTGTCTACTCCGCCTACCTAATTTTCTGTCCTATGAGGGCCGAGGCAGTTTCTTTATTATTAAGAAATCACTCCCACATCATTCCAGGGGAAGAAAGAGCTCTATAATCTCCACACTTTTTGTCACTGACATTTATTAGTGCTTTTCACAAGGTCTGCAACACAGTCAGGAAGGAATTCAAGTTGTAGGTGTGCTTTTTCCGCCATGTTTTAGAAGGATGTTGAAGGGACAGGAGATTTAATGTGATTGCCGATTCTAGTTTAGTCAGTGGAAAGTAATTGTGGGTTTATGAACATCAGAGATCTCTAAATTATAGTTTGACATCTCATAGAGATTAAATCCTAATTAAGGCCTGTAAGGGCTTTGGGGGAATTGGTGGAGAGATGAATCGACATACTATACACAGAGAGATACATATGTGTGGCAGAGATGCGCATATATATATATATATATATATATATATATATATATACTTCTAACTATTCCTCGATCCCAGAACTTGATCAAGGCCTCAGGGTGAGCAACATAGGGATTGAAGAATCTAATTCTAGGTGAACATTAACTGGGCCGTGAGCGTGTATTGAAGTTAGACTGAGTATACCAACAAACTTCGGCCTTTTAGAGACTGCAGAAGGTCACAGTCATCAACAGAGTCCTTAGTTAGATACTAGGATTTGCAGGCCCATTAGCCCAGCAGGATATAGAGGAAGGCTGGGAGGTTTATCGTGGAATCATAGTGCAATAAAAACAGCATAGAATATGAATTTGTAGGACATAGAGTCCAGTCTCACACTTAATATATAAAGGAAGTTTTTTTTTTTTTTTTGGTTTTTCGAGACAGGGTTTCTCTGTAGCTTTGGTGTTTGGTGCCCTTCCCGGAACTAGCTCTTGTAGACCAGGCTGGCCTCGAACTCCCAGAGATCCGCCTGCCTCTGCCTCCTGAGTGCTGGGATTAAAGGCGTGCGCCACCACCGCCCGGCCTAAGGAAGTTATCTTAAAAGAAGAAAGCTATACAGTGTTCATTACCAATAAAAATAATTCTGAGGGTTTGAGATGGAATACCAAAAGCAGTTTTATTAGTAGAAAAATAGGTAATTTATAGGTAATGCTCAGCTTCCTGATCGATAAACACTGTGACTATGGGGACTCCCCCTTTATAACACAGTGTGTGACACTCGGTGGCAGCTTTACCAAAAAAAAAAAAAAAAAAACCCAATTGCACAGAGTCTACTGTATACTAATGGTGAGAGTCTATGGAGTTTTTGATATTTTGATCTATTCTAGAGGCTTATTAAGGCCACACTAATTGCTCCAATAGAGACATCTAGCAGCAGATGCATTTGGAACGGTGGAAAGGACTTTGCTGTAGTGTTTTAAAATGTATCCTGCTGCCCTTAATATGAGCGTAGGTTCTCTGATAAGAATCCCTAACAAACACTTAGCATCTATTGCTTTCTGTTTTTATTAAATTCTAGTAACTGCTCCGCTAGGTCAGACTCTGTGAGTAGAAATTATGGTCTCTTCCAGATAATGGCTGCACAGGTCACCGTGGCCCAGTTGCTCTCTCTCTCTTTGTCTCCAGTGGTCAGAAGCATCACAAGGCAGAGAGAACATCTCTTGCCCAACAGTTTGCTAATTTCCCAGGAAGGACAGTGCAGTTTATGTATGTTCATACTGTCCAAAGCAAGTCAGTAAAGCCGGACATGGTAGGGCAGATCTTGAAAAGCCAAGGCAGGGAGATTGAATTTGAGGTTAGCCTGGGCTAGCTGACAAGAATTTTTTTTTTAATGATAAAGAAAGAATGAACGAACAAATAAAAGAAAGAAAAGTTGTGGTCCTATTGCAGCGGTCCGTGTTGAAGTCTGTAGCCCATGTTGCCATTGAAGGCTGTGTGGATGCCCAGGGTCAGGCCAGTCACCTGAGTCCATGAGGGTGGCCAAGGGACATGCTGCAGCAGGGGCCATGCAGATCTGAGTCCCTGCACTGCTACTTGATGCCATGGTAACGTTTGTGCTGGAGCTACAGCTGAGAGCCATGCCTGGGTCCATGGTCCTACTGCAGCCGGAGTCTGTGTTGATGCCTGAGGTTCCTGTTACCATCAAAGACCATGTGGATGCCTGGGATCTGGGGCCATGTTAGGGTCCAAGGACCACGCTGCTGCTGGGGCCGTGCCCATCTGTTTGGCCTGCATTGCCATCTGGGGCAATGGTGATATCCAGATCTGTCTGCTGCCAAGGGTCATGTCTGAGTCCACGGTCCACTGCAGCCAGGGTCTGTGTTGCTACCAAAGGTGGGGTCACAGGGTTGGGGTCACAACTTGTGGCCTTATTGGTGCTCAGGGAATGTGCCACCATCAGATCTATCCGGATCTGAGTGGCCTGTGCTTCCACCCAGAACCAGAATGTCATCATGCCCAAGCTGCTGCATAGGGCCATGTCTGGGTCAATGCTCCTCCTACAGCTGGTGTCTGTGTTGATGTCTGTGGTCTGTGTCCCCTCAGGGGGCTATGGGAACCATGTGTGATGGAATAGAGGCCCATATTGAGCTGGTCTACCCTTTGCTGGCCCTGGGATAGCTGGCTTTGTCCTTCACTGTATGCTGTAGCGAGAGAGCTGCCCTCTCCGACTTGGGAGGGATGGCCCCATCCCTTACCATGGATGGGGAAGAGCTGACCCTGATGGCAGGGTGCAGGGGAACTGAGGGGTCAGCCCAAGTGACCCAGACTGACTGAAGCCCACAGCCAGACCTGGTGTTGGCCCACCCTAACATCTATGCCATCTAGGATTTGCTGGCGATCATGGAGGGACTGAGCCTGTGGAGTGATGGCTGCAGGATCTCCATGACTACGATGGCCACTGGATGTCGGAGAGGAATTTCAGAGAGGATCCAGTGATGGTGGTATACCAGAAATCAGAGGCCCTGACCCAGACCAGTGACTCATTGCAATGAACATTTGCAAGTAACGCTGATTGGGCAAAAGGGTGTACTCTGTGGCACACCATGAGTCCCAGTGCCACCAGAATGAATGATGAGGTGTTAAAAAAAATGGAGAAGTGGGAAAGATGGAGTATCGAAGACTTTTTTTTGTTTTACTCTTTGTTTGCTTGTTTGTTTTAAATTTCGTTTTGTTTGGGGGGCCACTGCAGTGGGGAAGGGAGGATCTGGAAGGACTGGGAGGTGAGCAGAATTGGGGTATGTGTTATAAAATTCTCAAAGATTCAATAAAAAACCACATATACAAAAGAAAGAAAAGTCAGTAATTCCTATACATTCTGTCTTCAAAACACACATATACAAAAGAAAGAAAAGTCAGTAATTCCTATACATTCTGTCTTCAAAACAATAGTTACTGCTGGGTATTGCTTCTTTCAAGGTGTGCTGACCACTAGATCAATGACTCGGAGATCCAAGAAACTCTGCAGGGTTGTATACATGCCATTCACCTGTCCATCCATATTTCCTTCTAGCCATCAATTCCTTCACCCATGCATTTACCTCACTCATTTCACAAACGCTTATTTGCTGTTGAAGTAAGCTCGATTCGGGAAATAGCCAGGCTTGCTAAAAGAGAAAACAATTCTATTTTTATTTATTATAAAGGGAAACTCATGAAACAGAAATGAGGATCCAAGTTCAGCTGTGCTACGAGGGAAACACAAACCACACACACACACACACACACACACACACACACAGAGAGAGAGAGAGAGAGAGAGAGAGAGAGAGAGAGAGAGAGAACACACCTGGACTGTGTGTCCGTTTTTCTCCGGGCCCCAGAAAGCCACACCCTAACTTCGTCCCACTTCTTAAGATAATTGGTTAACAAAGCTTCCCCATCAATTTGCCACTTCACAGAACATGAACTGAATGCTATGGAAGCTATATCCATAAATTAGATATGGTTTTCATTGTTAAGGAAATTCCCTATTAGGGGAAATAATTTATTCACATTAAAATTAATCAGAAAACTATTTATTTGTAGCCCAAGCTGGAGTTGAACTTGCTCTGTAGCAAGTTCTTAAATTCCTGGCTTTCCTACTTCCAAGTGCTGGGATTAGAAGCATGTGCTGACATGCTCAGTTTCTAAATATTTATTTATAATATACAGTGCATGGCATGCATCTTGCATATATTAAAACATGTAAGACAACCTTGTTTTCAATTAGTTCACATCGTGTGAACAGATCAATAAAATGTCAGATTAATTATGATAAAGACACATTGTGCTACATACATGGAAGAGATATTAAACAATACCTTGAGAACAAGAAGGGGCTCATGTGTTTACTTGGGTGGAACCGAGGCGGGAAGGAAAGTGATGCTCATGAGGAAGGTGTGCTTGAGTCAAAACGTGGAAGGGGAACTGGGCTAGGGAGATGGAAATGGGGATGTGACTTAGCTACTGTGATTGCTACTGTTACTAAAATGCCTGGCAGAAACAACTTAAGGAAAGGTTTATCTTGAATCACTGTTAAGAGGCTTCAGTCCATCACTGTGAGGAGGGCTTGTGGAATGCTCTGTTTATATCATTGAGGACCAGGAAGCAGAGAGCAAGAAATAGTCATAGATAATACTTTGTCCTGTGTCTTACGTCTTCCAGTGAGATCCCACCTCCTAATATTTCCACAGCTTCTCAAGGTTGCACTATGAGCTAGGGATCATGCATTTAAAGCATGAGTCTGTGGGGGAGACATTCCATATTCATTCCATAAAAGGAAACATTTAAAGAAGATTGAATAAGTGAAAGAGAAGGTGTGTGTATGGAGGGGAAAGTCGGAGTCAATGTGGAGCCACGGGATACTGTCGAGTGATTAAGTCACAAGAGACGGGAGTGTGATCTGGGAAGATTAATGGGCAAATTAATTTTCAGAAATGGGCTAGAAGAGGTAGTGACAATAGATGAAGAGATCTGTTGAGTTTTAAATGAAGTCATTCAGAGAGAGAGAGAAAGAGAGAGAGAGAGAGAGAGAGAGAGAGAGAGAGAGAGAGAGAGAGAGAGAGAGAGAGAGAGTTGATGAATCTTCAAACAAAAGTGGGTCAGAAGAAGTTTGTTTTGGTTAAACTCACTGGGTATCAAAAAATATATGAATATGGAAAAGGGGTGTTTCTTGGGCTGGGAGGGGGACAGGAGCAGGTGGAGTGTGAGAATCATTAGAACTAATTGCACACATGTGTGAAAGTGCCAAAGGACAAACTTAATACAAATGACATTTTTTTTGGACCTTGTAGAGGTTTATACTATTGGTCAACTAATTACAATACATTTTAATAACAATATTTCAAAGGAAGAGTGGCTAATATTTGCTGAGCAATTTTTGTGATGGGTGTGCAGTGTTGTATGTGTGTGTACATGTGTTTATAAATGTATGCATGTGTGTATGTGTGCATGTATATATATGTACAATGTGAGTTTGTGTATAGTGTATGTGTGTATGTATGCATATGTATGTGTGTGTGCATGCATGCATGCATGTGTGTGCACCTAAACATTTTTTTATAATAGGAACTGCTATAATCTACACTTTACTGATGAAGGGATGACATGCTCTAGCAGCTTAGTCGCTTGCTTAGGTCATTTAACTTTAACAACGTGACTTGGGGTTAACATCTGGCAAACTGCAGAGCTGCAGGTCACATTGCCCCCACAGCACAGCCTTGCAGAACCTCCCCTGGAAGTCCTTTATATGGGTGACTTTATGCCAAAACCAGAACAAGAATGGTCTGCTAAAGACAAAACCAGTGAGCGTGTCCATATTTAAGGAGGTATTTTAACTACTGGGTCAGTAATAGATGCTACATACACATTTTCTTTCTCTATATTGTGTTGGTGAAATTTTCAAGTTTATTCTTTTATCACATTGTATTGTAGATAATGATACTGTGTTTTTCCCCCCCTTTATACAGGGTCTTGCTATACAGTGCTGCTGTCCTGGAGCTCAGTATGTAACCAGTCCTGAACTCATGGCAGTCCTCCTGCCTCATCCTGCTGAGTGCTGGGATCACAGGTACGTGACCTCACCAGGCTGCTACTGGTCTTCCCTCTTGAGTTTGATGGTTCTTCACTCTGCTCACACTAAAACATACACCTCTAGCACCAGAACCATACATCCAGGCTGCCTGAGGCTCAGCTCTGACGCCATCCGTTACCAACTGTCTGGTCTTGGGCAGGTCCTTCAGCTTCTGTGGGCCCAGTTTTCTCCTTACACTGGTGATAAAAATGGTAATCGTCTCAGGAAAGTGGAGAGGAGTTTGTGAGGTGTGTGTAAGCCTGTTACAAGGGCGAATGCCATCTCCATGTCTCCAGTGCCCTGGTTCTCTGATCTCTTGGATGCTGCTAATTTCTGTTGCCTCTGAGTTTTCTTGAGGTCCTACCTCTCCAGTGTGCCCCCTCCAGCATGGCCAACTCAGTATCTTCTCTGATGGCAAGGGGCAGGTGAGCATGGCCGCCAAACATCCTCCTTCATTGTCCCCCCCCCCCATGGTCTTACAGTCATGTAGAAGCACCGTTTTAACCGATAATGGACTGATGTTGAAATCAGACAGCTATGGGCTCCAGGCTTTCCTGCCCAGGACCAGGTATGGGTTCCAGGACCGTGGATGAGGAAAGAACATGGGATTATCCAAGGGAATTTCAGGCAGGGCTAGAACTCAAGTGGTTCCACATCACAATGTCTCATACCGCATTATCTGGGGTTTAGCCCACTTAGTCTCATATAACTTCAGCGGATGCTGGGACACTATTTGTTAGTAGGAACAACAGTGCTACTGCCCAGGCTAACCTATAAACAAACACACAGTAGCATGGAAACAGTGGGAATTTGTCATCATCCTGGTAGCTTTGTGAGCTGATGACAGCCTGACTGATGGGGCTATATGGCTCATCTCAAGCTGACTGGACTCCACCTTGGTTGCTATTTCCATCCCAAGTGTGGGTTCAATAGCTACCTGAAGGATGTCTTTCTCCAAAAGAATGAAGGATGAGCCAGCTTCTTAGGTCTATATTCTAGCAAAATGCTACAAACACAGTGCCTTAAAACAAGAGGAACATATTCTTCCAAAAAGCTCGTTAGCAGGACGTCTAAGATCAAGGTGTCAGCTGTTACATATTTTACACTGTAATGATGTATGTCTGCCTAAGACACCTTCTGATTGGTTTAATAAAGAGCTAAATGGCCAGTAGCTAGACAGGAGAGACTAGGTGGGACTTCCAGGCAGAGAGAGGGGACTCTGGGAAGAAGAAAAGCTGGACACCAGTGACATGCAGAACGAGTCAGACGCGTGGTGCAGAGGAGAGGTAACCAAGCCACATGGCAGAACATAGATTAATAGAAGCAGGTTAATTTGAGTTCTAAGAGCTAGTTGGAGCCCAGCCTTAGCTAAGGCCAAACTTTCATAATTAATAAGTCTCTGTGTCATTATTTGCAGGCTGGTGGTCCATTAAAGTCCAATGAGAAAGCTTGCTACAGTCAGCAGACCCATGGAGCCTCTGGATAGTCCAGAGGCGAATCCTTCCCTGACTCTGCTAGGCTGCTAGCTGCATGTGTCCTTGGTTTGGGCAGCATCACTCCAGTCTGTACCTCTTCCCCTTAGCCTCATCTGTGGCCACCTTGGATAAGGGCAACCTGTTGGATTTAGAAGATTCTTTAAGTAAGATTTCTTCTTACTTATGACAAAATTATGCTCATAAGTCTCTCTTTCTAAGAAAGATTACATTTTTAACTTCCCACCAAGCATCTTTTTTTGAGCCACACATACTATTAAACAGTCAAATTCCTCACATCTGTTTGCATCTTGCTGGCAAATGTAAGCCAGAAGGTCAGGTTCTAAACCCAGGGACAAACAAGTACGTTCCATCTGTATTGAGAAGAACCGAAAACTCCCGCGACAAAGAGTGTAGCTACAGCAGGAGGTCTTTACCCACAATCCAGTTTCTGTAAGAGCAGTGAGGGGAAGAGAAGTTGGCTGGGGGCTCTGCTGGATTCCCTAGCTCTCTGTGTTCTCTGCACCAATGGGCTTACTGAGAAGTCCTGGTCTCAGGGGGTGGTTGTAGTGAAATGTTAATACACGCCAGGTCCTTAGCATAGTGCCTGGCACCAGTAACTGGTGGAAACTGTCGCCACCTCTAGGCTTGCATTCCCTCCCTCCATTTGCTTCGCTCCTCTTCACTTTGCTTTGTCAATATGAATAACTTTTTTTTTCATTTCTTCCTCATTTATTTTCTCTTTGAGACACTCTCATGCACCTCAGGCTCGCTTTGAATTTGCTGTGTAGTCGAACACGACCTTGATCTTCCTGCTTCCATCTCCTGAGTGCTGGCATCATAGTGTTTTGCCAGGCCTGGTTTATACTGTTCTGTGGGCGGGAACTCAGGGCTTCGTGCATGCCAGTCAAGCAGGCTACCAATTGAGCAACTTCCGCAGCCCAACACAAGGTCTATTTTGTATAATTTGCATAGATTAGAAAAGAGATTCAACTATTAAAAAATCCAATTATTAGAATTGGAAGGAGAGGGTCTCTCTCTTTTTAACTTTCTTTTCATTCATTCTTTGTGTCTTTTACATTCATTTCCTGTCCCTTTGTACCCTCTCTCTGTCCTTGCAAACTTCCCAAAATAAAATAAAATTTAAGAGGAAAAAAAAAAGCAACAAAAAGAAGGAAAAATCTCACCATGGAAGCTGCAGTATGACCTCGAGTCACATAGCAAACACTTTTGTCCATATACACACACACACTTTACTCGCAAGTGTTCATTGCAAAGAGTCATTGGCCTGGTTTGAGGCCTCTGGTTTCTGCTACACTACGATGCTGGGCTCCCCCTGGAACCCCTCTGGGATATCCTATTGTTGACCTGTGCCATGGAGATCCTGCAGTTTTAAATCTACGGTGCCAGACCCTTCACATGTTCCCCCAGATCATAGATGGGGTGGATGTGGGGTGGGACAACTCACAGCCCTGCTTCTGGGGTTGGGCAGTTACAGGGTTGGTCAGCCTGCCAGCTCTCCCCTGTCCCCACCACTATGGTGAGCTCTCCAGATTGCCCCAGCTAGTTCACCCTTAGCAGTGATGAGTAAGGGGCATGGTCATGTCTCCTGCTCTCACACCCTCAGGGTCAGCTCTCCCACACTGAGACTATTGGGGCCAGCTTTACTGTGTTGCCCAGGCAAGGTACAGTGGCCACTCAGAAGAGGGTCTCAAATACAGGGAAAGATAATTATTTAGGAACATCGACTATTAATACAGTGGATAATGGTGGGGGAAAAAGCCACAGAAGTGGTGTGCCGTCTTGGGAGGGAGAATTCTGGGAGCCAGGATATTTGGTACAGCTCTGGTAAAAGCAGTGGGAGTCAAGTGGGGGTCATGACCTTTGTAGAGGTGGAAGTGATTTCAAGGTAGTTTCCAAGCAAAATCTAGTTAAATAAGGACCACATGGCAGAGAACATTGCGTCATCACCCGGGCTGGCTTCTGAGTCCTGAGAGACAGAATACTCTGCCGGGTAACAAGTTTCCCAATGCAATTGGATTGTTTGGAACATGCGTCGTTCTGTGTTAATGAGTCATATTTCATCATTTCTGGAAAGTGATGCCTGAGAAGGGACTAATGCACAGGAATCCTTTTATTTAAAACTGTTTATTTGGTAGAGTCTTTGTGGTTAGCTTCTATACCAAAAAAAAAAAAAAAAGGAAAGAAAGAAAAGAAAAAAAACCCTTCCTATTGATGATTCACCTTCAGTGACCATGCAGACACACATGGCAGCCAGTGTGACATGGTTTGAAGCTTGACGGTCCCTCTGATCCCTCCCCCGCACTTTAAAGAGCCAGGGTTTGGAGTTCTTGGGATTCTGGTGGTGTATGCTTTCACTCCTGTCCAGGGAGTTGGGGAATAGTCCACAGGGAAGGGACTGGAGGAGCCTTCTGCCTGCAGGAAACCCTGACGATATTGGACTGTTTCTGTACCTGTTGGCTGTAGATGATCTTTGTGATTGGGAGAACTGTGGTAGGAAAAAAGCCATGGTTCCTTCCAACCAAATGGTTGTTAATCCTGCTGGTCAAAATGTAAATATTTCTGTTAGGATGGATGTAATGAGTCAGACGGCTTCCCCTGAATGGCTTCTAACATCTAACAGGCTTCCGTTTGTCCAGCATTGGTATGCCATCACAGCTAACTTCTTGGCCAAGGGAAGATGCTTGAGAATAGAGAGGGGCTGCTGGGATATGCAGGGGCCAGGCATTCCCAGCACAATGCACAGCTGAAAGAGACCCCCCCCAGGATATTTCGTATGTGGGTCATGTCGAGCCTGAGGATCAACTTTCTCCCAGGGATCTCTTGGCTCAGGTGATAAGAAGATGCTCTTGGCCCCTTTTCCATCTGTGATTGCATATGTGTGGGCATATGTGTGTGCATGTGTGTGTTTGTGTGTGCAGTGTCTTTGGTGCTCAACAGTCTCTTGGGAATAGATCAGTGCTTCCAGGAGCAATTGTGTCTCGTCTCATGTCAATAGAACCTTAAGTTATTTAAATGCCATACTCTACAGCTTTTTGAAGTGGTTGAAGATTGCCTATCTATGCAGAATACAATCTTTATGCATTTAAAGAACCTGATTAGTCTCACTATAAGTATGACAAACATGGATGACTGTTGACTTATAATTCTTGATACCTATATAACTTAAAAACTAAGACTTCATATTAGAATATTAAACAATCTTTAAACAACTGTGCAACAAATGAGGACAATGACCTCAAAAATGTAAGCAATGTATAAGTATCTTGATCAAAGGTAGAAATGTACATTGCAATATGGTAAATATATCTTAAAATTGTGTCAATATACAAAATGTCTTAAGTAGAGGTAGAAGCATGCATGCATATAATATGACAAAATAACCTTGCTTAGGTATACAAATATTGTAGATGAAAATAGAAACATATTTAGTATAATTTAAGTTTGTATCAATATATAAGAATCTATACCAATGTAAAGTGCCTATAAATAATAGCTCACAAGTATTCACTCTATTACTCACCAGTATTACTCTATTATTATTATTATTATTATTATTAGTGTAAGCTCACACTAATCTATTATCCCATCCAATTTCCCTTTTTTTTCAAAGAGATCCCTGAGCCTACATAATTTCCTCCCAACCCCTAACCCTATACCAATTATAATAAACACTAAATGATGACCCTAACACTAAGACAAACTTTTTTTTGGGAGAGAGGACATTGTCTTCTAGAATTTCTTCTAGCTGTCGTGGGGGCAATGTTCTTTCTATGAGATCCTGTGAAAGTAAAATGATGGTTAAGTTTCAAGATTATTGTCTGGTATATTTACAAATAGTCTCTGAGTATTTGTTAGAGTTTTTCTGAGGTTTCTATTTGGAGTTTTGGCCAGAACATTGTAAAAACGTGCACCATTTCAGCTAACCAATTTGGAACCATCTTGAGCAGCTGATAGCCAAAACAGGTCTTATAGTAGCACTATCAGTATCATAACATCAAACCAACCAAGTGGAGTGGTGGTGGTGGTGGTGGGGATGTGCACGAACTTGGGAAATTTCCAAGTCCCTCAGCTATGGGGGTTTTACAAAAAACTGCTTAGTAGGTGAAAGCAAGCCAAGTGGGAGTCTTTCTGGGCTGTGGACCATGTTTGTGCCTTTTAGGTCAGTCCACTCAGTAGGTGTGGAGTTCAGATCCACATGGGAACCAGATGAAGATGAACACTAAAAAGAAATCCCACACTAGCTCAGAATTTAATATAATAAAGTGTTATTTATTTAGGGGGTAGGCCCACAGATCACAGTCTTCTGCTTAAATACAGAACAGCAACCAAATCCCTCAGCCAGAAGAGAGAGTGAACACATGCTTTACATTGGCATTTATAATGTAAGAGGCCATGCCCAAATGGGCAGATAACTTAAAGGCTACTGGCTGTAGGATTTCCTACAGCAGATTGGGATTTTTATATTATTGAGCATCCTTTGAGTATATACCCAAAAGTGGTATTGCTGGGTCTTGAGGAAGGTTGTTTCCTAATCTTCTGAGAAATCATCGTGCTGATATCCAAAGGGGCTGTACCAGCTTGCAGTCCCACCAGCAATGTAGAAGCATTCCCCTTACCCTACATCCTCTCCAGTGTAAGTTGTCATCAGTGTTTTTGATCTTGGCCATTCTTACAGGTGTAAGATGAAATATCAGAGTTCTTTTGATTTGCATTTCTCTGATGGCTTAGGATGTTGAGCATTCCTTAAGTGTCTTTCAGCCATTTTAGATTCCTTGTTGAGAGTTCTCTGTTTAGGTCTGTACTTTAGGTATTTTTTTATTGGATTATTTGTTTTTTTGATGACCAATTTCTTGAGTTCTTTGTTTATTTTGGAGACCAGCCCTCTGTCTGATATGGGGTTGGTGAAGATCTTTTCCCATTCTGTAGACTACTGTTTTGTCTCGTTGACCATGTCCTTTGCTTTATATAAGCTTTTCAGTTTCAGGAGGTCCCATTTATTAATTGTTTCTCTCAGTGTCTGGGCTACTGGGCTTATATTTAGGAAGTGGTCTGCTGTGCCAATGTTTTCAACTGTATGTTCCACTTTCTCTTCTATGAGGTTCAGTGTGGCTAGCTTTATGTTGAGGACTTTGATCCATTTGGACTTGAGTTTTATGCATAGTGATAGATATGGATCTATATTCATTCTTCTGCATATTGATATCCAGTTATGCCAGCACCATTTATTAAATATGCTTTCTTTTTTCCATTTTATTATTTTTTGCTTCTTTGTCAAAAATCAGGAGTTCATAGGTGTGTGGGTTAATCCTGAGATGAGATTTTTAGTGCAATGCTGAAAGCATGTAATGAGAAGTCAATCCTTGCCTTGTTCCAGATTTTAACGGGAAAGTTTCTAGTTTCCCGCCAGTTAGTATGATGCTGTTATAGTTTTCTTTTTGTTTGTTTGCTTTTGCTTTCTTTTGTTTTTGGTATGGAGTAACTATTCTTCTTTTCCAGATCTATTCTAATTCTAGTTTGCTGAGTTCTTATCAGGAACGAGTATTGGATTTTGCCCAGTACTTTTCTGCTCTACTGCTAGGACCCAGCGCTTGTCTTCATCCTGTTGATATGTTGTGCTGCAGCCATTGGTTTTCAATGCCATGCTCACATTGCATACCCAGGTAAGAGTACACTTACTGTTGTATAGAATCCTTGTGCAGTGTGAGAGCCAAGTTGCCGATACTTTTGAACATTTTTCATCTACGTTCACGAGAGATATTTGGATTTTAGTCTTCTTCCTTATAGTTTTAGTGATAGCAGTATAAAGTGACTTAAGTGTGTCTTCATCTTCTGCTTTCTGAAGAGGTTGGATAGAACTGGTAAAATTTCTTCCTTAAATGCTTAGCAGAGTTTGCAAGTGAGACTGATATTTTCTGTTTTGCAAGATATTAATGAGTGGTTTAATTTCTTGAATAGATAGAACTGTTTGGCTGCCCACTTCTTCTTTGACAGATATAGATAGATAGTGTGTTTCAAGGAATTGGACCTTTTCATCTGGGTTATCAAATTTGTTAGCATGAAGTTGCTTGCAGTATACAGTCATCCTCTTCGTGTCCCTAGGGTCTGTAGTGATGTCCTGTATTTTATTTATGATCATTTTATTCAGACCTGGATTTTGAAACTAGGGCTCTGTGCATGCTTGGCAAGAGCTCCACCACTGAGCTATATGTCCAGTCCTTGATGTAACTATTTTTGTTTTGTCTTATTTCCCCCCTAGCCTGGCTGGGCCTATTATTTTAGTTACATTTTTGAAGAGTTGTTTGGGGATTTTCACAGGGCTGCTTTGGCCAGAAATTCAATTGGATGTAACCCATTTCTGGTACTAGAGACCTTACTTGGTGGCAAAAGATGTCTAGTTGGAGCATTTCCTCCCCTATTATTTGGTGATTCCATTTAGGTTTCTTTTGGTTATATATATACATATATATTATACATATGTATCATATGTGTATGTAATTTAAGAAGCTTCTATTGAGTTAGGTTTTCCTATTACATATGACCCCTCAAATGGCTCTTAGTGTTAGTTGTCCTTACCTCTTTCACTCATGTTTTACTTGGAAATGTGTTCAATCTTCTTGAATTTAGCGATTTTTCTAATTGTTTTTCTGTTATTTATTTCTGGTTTAATTTCACCATAGCCTGTTGTTGGGAGCAGTGAACCCCCAGATCCTGAATTCCTTGTAAAAAACTTGTTTTCCTCTGCTCTGAGATAGCCTGCAGCTGCTCTGAGCACGAGACCCTCAGGAGTTCCTGATGGCAGGAGAGTGGTTTCTGGTGGTGTTGGCTGGGGCGTGGCTATCAGTTAAAGATCCCTATAAAGCGGCTCTGGTACACAATAAAGGGGGCATTCTTGTTTCAAGGATGACTCGTGTCTCTGTGTGTCTTTGTATGTTTCAATCTCCAGGCCCTTGCCTGGCTCGGGAATGGTCCTGTAGTGCAGGTGCCACACTACAGGCGTAGTACCGCACTGTCATGTAGTACAGGCAGGCGGTACAGCCTGTGAGCGGGCATTGCATGATTTCTAGTCTTTTAAACTTGTCACCGTGGGTCACGGTCCAGATTGTTGCCTGTCTTGGTGAATGCTTCATGTCCACTTGAGAAGAAGATATGTCTTGTTGATGGATGAAGTAGTCTGCCGATGTCCATTAGATCCAGCTGGCTGAAGATGAGGAATGGAGTTGTGTGAGGAATTCATTTTCTGCCTGCTGGATCTGTCCATTTCGGATAGAGAGATACTGAGGTCTCTGGCCATGGAGCCATCTCATCTTGGAAGTTCATTACATATCTGGATGTGTTCTGCTGTGTATTCAGGTACAAACACATTAAGGTCGTTAGATCAGTTGCTTTGCTAATTGACTCCTTTGCCTTTACATAACAGCTTAAAATTTTTTTTCTTTTTTTTAATTAATTTATTTATTAAAGATTTCTGTCTCTTCCCCACCGCCGCCTCCCCTTTCCCTCCCCCTCCCCCAATCAAGTCCCCCTCCCTTGTCAGCCCAAAAAGCAATCAGGGTTCTCTGCCCTGTGGGAAGTCCAAGGACCACCCACCTCCATCCAGGTCTAGTAAGGTGAGCATCCACGAAACTGCCTAGGCTCCCACGAAACCAATAGGTTCAGTAGTATCAAAAACCCTTTGCCATTGTTCTTGAGGTCTCAGTAGTCCTCTTTGTCCGCTATGTTCAGCGAGACCAGTTTTGACCCAGGCTTTTTCAGACCCAGGCCAGCTGGCCTTGGTGAGTTCCTGATAGAACATCCCCATTGTCTCAGTGTATGGGTGCACCCCTCGCGGTCCTGAGTTCCTTGCTCACAAAGACAGGCATCTACTCAGAGTAAAAGGTTAAAATTTTTTGATAACTGCCTCTGTTAGAAGGAATCTCCATGTAGAATTTATATAGCTGTCCGCATTTTCTTTTGCTCAGTGTCCACATAGTATAGAAATAGTTCAATCTGATTTCAAGAGAGTTCCTTGTTCTTCTAAATTCCCAGCAGGACAGAGATCAGACTTTTAATTCACCTATGCTCAACCCAGTGGCAACTGAAGAAAGGAGACAAGAGAAACTAAGTAGGAGCTTGGAGAGGAATCGCAGGGTATTTTGAGAAGAACAGACTTGATACGTGGGTGGGATGGGCAAAGACTCACCTAAAGGATTCCTAAATATGGCTGGAGTCTCTGGATGCTCGCCTCCCTTCTTTGTGGTGTTGGAGAATTTCAGCGAAGACTCTTCAGTGTGGAAGCATTGTCAGATGTCATCATGTCATGAGCTTTAAGGTTGCCTTGACCCCGTGTTGAGGTCTTGGCTGGAGGCTAGTCAGTTTTTCATTTTTGGCCAGGCATACAGTCAACACCCCAACCACTTCCCTTTCCATGTTCTCATCCTCTGGGTCACTGTCTGTTAACCCCGATCACCAAATTGGGTAGTGCTGGACAGCAAGACAAAGAGCCCCCAGGCTTTATGATGCCCACATACGTCAGCAAAACCATTAAAACAGTTGCATGGGACCTTTGGCTGCATCTCTCCTCCAAGATCACTTCATGAGCTTTAGGCTAAAGGATGGCAAATAATAAGAAAAAGAAAAAGAATGAAAATAAATTTGATCATCTTGATTGTGGGCATCAGGGGGCCTTGCTCTCCAACCCTGTTCTGGTGGGATGCTAGAGTACGGCAGAAGATGTGTGGATGGGGTAACTGGTCTATATATGCAGAAACATAAAAGTTCATACTATTTTATATAATACTGGGACTTAAATGTTATAAAGAATAAATCATTACATTTTATTCATAATAATAATTCTAAATATTTTATGAATTTAACATTATTTCTTCTTTTAAAAAATAATTTTCAAGGTTTCATTTTTTTCCCACAGAAATAATTCACTCATGAGTATCTGGTCTTTGGATTATTTTCTTTGGGTTATTTTAATTTTTAGAAATTAAAATTATTAAATATTAAAAATTCCTCCCTCTGTTTATATTGCCCAGATATGTTTATATTTTGTCAATAGAAACTGTTCCAGGGCCCATAATATTTATCAATTATAGAAGAGTTATAGAAGTAGTATTTAAAAATTTAAGAATAAAAACTGTATGTACAATTTATGTTATGATATGAAATTTGGTGACTTCATGCCTAGAAAATAAAACACCTAACCAAGAGTAACAGAACTTGAATTTTTTGGAATGAGACTTTATTTTATATAAACACACAAATATATAGCATATTTATATATAGTATATAACATAAAACAATATAATATCCATTTATAGTAAAATATAGAAATATATTGTCTAATATATAATTATATTTTAGATAATCATATATATTACATATAATCATATATATTAGAGAATATATTTGTGATGCTAAAATGTACAAACACATTATATAATATATTATAATATAATATATTAAATAAGATAACATTATGTATATTAAACAATATATTTATAATATTACCTTTAAACAAATTTCCCAGGTTTCTTTGGTACGGGGGACCTGAACCATGCGTGCCAGGCAAGTGATCTTCCAGTTTTTTTTGCCTTAGAAGTAAGGAAGAGGGACTTTGAGAGACTGGTGAGAAACGTGAGCAAACCCAATGCCATTCCAGAGTCACTGTGGGCATCCACCATTGCGTGTCTCCCCATCTAGCCTGCTATAGTTGCGGGTTCAGGAGGTAATCTCATTAAATCTCTTTAGCTTTAATTGTCATTCAACTTATCTTTACCTCCCTCAATAAGGAAGCCTGTTAATTGAGCCAATAGTCCATTTGCTTTTTGAAAGGCAGACAATTATGGATTTTCTTTGCTGGTGCCTATCAAATCTCTATTTTCCTACTCGGAAAATGTCACAGTCTGGCATTTAGTTAGTAATTTGGAGGAAACTGAAATGTGGTTGGCGGCAAGGAGGAGAAACCTGAGATCTAAGAGTGCAGGTTGCGATGAAACATCCGGGGGACAGATCGCATCCTGGTCTAATCGGGACAGGGGCGAGCTAAGTAGGAATGCTTGAGGACATAACTTCCCACCTCTACCTTAGAAGTCCCACCTCTGGGCCTTAAACCCAGGCACTTTCTGGGGGGAATTGGTGATGGAAGGAGACATTCTTCCCAGGTGTTAACCCACAGAAATGTCAAAGCTCTCTGAGTACTTTAGCAGTCGAGAAACATCTAGGAAACCGTGTCCACCCTGGGTGTAATTTCTTTTGGAAATGCAATCACCAGCACCGTGCATACCTCTCACTGTAGTGTCTTTGTTTTTAGGGGAGTCACTGTGAGATGCTTCTGGGATGATGGTGGAACCCTCTTGGGGCAGCAGGGCTGTGTGCAGTGCTCAGATGAGCTGGATTCTTGCCTCCCCCTTTCCTTCTCAGATCTATGATCCAAAGCAGATGGCGCAGAAGAGACTGGAACGCATCATTTTGACACAGAATTGGATTCCGTTTCCCAGCACTTGGCCACTTAGCCTGCATCTGCCTGGGATTCCATCACATGGTAGAAGTAGAAGGAAAAATGAAGATGAATAACAGTTCCACGATTCTTACAACTTTTGACATGAATACAGATATTTAGATTTATGATTGTTATATTGAAAAAGGACCATTGCCATTTTTAATAGCCCCGTAATGTCAGTGGGTAACATTTGAATTGGTGTGCCTGCAAATATACAAACACAATATAAATATTCAAAGTGCTTTCCTGCCTACTTCCCTACTCCCCAACTTTCCGCAGTATGTACGGGGGATTGAACCTCTGACTTTATGCATATTAGGCAAGTGCTCCACCACTGGGCCGCATCCCTAGTGTCTAAGGTTCTCTTTTGAAGATATATAGACTATAAACATCGCGTATGATAAATCCTAAAGAAAAGTTGAGAAAAACGTTTGTCTATAAATATTTCATTCATGTTTACTAGTTCAACTGAATTTATCTTTGGGTCAAGTTAATGGTCTTTACCTTTTTCTGGAGTCCGTGTACTTGTTTGTAAGTTGGGATCACTTGTGTTATAACTGAGACCTTGTATATATCATGGCTTACAAAGGAGGGTGCAATCTTCATGCGTGATGTTTGAGCGAGGACATGCAAACTGCTTGCTGAAGGCACCCTTTGGAGTGATTGGTTTCCTGCGAATTCCCTTTAGCATTTGCTTCTGCTTTGGTCTCTAATGAGCTGAGCAAGAAAAAGCTTGTGAGTTTTGCAGCCTTTCACCTGTGCTTCATTGCAAGCTCTGGCTCAGATCTTTAACAGTTTCTTTCAGGATACGATCGTTTCCATATTATTTCACATCCATATATCCAAAATGACATTTAAAAATAGCAGAGAAATATTAATTTGGGGGAAAGACGTTATGGAACCGCGGAATAAGGTAATGTAATCTTTCCAATTTAATTTAGCCCGTATGTATTGACCAAAGATAAAAGAATTTCACGTCCTAAAGGAAAATAAATGTAACTCTAAGAATGGCACCCCTCCCCTAAGACAGCTCATCTGCTATTCTTAGAACACATCTGATCTTTTGTGTTTTTTTCCAAAGTCTGAGCCAAGTGAATACCGTCAAAGAGCATCCTATGAACTGACTCGACATCTCCCTGTGTCCTTCCATTAGTGCTGCAAATGCTTCTTAATCACATTGCACACAGGGACGTGATACAGCCTAGAGATGTAGTCAGTGCTTTCATTTTCCTTAAGGGACAGCCCCAACCAGAACATACGTAATAATGGAACAATTGAGAATTTAATACTAGCTGCAATAGCAAGGCCTATTTATGTCGGCGTGGGACACTCTGAGCTATTCCTGTAGCTACAAGGAAGAAAATGAAAAATCTTTCTCTCCTTTTCTCTCCCCCTTTGCCTTCAAGAATCTTACAGCCTGGGGAAAGGAAAAGAAAATGGGGGGGGCTAGAAGAAATCATTACAGTTATAAACCATGGTAAGTTTTGTCAGATAGGCAGTCAGAGTTCAGAGCTGTTTGTGTGACTTAGAAAAATCTGCCTCCCCGAAGAGGTAGAATCTACACTGGGGCTTGTTGGGTCACGGTCATAGCACACACAGATATCTGAGGTGAGTTAAACACGGAATTTTGGGGAGTCACCAAGGAGATAGGGTGACAGCTCAAGGGTGGCAGCTGGGAAGTTGGGCATGGTGCACCTCCAGCATTCAGAAGGGAGAAGCAGAGGCAGGTGGATCTCTGTGAGTTCTAGGCCAGCCTGGGAACCCTGTCTCAGACAACAACAACAACAATAAAATGTGACATTAGGGAACCATCTCTCCCTGAGGGGTAGAGAAGATAAAAACAGCTTCCAAGCCCAGAAAGACAGAGATCAGTAGCGGAGCTGTCACCTTGGGTTGACGGACCATCAATGCTGGAGACCCTGCACTTGGGGAGGGGATGGAGAAGGGAGAATGAGTTGAGGATGTAAGTGCTAGGACCTGGCCTCACTCCCTCCTGGTAGGGTCTCCTCAGAGCTGATCTATGGACCCAGGAGACTATGGGAAAAAGACTGGATAGCAGCCAACATCTTCTCTGTGCAATGTTGTGTCTGTGTGAGGGCGTCAGACCCCCTGGAACTGGATTTACAGACAGTTGTGAGCTGTATGTGGGTACTGGGAATGGAACCTGGGTTCTCTGGAAGAGTAGCCAGTGCTCTTAACCACTGAGTCATCTCTCCAGCCCTTACAGCCAGCATTTTCAATCTTGATATACATACCTGTATCTTTGGGAGCAATTTGTTGCTTTTATGTTTAAATTATTTTTAAAATTTAATTTTTGTGTATGTGTGTTTTGACTGCATGTGTGTGTACCACATGTGTCCTGGTGCCCATGAAGGTCAGAAGAGGGCATCTGATCTCTAGACCTGGTTGGGACTTGCCATATGATGGTATGAACCAAAGCCAGGTCTTCTTTAAGAGCAGCAGCTAGTACTCTTAACCACGGAATCTCTCCAGCCCTTGCTTTTTATGATTTCATCATTCAGATAATTCTCCCTTTTAAGATAAAATCCACTGAAAATAGTAAACAAGTAAAATATTACTCAATATCAGTTGAAAGGTCTAGATCTAATTTAACAATTTAAATGCGAGTTTATTTATAATAAAAATTGGTTGAGGGAAAAATGAAATCACTAAAAATAACTTATGAGAAATTCAAGTAAGTTCTAATGAGTTGTTTTTTTTTTTATTGCTTTTTATTTTTTGAGAAAGGGTTTCTCTGTGTACCCCTGGCTGTCCTGGCTATGAAGACCAGGTTGGCCTCAAACTCCGAGATCAGCTTGCCTCTTCCTCTGAGTGTTGGGATTAAAGGTGTGCACCATCACCACCCAGATGAATACTTTAATATTAAAATGAGCTATATTTTTTGGTAGTGTGTATATGTATGTGTGGAATGTGTACATGCTTGCATGTGTGGGCACGTGTATGTGTATATGTGTGTACAGGTGTCTGTGTTTGTGTGTGCACATGGACATCAGAAGTGGGCATTGAGAGTCTTCCTCAATTGCTGTCCACTGTAGGAAGTCCTTCAGCCTTTAAGATACCAGCCCACTTGTACGTGGCCTCTTATACTATAAATGCTGACATAATGCGTGGCGCTTACTCTCTCTTTGGCTGCTGGATTCGGTTTCTGTTCCCTGTTCGTGCAGAGGACTGTGATCTGTGAGTCTACCCCTAAAAACATCCTTTATTATACTCCATTCTGAGCTAGGGTGGGGTTCTTTTGAGCGTCCATTATCATCTGGCGCCCACCTTGTATATTGAGGTGGGGCCTCTCACTTAATCAAGAGCTCATGTCTAGCTAGCTATCTTGTTCTGGGGATTCATCTCTGCCTCCCACAGGGACGCTACCAATGGGACACCATTTGTGAGGGTGCTGGGATTTGAACTCCGGTCATGCATGGTAAGTGCTTCACCTTCCTACTCCTTCCCTCCCTCAGACGTTGGCTCCTTTTTCTCAGCATTTCACTCTTACCATACCTGACAGGCAAGATGGCGGTCAGCTGCAGATATGGCACACTCGAGTTCAGCGTCCTTTTCTTCACAAAGGGAGTGACTCCTCTCCAGAGGAGACCAGGGCAGTCCCCAAAAGCTGGTTCTAGTCTTAAATGTAAATTTTACATTTGTAAAAGATTTGGGAATTTAAATACACATTGGATGTAACGTGTGAGTGCTGAGCCAGATATCAGGCAGATGTCCCCCCCCCCCAAAAAAAAAAAAACCGATAGCTTTAAAGAAATAGCCGGAAGGCACTAGAGGAGGATAACGGGCCTCGGCATGTTCCAGTGGAGGCTGCAGAAGACGTGTAACCGGCAAGCCGAGACGAGATCTAGAGGTGGGAACAGTGTTTGGAACAGGCTATGGCTAGGATTATGGGATTTATTACCTATTTTAAGACCTCTTCACGCCAAGAGCCCTGCTCTTCGAAGTTACAAACATGGCTTGAGGGACTAGAAGAGGCACTGGGCCTGGCTGTGCCCCAGGGCTGGAACGCGCTCTCTCTTGGGGCTCTGGTGCCAAAATGGGACTGTGTTCGTCTACTGTTCCCTCTGGAGTCTCTTGCCTGAAGCATGGACTGTTCTTTTCCTCACTGCTATTTTTATCTATTTGATGGCATGGGTTTTTCTAAACTCTCACTTCGTTTATTTCGGACCAGTGCTTAAAAAAAAAAATGAATTCATGGCAGGATTGTTCTCAAGTGGGATGTGAGGTTGAAAGAGTCACCACTATAAAAAGCAAGGAGGCAGATGCGAACAGTTCCTCATGGGATCAGCGTCAAGATCTACCTGCAGGGTAGATTATTATTACTGGATCTGTAACCTCTCCCTTAGCTGCGGGGAGAGTCTAGGGCAGAGAATACACCCATGGACACGTGAGCATGGCATCACGTTTAGAGCATCAGGTATGGATTCTGAGGCATGGCCTATGACTTACAAGGCTTCCGTCTGATGTTACACTTAGTGAGTGGTTTGTATTAACAACTGCCAGTCAGAAGGATAGGTGTTCAGGTGATGGGAGGAGAAATCTATTTCTAAACAGGATGGATGAAGGCAGGGTACTTAGTAACTGATGGATTTATTCTTTTTATTTATGGTGTAGTGCTGTGGATCAGACTCACGGCCCTGCACATACTAGGAAGGTGCTCTCCCAGTGGCTCACAGCCCTGGCCCTTGTCTTTATTATACTGTTAAAAAAATCATCATGGATTCAAATGTTTAAAACAACATGAAGTTATCATCTCAAGGTTTTGTAAGTTACTGTTTTACTCTTTCTAGGGTTCACAAGAAGAATAAAAAAGCATCTATTCATAATAATATCTAGGTCCATATTTGATTGAATAGCCAGGGCTGGGAAGCTCAGGGAGATGTATTTTTTTTAAAGCAGAAAAGGTTATTTTTTTTAAGATTTATTTATTTATTATGTACACAGTGTTCAGCCTCCACGCCTGCAAGCCAGAAGAAGGCACCAGATCTCATTACAGATGGTTGTGAGCCATCATGTGGTTGCTGGGAATTGAACTCAGGACCTCTAGGAAGAACAGTCAGTGCTCCTAACCGCTGAGCCACCTTTCCAGCCCCTTTTTTTGGCATTCTTATTGCCACTTGAGTGCAGGTGGGTCCCCAGAACACAGTCTATCACTGGAGAAAGTTTTCCTTGTGAGCACAAGGAGAGTGTGTGTGTGTGTGTGTGTGTGTGTGTGTGTGTGTGTGAGAGAGAGAGAGAGAGAGAGAGAGAGAGAGAGAGAGAGAGAGAGAGAGAGAGAGGAGAGAGAGAGGAGTCAATTTGGCACATAATACAATGTTTGGATTTCGACGATTATCCCAGTGGCATGATCAGCCTGAGTACGAATCCTCACCTAGAAGCTAGAGATGTATCAAGGAAGATGAGCTGCTAAAAAAAAGCCTCTTGTTTCTTAGACATGCGCAGGAGGGGTTATGAACTGAATGGTTTTCCTCCGGCATTCATGTGCTGCTGTTCTTGCTCCCAGTGTGTGACTGTGTTTGGAGATAAAGTCTTAAGAGAGATGTAATCAGGTTAGAATAAGTGTTAAGAGGTCATCAGGGTCTCTCTAGTCCAGTTTGAGACGTTATAAAAGAGTGACATCGGGACAGAGATGTACAGGGACAGGTAGATGTCACACAGTGAAGAAGAAGGCTTCAGGAGAAAGTGGTGACTGACGCTTTGGTCCTGGACTTCCTGCTTCTGGAACTGGATGAAGAAAACTGTCTTTAAGTGACCAGTGTGTGGTATTTTGTCACGGGAGCCCTAGCAGACTAGCATAGGAGGCTTTATCCCTACAAGGAAAGCTGGAATTCCCATCCAGAGGAAGACTGGCAGCTCTCAACTCTTGCAGAGGCTCTGGAAGAATTCACTGTCTGAATGTAGCTACTGTGGTCTCCCCATTGTGGACTCTGGCCATTGCTACAGCAACACCTAGACACATGTGGGGTGTGGTTATACTCAGAGTCAGGGCTGTTCTCTCTCTTGGTAATATCAGGGCCTTGCCAGTGCCACTGGGGGGGGGGCAACTTGTCCGGGGTATTTGGGTTTCCATAAGGCCTTTCCTGAGGCTCCTATTTGTAGCTCACAGTGCTGCGATTCAGACAAGGATATGACCACATCTACTTGGGGAATGGAAGCAACGCAGGTGAAGGATGAGGTGATTGAAATGGGTTCTTATCTCAAACTTGCTACTTAAAAAAAAAACGTGGTTGTGATTCAGAAATCTGCCATTCTGTGAATCATCAGCCACTACAGAACAATTTGTGGACCCCGAGAAATGCCAGCCCAGGACATCAGTGGGTACAGCTCTCTCTGTCTTCCTAAGAAGCACAGGGAACTTTCTGCCCCTGCTTGGCGCTGTGGTGGTTCTGTTGCTATACTTAGCGATTCACTCATTTTAGCTAAAAAGGGAGATTTCACAATAACTTGTTGGATAGGATCGAAGTTCACCTCAGGAATTCTCAAAGGCAAGTTATTCATTTACTTTCTATTTTTAATACCACTTCACGTTAGAGGCCAATGTTTTCCTCTGTGCTCGAGTGGTACTATAGAAACAGAGCTGAGAACGAAAACATGCTTCTCCCAAGTACTGCCCATTTCTACCCAACCCAGCTCTCCAGGGCATGCCCGGGCTCCCGGTGAGGACCCCGGAGAATGTGTTAGACACATCTGATGCTCTTTGTTGCAGTGTATATTCAGTTTCCTGAAGCCAAATGGTTTGTGTTAGGGTACTGAATTTTCATGTCCAGTAAATATTTGTATGCACACCCTTGTAAAATGTGGAGTAAATAATGTGTCTTCCACTTCCTGCAAATTAAGCTTGCTTTGAATGTGAACCTGCCTGCGGAAGTAAAAAGGCCAAGCTCGGCCAAATTCGTGTTTGAATTTACCTTCCTTGAACAAAGCCAACCGCGAAGGACAGGGTTTCCACACCAAACCACAATGGCCTCCCTTAGGCCCATTTCCACCAGCTTCATTCAAAATGTGGGAATATCTTTTGAGCTCAGTTTTATTAGTTTGTCAGGCTACTGTATCCCAATGAAAAGTGATCTTATTGTGTGACTTTTGATTTAAAAAAATATTATTACAAATCGTGTGTGTATGAGTGTGTGCATGTGTGAGTGTGTATGTGCACGTGTGTGTGTGAGTGTGTATGTGCACGTGTGTGTGAGTGTGTGTATGAGCGTGCACATGTGAGAGCATGTGCGTGTGTATGAGTGTTTGCATGTGTGAGTGTATGTGCATGAGTGTGTGTATGGTGCATGCTCTCATTTTTAAACTGGGCTCAGTGATTTTAAGAGAAACTTGAAGGAAAGCTACGGTTTTCGGGTAATTAGGAAAATATTTTTTCCAATTTTTTTTTAAATATGGAGAGGTTAGTGTAGTTAGGAATGAATTCCAAGAGCAAGGGACAAGGGAGAACTAATTATTTACCACGGCAACAGGACTGAAAACAAGCCGAGAAAATCTCCTGTACCTTTGAGCACCACTGAGAGCCACCGTGAATGGAAACCCAGATCTGTTCTGTTTCACCATCAGCTCTGATCTGACATGTTCAGCCAGAGCCTCCCAAGACTCTACATAAATAGGAGATGGCTTCCCACAGACTTGGGAAGTGTGGTGGTTTGAGTGACGCCACCCCCATAGGCTCACAGGGATTGGCATTATTTGGAGGTGTGGTCTTGTTGTAGGAAGTGTGTCACTGGGGGCAGGCTTTGACAGTACAGGCTCAAACCAGGCCCAGTGGCTTACTCTGTCTTCCCACTACCTGGGAATCCAGATGTAGCTACTTCTTGAGCACCATGTCTGCCTGAACACCACTAAGCTTCTCCCCATGATGATAATGGACTAAACCTTTGAATTGTAAGCCAGCCCTTATTAAATGTTTTCCTTCATGAGTTGTCATGGTCATGGTGTCTCTTCATAGCAATAGAAACTTTGACTAGGGGTACTAGTTTGTGAGTGTGTGTGTGTGTGTGTGTGTGTGTGTGTGAGAGAGAGAGAGAGAGAGAGAGAGAGAGAGAGAGAGAGAAAGTCCTAAGCACTGTGAGCCCTTAATGTATTTTCTCTTAAACCCCATTAGACTTTCAGGAAATATATGATTTTTGCCCCCTTTTTAATGTTGAAATAAGGAGTGGCGGGGCTGCGTCCCCAACACCCTGGCCGCTTGGCTAGCTCATGCCCGAAATAACAACACACAAACTGTATTCATTTAAGAACTGCTTGGCCCATGAACTCTAGCCCTTACAGGCTAATTCTCGCACCTGGACTAGCCCATTTCTAATGATGTGTGTAAGCACCCCAAGGTGCGCTTACCAGGAAGATTCTAGCCTCCGTCCATCCTGGCGTCTCTGCTCCAGAGAGCAGAGCTGTCGGGTCTCTCTCGGAGCAGAGCAGAGTCTGACCTCACTTCCTCTTCCGCCCAGAATTCTATTCTGTTTACTCCTCCTATCTATGTTCTAAGCTATGAGGCCAAGCAGTTGGTTTATTACTTAACCAATGAAATCAACAGATTGATATATGACACTCCCACATCATTTTAAAATAAAATTTATTTATTCTATGTGTTTTTCACATCATGTATCTTGATCCTATCCATTCCCTGTCCCTTTGCATCTACCCTCTGGCACTGCACCCGCACCCCCAAATAAAACAAAATTCAAGAGAAAAAAAATGAAGAAAATAAAAGAAATAAGGGAATAATTTAAAAATCTCATGGAAGCTGCAGTGTGAACCAACAAGCCAAGCATATACCCTTTTGTCTTTACATCTCTACTTGCAAGTGTTCATTGCAAAAAATCATTGGTATGGTTCTAGGCCCCTGGTTTCCACTACACATTCAGTTCCAGGCCCCCATTAGGACTCTTCTTGGACATCCTGCTGGCGCCCTGTGTTGTGGAGGTCATGCGGTTTAGGCTCTGTGAGTCAGGTCCCTTCACACGCTCCAGCAGATCATAGATGGGTAAATGTTGGGGCAGACCAAGTCATAACCCCGAGTCTGGGCCTGGGCAGCTATAGGATTGGCCTGCCAGATGGGAAATGGGGACAGCTCTCCCATGGTCACAATTTTGGGGCTGGCTCACTTATACCTGCGCTAACTATGTTGGCTCTACTGTGCTGCCCTGGTAGGGTGCAGGGCCTGCTCTCCCAAGTGTTGCCACTGGTGGGGTTCAGGTACAGCTTTCCCCCTCTTATGACCACAGGGCCAGCCCTCCTACCCACCCCAGGCATTGATGGGAGGGTGTGAGGGAAGGAGGGTAGCTCTCCCCATCTGTGCCACCCCAGAAAAGATGTGTAACGGGGACAATGCTCCCATGCTCACAGTTTTGGTGCTGTCTCACCCACACCTGAGCTAACAGTGTTGGCTTTATTATGCTGCACTGGGAAGGTGTAGGGCCTGCTTTTCTGAATGTCACAGCTGGTAGGGGTCAGGGATAGCCCTCGCGAACTTAGGATCACAGGGCTATCTCTCCCACTTGCCTTCGATTTTTGCCCCAATTTTAAAGGGATAGAAATATAGACAAACATGATCTGGCCAGTATCTATGCACATATTTGCATTCCCTTACTCTGGTTCAAGCTTGTGTTCCTTCTAAGAAAGAATGACAGTGATCAGGAGCTGTGTGAGCAATTGTGGAGACAACACAAGCGCTTATGTGGCAGCATTAGTATAAGGTGCGTGGGGCTGTGAAACAGGGAAGAGAGAGAGAGAGAATGGCATGGGGGTGGGGTAGGGCTCTAGCTCATTTTTAATACACATGCTTAGCACATGTGAGTCCCTGAGTCTGGTCCCCAGCCTGAGAAGAAGGAAGAGGAGGAGGAGGAGGAGCAAGAGGAGATAGGAGAGGAACCTTGAACATCACTCAAAGAGAGTTTTTAATTCCTCCCTTCCCCCCCCCCCAGTAGTGAGGAGACATTATTAGGTTTTGCTCAGGGAGTGAAGTCATTGAACCCCCCCCCCCCCGTGGACACAATGGCTCAGAGGCTAAAAGCCCACGCCGTGAAGCCTGATGGCCAGGGTTCCGTCCCCAGCACCCATGGTGAAGGAGAGAACTGACTCTTGAAAGTTGCCCCGTGAGCTCCACATGGGTGCTGTGGCAGGCCATCTCCTCCCCACAGTGAATAAATGAAAAGAAAGTAGTTTTTTTTTTAATGGAAGTTAGTGTATAAAATAATGGGTTTTATTGTGGTGTTTTCACGCATATGTGTCATTATACATTATTCTAATTCACCCATTGTTCTGTAGGTATAAAATGGAGGCTATAGTGTCCTTGTCATAATGTTTATTGATAATTATATTAAATATTTACTATCTCTGGGGAGAGTATTTACAGACTTAGCGGTAATCATTTTAAAATGGCCTCCCCATTGCTAGGACTCAGACATACTCAGATAAGAGAACTCCAGCTGATAGGGTAAATAGTTTTCAGTGTGATGGCTCTGAATCTAATGAGCAATTAGGGAGGGCAGATACAATCCAGCAGGCTCCGCCAGCTCCAGACACCACAGAGAGCTAAGCTAATGGAGAGAATGGAATATTTCTTAACCCCAGGGCTGAGGACAAGGGCTGCGGTCTTGGGCTTGGGAGACATGTTGACTAGTGCGTACTGGGAGACAAGGCCTGGGACCAGACAGCCTTTGCTCGCCTCTCTCTGCCTGAGGTAGTTTGGTAACAGCATGACTTCAATCTAAGTGTGGTGGACTTCAGCTGTCTCAGGCTTTTCATATCCTCTCTAAGGCAAGATGCAAGGTACCTAGTATAAAACTGCCCTCTACATTCATATATCTATGCTCACAATTAGTGCAGCTTGCAGACCACATAAGTTTTATTTTTGTGCAGTAGACAGAGGTTAACATAGACTCTAATCACTGGCCAAAATGCATAGAAAAGTGTCTGCGGAGTATTCACCTACAGTTGGGGCATCTACATCACTACTGAGGGGATCATTGAAGAGGAGGGGTTGGAAAGATGGTAAGAGGCAGAGTAAGATTGGAGTAAAACTGTATCTCCTGGCCATGACCAGGACCTTTTCATTCATGAACTTATGGTTGCTGTGGTTCCCTGAACAAGACTTGTACAAGACCAAGCCAGTTGACAGTTCAGAATAGACCAAGAAAAACTCATGAGCCCCATAGCAGAAGAACTCATGACCAAGGGAGTCAGTCCACCACCACTGGAGGTAGGTGGGCCATCCTCCAGTGACCACACACACTCAAAAGCCTATGGTTATCACAAACTGGACCTAGGGACTTACTAAGAACAAAAAGGAAATAAAATTGTGAGGGGTTAGTAGGGTGGGAATGGATACGTAAGGGTCTAGGGAAAGATTGGGGGTGACAGGGTGACTGTAATAAAAATCAACTGTATGCATATATGAAATTCTGTTAATGAAAATTTTATTTAAATTCTCTCTCTCTCTCTCTCTCTCTCTCTCTCTCTCTCTCTCTCTCTCTGATGATGTTCCCTTTAATGGAAACCATTTTACTTAATATTAGGGTTGGTTGGTCAGTATAGATGTTCAGTTATATTGAAACTGAAGTAAATAAATTTTGGGGGTTAATTACCCATACAGTGTTTAGGTTACATTTACACTAAAACAATTAATTTTATGTACCTACAGCTCAAATCTGAGTGCTTATTTGCTGATCTGGATGGACTATCATGGCTGAAAAGTTGTCTTTTTCTTATTTGATCAGAAATTATGATTAGGTCCAGAGGGACAAGGAGACTAAGTTTACTTTAGGCATTTAGGTTGACTCTAGAGGACATCTGAGACACTCAGCAAGAGCTGGCAGGTTTGAAGATGCTCATAATGTTCCTGGTTTGACTTGGGTAGCCACTGAAACATTTATGGTGGATTACGTCTAACAAAATTTATTGTGCTGAGCATTCTAAGATGCACAATTCAGTGATATTAAATATATATACAGTATTATACAACCAGTACCACCACCCATCTCCATAATATTTTCACTTTCCAAAGTAAAGATTTGTATCAATTAAGTAATTCTTCATTATTCTTTCTTCTGTTTTCAACAACCGTATATATTATTATTTTATAGGCTAGTCTGAAATTTGTTCTGTAGCTGAGGCTGCCCTTGAACTATTAATCCTCCTGCCTCCACCTCATAAGTGCTATAATTTATAGGTGTACACGATCATACCCAGTTCACTCTAATTTTTGTCTTTATGAATGTGACTATTCCAAGTACCTCAGTTTAGTTGATTCATGTAGAATTTGCTTTTGTGTCTGGTTTATTTCTCCTAGTATCATATCTCCAAGGTTGATTCATGTGGCACGTGTCTGGATTCCCTTCCTCTTTGAGGCTGAAGAATTTCCCAGTATGACTATGCCACATATTGTCTACCCCTTTGTGGTGGTTTAAATAAGAACACCCCCTGTAGGCTCATAGATGTCAATGCCTGGTCAGCAGGGAATGGCACTGTTAGGAGCTACGGTCTTGTTTGAGAAGGTGTGTCTTGGTTGGAGGAAGTGTGTTACTGAAGATGAGCTTTGAGATTTCAGAAGCTCAACCAGGCCCTGTACCTCCTCTCTTCCTGCTGCCTGTCAACCCAGATGTAGAACTCTTGGTTCATTTTCCCGCACCATGACTGCTGTCGGTGTCACCATGCTTCCCACCACGATGACCACAGACTAATCCCCTGAACTGTAAGTCATCCCCAATTAAATATTTCCTTATAGGAGTTGCCGTGGCCATAGTGTCTCCTACATAGCAAGAGAAATCCTAGCTAAGATTCATTTGCCAGAGGTTCTTGGGGTCTGCCTCTTGTAGATCCTTTTGCTGTGAGTTTTGGTGTGCAAATTATCAGTTCAAGCTCATGCTTTTAATTGTTTGAATATACACCTGGAAGTGGAATTGCTGCATCATATGATGATTCTGTTTAATTTTTAAAAATATTTACTTGTACGTATACATATGTAAGTACATGTGAGTGTGTGTGTGGATATGAGGCCAGGGTCTGACTTTGGGTCTCTTCCTCTGTTGCTCTTCACAAGGTCTCTCACTGAACTTAGAGCTCATAGGTTGCTGAGACTGGATGGCCAGCAAGCTCTGGAGATCATCTTGTCATTGCCCCTTCTTCTCCAGTGTTATGGTTACAGATGTGCCCTGCTGTGTCCTGCTTTGGTGTGTGTGTATGTGGATCTGAATTCAGGTCATGTAGCTTGTGTGATGGGTATTTTACCAAGCCATCTCTCCAGCCAATGGCTCTGTTAAAGTATTTAAGGAAACAATGATATTTTCTCTAGAGACTGTATTAGTTTATAGTTCCACTAGCCTTGCACATTTACCCTTGAACTTGCTGTAATCATTAATGGTTGTTACTTTTTTTTTTTCATATTAGCCTTTCTGGTTTAGTAGAGACATATTTGTAAGGATGGTTTGTTGATGCTGTTGCTAGTTTGAATAAGAATGGTCATTCTTTTTTGTACTGAAGCGATTAGGCAACTGATTTCTTAATGGAGCTTTTAGACAGATTCTAAAAATACTAATAAAAAGAAGAGTCCCAGGGCCAAGGAGATGACTTAGTTGGAAAAGGTGTTCTCTGTGATGACCCAAGTTTGAGATACCTCAGCAGTTAAAATCACTTGCTGACCTTGCAGAGTTGTAAGTTTGGTTCTTAGCATCAGTTTCAGGTGGCTCACAACTACCTTTAATCCCAGCTGCAGAGGATCTGATGCCCTCTGCAGGCACTGTACATGTAAATACATGAAAATACATAAATAAAAAAGTCTTAAAAAGTTAAAATACAGCTACCATATAACCTAACTATTCTCAGCATATATCCCTAAAGGAATCTAAGTCAGTATTCCACAGAGATTCTCGTACATCTATGCAGTCGTATTGCCTATCAACAGATGGATGGACAAGGTAGTGTACATAAACAATAGGCAATGGAATTGTACTCATCCATAAAGGAAAACATGCTTATAATAAATAACTTTATTTAGTTATATAAATAACTTTAAAATTAGGATGACTTCTAGAAAATATATTTAAAAAAGATAGCATTGTTGGGCTAAGCACATATTACCACCAACATTATAGGACACAACATGATTTTCTTTTTTTTATAGTCAATTTTAATTTTATTTTTAAGATTTTACTTTTTGACATTACAGTATAATCATGTTATTTTCCCCTGTTCTTCCCTCGAAACCCTCTGCTATACCTCTCCTTGCTCTATTTCAAATTTATGGCCATTTTTCTTCTTTGTTTATTGTTGTTACACACACATACACATAGACAGACAGACAGACAGACACACAAATGCGTAAGTACAACCTGATCAGTCTGGATACTGTTACTTGTGTGTATGTTTTTAAGGCTGACCATTTGGTATTGGATAACCAATTGGTGTGCTCTTTTCTCAAAATGACTATTTTCCCCCATTCTCACATCCTTAGTAGCCTGTAGTTCTTTGTGTAGTGGTGAGGCCTCTTGGACTTTTCCCTGTCCATCTTGGACTTTTCCCTGTCCATGTGAAGCATATCTCTTATCATTGACCTTGTTCAGCTCATATTTAGAAAGCCATGTTAGTGAGACTTTATGAGTGTAGCTCCTAACATTTCTTTTTTTTTTCTCCTAACATTTCTAAGGGACATAATCTCACAACAAACTTTTATTCCTTTGGCTCTTACAATTTTTCTACTTCCTCTACCACAATGATCTCTGAGACTTAGGTGCAGGAAATGTGTTGGAGATATATCAGTTGGGACTGGGCTCCACAACTCTGCATTTTGGTTGGTTGTGATTTGCTGTAATGGTCTCCATCTGTTGCAAAGAGAAGTTTCCCTGGTGAAGGGTGAGGAAAACACTAATCTGTGTTTAAAGTGTATTTAGAGATTATTCTGGCTCAGTAAAGCATGGTTGTAGGGTCTCCTCCAAGGTTCGTGGCTCACTAGTCCTGGATAGTTGACTAAGTTTCCAATACCAAGGATGATTTACCTCTTGTTGAGTGGGTCTTTAGTCCAATTAGAGTAGCACCAAGGTATGTGTGCTACTATATTTCCCTTAGAATTTTCCTGCCATGCTGGTCATTATGGTTCATAGGCATCATAGCTCAGTAAGGCTGTTGGTTTCTTCCCTCCGTTGGAAGCTTGTAAGCTTTCTGACACTATGGAAGTTATTCCTGAGAGAGAAAGTTTAGGTCAGTTCTTGCTCAGGGGTCTCTGGGACCCTTTTCAGGAATATGTGATGTCTTCAGCAATAGGGACTTACTTTCCACTCCTGGGCAGCAACAGGAGCAATAGCAACAGTCTTGTGATGCTTTGGAAGTTTCTTGAACAACCCTGACCAAAAACTCAAAAGAAAGATTCTCATGCTTGGTGTTGGGATTTTTGCTAGATAATTTGTAATAAGATTGCCACCCCAGGACATTGCATTTAAGCTATATAAGTATATTTATTTGCTGACTTAAGTGTATTAGAGATCTTTTTAATTTTTTGGTAGATAGTTAAGAGTATGACTCTTTTCCTAATGATTGTTTTAGACATCACAAGCGTTATCCTCCTCCCTCTTTCTTTATTGCCTTCCCCCTCCTTCATTGGAGTCCTCCTCTCCCATTCCACTAACTACCTTGCTCTTCTCTCTCTGTTGTTCCTCCTCGTACCCCAGTATTGATCCCTCTTTTATTTCCCTGGGTTCTCTGCTTACTCCGGGATGTATATGTACTCATATCTGAAGATTTGGATCTAGGAGCCTCAGATGAGAACACAGCACATTTTTCCAAATTCTGGTTTCCTTGGTGAAGCACACTCATTCAGCACAGGCAATGTGGTTTAATAGTCAGAGCTTATAGACACATACCAAGATTATGGACAGATGGTAGGAATCTAATTTTGTCTTTGTTTGAAAAAGAGTGTCACTCTGTAATGTTGGCTGGCTCGGAACTCCCTACATTGACCAGCGTGACCCCCAAATCACCAAGATGTGTGCTACTGGGAATCTAGAGCTTTTCCTGGTATCAGTTCCCAGGAGACTTTAAAGAGCTGGTATCTTTTCCTGGTATTGGTTCCCAGGAGACTGAATTTCTAGTAATAGTAACCAAGATGGCAGCATCAGGAGTAGGTTGAAGTCAAGTCTGGGACAGAATTTGATCCCACCCAAATCTAATTATTATCTACCTTCCAGAAAATCGAAGGCGGTTGTTGCCATGGTAACAGAAGCCTCATGGCCAGAAAGCATTCAACACCCTGACATTTATAGCCAGCTCTGCACTGTGCCAACTTGCTGGTGTAGGAAGCCAAGAATCAGGGCCCAGAGTGTCTTCTTGGAAGGAAATTTTACTTTCCAGTTCTTCTTTCTCCATAATTCTTCTAAAGGATTCTATCTGATGCTGTCTTGTTTGTCTTCCAGCCCCAACAGGACACTTCCCCAACGTCCTGGTGTCTGCATATTTCTAAAACTGTCCATATTCTTTGTCTATCATTGCATGTAAGTCTGGATTCACGTTCCTCACCATGTCAGTGAATCATTCAAGGTGTACTTTTAGCTCACAATTGAATAATGCCGGAGGAATAAAAAAAAGATTCTATTATTATATCTCCTGAGCAATCCTCTGGAAGACTTGTTAGCTAGAAGTCACATTTTTCACCACTGGGTGTTCTTTATTTTTCTCCATTTAAAAATATTTCTCAAGAATGAACACTTCTGAGTCTGGTAGTTACATTTTGGTTGGTGCTAATGACGCTTTTCGTTGTTTTGTTGCTTGCAAGTGGGCAATGTGCATGGCCCATCTGCGGCTTCCACCCTTGCAAATGCCATGCTATTATTAGCACCTTTGGCTCTTCTGAATAACCTTATTTATATTTTTTGTGAGGTCAGACTCATAGTTTGCTTTCTCTTTTTAATGTCACATGAAGGCAATGCCCCGGGGCAATAGGATACTCAGTACACACACACTAACACACTACACAAACACACACACACGTATGCATGTATTCAATTAGAATGTACTGAATTGAATTGGGGGATGTCATGCATTTCATGCCCATAGATGATGGCATGCAGCATAATTTCATCCAGAAGCATTGACTCTTCAGCACCTGCCGAGTTAATCTTGCATTTTTCTCAGCTCATGTGTGCATCCAGGTTATTACATACCATCACGATGCCATGGATAGGCTCATTCCTTCTTTCCCTCCTGCCCCCAAGCACACATCCCCCAGTAGCACCTTTGCCTGGAAAAGGACAAAACTCCTGAATCCAGGTCTTCAATGCCAGGCTTTTTCTTTCATAAGAGTAGGAAGGAGAGCACAAAACCATGGCCTTCAGTGTGTCAAGGGATGGACACACAGTAGCTATCCTTCCTCCTGGATATCCACCCCTTAGTAGAGAGGTAGAGGGGTCAATCACGGAGAGATGCAACTGAAATTTTAGACTGAACTGAAATGAGTGGAGATTAATTGGTCTTCGTGACAGTATGTGACTGAAAAATTATAAATCAGTCTGGGACATCATTTCAGGTCCCTCATTTCTGGTAGGAGATGGAGGTGTGATGCAAGACTGCTGGCCATAGTTGCTGGAAGCAAAACTGCATCATGTTTAGATATAGAACAAGGAGCCTCTTCTCTTATGTTCTTCTGCCTTTCCTCAACCAAAAAACTTTTCCCAGGCACATCTTGCTGTGTGTTGCTCTTGGTCCTCTAACGCTGAAGGACTAGCCATGGTGTCTGAGGGCCTCAATGCCACGGGGATGCTGCCTTAAGCATGGTTGATGAGGACCAGGTCCCAGTTCTGAAAATAAATTTTGTTATACTTGCCAGGCTGGTGAGTTTTGCATTAGGGAAGATGGATTCCCACCAAGCCATGGCTAAACAGAACTTACACCCATTAGCTGGAGTGTGCTGTTCACCAGAGGTGCTGACAAGGATACTGATCGAGTCCTGGACTAGCACAGGGCTGCTTTGGCACACTCAACATCCCATCTGTCTTGGGGTACGGCTGGTTTATTTTGACTTGGCAGTTCCCAGTGTGATTTCCAACAGAAAAGGTTCTCACAGTGGATGATTTGAGGACTTCTTTTACAGTCCTCTGTCATTGGTGCTGACACAGTTTGACAAACGAGGTGTTAGCACTCTGTCATTGATGCTTGCTAACAGATGTCCCTTTACTCCTCCAAGAAGGATGGCCATCTTTAATGGAGGTGGGAGTGCGTAGAGGTGACCAAAGGGAAACAAATTAAAAATAGGTTCCGGGCCACGGATGCATCAAACACTTTTACATAAGAATGGAGGAGAGAATGCGTACGCTGCCTAGGTCAAGGATAGCCACGGACCTGTACTGTACCCATAAGCGTCATTGACCCTTGTCGGTGGCTTTCCATAGTGAGATTTCATTTGTATTTTAATAAGTAAGGCTTGCCTGGAGTTCAGAGAGTGAAACAGCCCTACAGACCAGGCAATGGTGACACACACCTTCACTTGTAGTAGCCACGCTAGTTTGCCATAGAAACCAGGTGGTACACCTTTAATCCCAGTACTAGAGGGGAATGTAAGATGGGAGGAGACAGCTCTCACACACAGTCTCATTCTGAGATTCCTGGAGGCAGGATTGCCATTTCAGACTGAGGTAAAAGTAAGAGCCAGTGACTGGCTGTTTTGCTTTTCTGACCTTCAGGTTGAACCCCAACTTCTGGGTCTGGGTTTTTATTAATCATGCTACAGCTTTCTAAGTGGTTTTTAATAACTGGCAAGGGTGATGGGAAAAACACTTTTAGGGCAGAAGAGTTCAAGATGGTTATGGCTTAGCTGCTGGCCTTTACTCTATGGCAGGGGAAGATGGTCCTGGCCTCTACTAATCATAGAGACACAGATCTCAGCCTGTATCTCATTCATGCCAAGTGACAATTGGTATCAGGTGACAACTGACTCTTAAGGTAGATGATGGGCAAAAGCGGAGTAGATAAGCAGAGAAAAAAAAGATCGCAGAAACACCAGGGTCTTAATGGGGAGCACTTTCTGTAAAAAGTGAACGAGAAGAAGTTCTTTTGTCTTTTGCAAACCTATTGCACACTCACTGTGCCTTCACTACCAGGAAAGAGGCTTCACATGATGTCTATGTTTTACGGCCAAGCCTCTCATAGACTGACCCTATTATTGACCTGCGAGGAAGTCGCATGACTCAGAGTGGTCACATGACTTACCTGGGCTCACATGAACACTGAGGCCAGGCTGAGGTCACATCTGGCTGTGTCTGACCCCAAAGCCACTATCCCTCCCTGTGTCCCTTAGGTAGCCTGCTTCCATCCCCTATCTGAGATGGATCCCACTTTCGTTTGTCTTCTTCCCTTGCAAAAGAACTTCTTCTCATTCATTTTTTATAGAAAGTGCTCCCCATTAAGACCCTGGTGTTTCTGCGATCTTTTTTTTTTTTTTTTCTCTCAGGAATCAAACATCTTTCATTTCTTTCCTGCGTCACAAAACATTTTAACTGAATTTGGAAGCTTGATTGCATCATCAGTTCTGAAAAGGGGTGGGGGCAGATGAGTTACTGATGGCTTGGAGTCTCATTACATGGATGAATTGACATGGAATTCAATGAGCTAGACAGAACCACTTTCACCATTGGTATAGAGCACCCCTCTGAGGACACACCTCCTTGGGGCCTTGTTTAAATTCTTGTGGTCCAAGAGACAGTAGATCTCTGAAGTGTTGTTCTAGGAACTGTTAAGCAATGTTTATTGTGGTCAAATTAAATGTGGTCTTAGTGGCTATAATCAAGGAAGTAGTAATACATTGAAGAAATCACAGTAGAGAGACATCAGTCAGAATTGAAGTAAGCACTCACAGAAGGAATTTCACATCCACTGGGTAGTACCAGGAGACACCCCAGTAGTGCAGATGGGGGAGAGGGGAGCTACCCGCCTCTGCTGCATTGGGATGTCTCTTATCAGGAAGAAAATAGCCTGGATGATTCTTTTTCTAAGCTAAACCATAGCCTAATTGGCATGTAAAAATCATGAATATTCTAGAGTGTAGCTGAAGAAGGAAGAGCTGCCCTCCACCCCTGCCCCTAATTCTACTCTCTTCCTGGGAATCATTCCATTAGCACCGGGATATGTACATCTAGATGGTATTCTGAGCTTCTGGGCCTACATATATGTATGTGAGCAAACAAAAACAAAGAGGTATGCATGCAGAATTAATGTATATAACATACATATTATATAAATATACATCTGTCATATCTATCATCTATCTATCAATTATCTATCTATCTATCTATCTATCTAATCTATATATGTCTTTGTAGTTGTCTCATCCTATTGTTATAGTTGTGTCTTAGTGATAAAGCGTCTGCCTACAGTTGTCGCATCCCTTCTATGACAAAGGGCTTGACAAAGGGCTGCATATGGGACATGGGTTTATCGCTCTTGGAAGCTCTTCTCTGCATCTTATCTGTGGGACAGCCTGAAACTGCTATGCAGAACTGGACTAAAACATAGTCTGATGTTCTCACCCGGACGCAGCCGTGGAGAATGGTTACAGTGTCACTAATGGTTGGCATTGTTACAAGTGGGGCAGATACTCACTCACACGCAGATGGTGGAACAGAGGAACAGGGTTTTGCTTTGGGTAATTTATGGTCCAGCGAGTTTAAGAATTTGTGTTCCTAAAATACGAATTTGAATGCCAATGTTCATACTATGATTTGGGGGAAATTTCTTCACTATTTAAACCCTGAGTCACCTCTTTTATAAATGAGAGCCCAAGGGCGCCCACCTTGTTGAGAGGGACCAAGTGAGACATTGCTTTGGATGAGCTGCATTGCCAGGCATATGGTGAGGGCTCACTAACTCAGCTGCCCTTTGTTTCCACTTCAGGACTTTTGAACACATATAAACCCCTTCTGTCCTTCTGAAAATTGCTTTTCCAAAGGTTTCACTACTTGCCTTTATTTCTGATCCAAGTCTTACGCACACATTTTCTATTTTCAATCCATCATCTCTGCTTCCACATGCCAAGCCTCCTACATGGTGTTTTGGAAGCCAACCAAGAACAATTCAAAATGCCTCACATAGAGATTCTTGGGCTTTCCTTATAGTGAGTTATGGCTGATCATTTTTTTGTCTTTTTGGGGTGGTGGTGGTTGCAACTTCATTTCTTGTTTGATTTTTTCTTAATGGATACTTGATTTTAATGTCAAAGGTTGAAAAGTTTTCTTGATTTTGGACTTCGTAATGGTTGCTATCTGTGCTTGGGTGGCTAACTTTGTCAGTCTGTGTGGGCTGCCTTATGTTGCTTTGGTCTTAAATCAGATTATATCTTAGTGTACTTCAGGTCTCCCATGTGCAAGGGACCTGGGAAGACCCTTCCTGAAGGAAGTGATACCGGTATGAGATCTGAGTCAAGAAAAAAAAATCAAGTAAGGATTAGGAGGGTATTCTTTCCTAATTCTCTAGAAGCAACAGTATTTTCAGTAACTGGACATGGGAGAAGCCTTGGAGCATGTTAGCAAAGGAATAAAGCTGAAGATAAGAGTGGAGAGAGTGAGGGTGTTGAGAGCAGAGGGGGGACTGGAGCCATGCGAAGGGTTTCTTCCTTCCAGGAATTAATATGACTGGTTTCTGATGATAAATGGTTACGGTCTAGACTGCTCAGCTCAGCCATGATGATTGTAGATTTGGATCTTAAAGAACACAGCAATATTTTATTCCTCTTTTGTGATTAATGCAATACTGTGTCTGTCCAAAGAAACAGATTTTTGTTTGCCATATTTTAATTAAAGTCAAAAGGATGAACGTACCAAGACCTCAAGTGCACATGAGCATAGAAACTTGGACATAGCCTTCCCTTTGTTTCCGATAGTGTTTTCTACTCTTCTTTGTTCGTCTTCCTCTTTCATTGTCTTCCTGGGATTTGTTTATTTAGGGTCTCATGTGCCCCCCACTGGCCATAAACTCACTACGTGGTCGAGGATGACTCTGAACTTGCGATCCTCTTGCCTATACCTCTTCTGTGATTAAACAGCACCACTATATTCTATTGGTTACAAGCTGGGGACTGAACCCAGGCCTCCATCCGTGCTGGGAAAGCCTTCCCCCAGCTCAGCTACAAAACCAGCACTTGACTTTTTCAGCTTTGTCTAAATATTGTCAAGAAAAGCAAATAAGCAAAACCAAAAATAAACCTCAAACATATACAGTTCCAGAGTCATGTGGCTCCTGGCAACCCGTGTTCCCCAAGGTATAATTTTTATTTCAGTGGCCTCACGTGGAAATCTGTAGAGCCCCAGCAAAGGGCTGGTGGGTAGCCATGCTTTCCAAAGCCCAACTGTCAAAGCATTGTGAAAAGAAATCTCAGTCTTTTGTTGTATGTAGAATTAAGAAACATCTTCACTAACTGAACCCCTGAAAATTCAGATTAACTATAAATGAGGAAAATCCATGTAATGAATAAACTTATTTAGAGAAACACAATACCATGTGGGATGTCTCATAAACAATTTTAATTGGATGCTGAACAATACCTAAAGCATTTCTCTTGTGGCTTCTCCTGTATTACTCAAAAAACAAAACTGGAACAAGTTCCTTCTTTCTAACAAAGTTACCCAGAACTGAGTGTGGTGGCACATTTATAACCTTGGCACTTGTTAGAGTGTGTGAAGAGGGCCAGGAGTTTGAGTCCAGCCTAAGCTTACATGAGACTCTGTCACCCAAACAAAAGCGAACAAAACACATTCTACAATATCTCTCCTCAACACAGGAAAAAGGAAAGAATAATAATAATAAAAAGTGAGAAGAAAACATACAAGTTCTTAATGGTTCAGCCTGCTTTCTCTGGGGCAATCATTTCATTGTTTTTTTCTTATGCCTAAGTTTTTCATGGGATTCATTTATACATTAATATATCTCAGGGAATACACACACACACACACACACACACACACACATTTAGATATTCCGAGACCCTGAAATCATAGTTGTGTGTCTTTGGGGGAATTCACCCCACATGAAATCTCTTTTCCTTGCCATGGTAGGAAGAGCTGAGTCATGTCCCAACATGGCTGTTAGTTCAACTATTGAAACCGTGTGGACCTAAATTTTCTTTGTCTGTAGTCTAGAGGGTTCTTGTGAAAATCTATTTCCCTCTTCTTTCTTGTGTGTGAGGTGTGCATTTCGTGTGTATGTGTGTTTACATGTGTGTGTACAAGAACACATGTACATGTATGCTCAGACATGTAAAGGCTCAAGGTTGATATCAAACACGTTGCTTGGTCACTCTTTAATCTTGTTGCTTGTACGGGGTCTCTCAGTCAAGCCCAGAGCTTGCAGATCAGATCCAGCTAGTTTCACAAGGGAGCTTGCTCCAGCATTCTCTGCCTTGGCTTACCAAATCTGGGAATCCAGACAAGCTGTGGTGATCATTCAGTGTCCATGGGGATCTGAACTTAGATCCTCTGGCTTGTCTGGCAAGTCCTTTAACAGGAGTCATTTCCTCAGGCCTCAGTGGCCTATTTTAAGATAATATCAGGGAGCCAAAGATGCTAGTAGAAGTTTTTTTTTTTTAATGTTAAGAACCAACTTACAACAAACTGACCACTTGACCTCTTTATCATAGTTACAGATTTATTTTCCTAACATTTATACTTCTTTTTGAGAGGGGGTTAGCTCAGGTATCCATGGCCTCCAGGATTTATGCAACGATAGGAAAAAGAGTGGATTGTTTTCAAAGGAAGAGGTCCAAAACAGCATATTCTTGGCATTGCTGAAAATTACTTTCCCAGCACAGGGGAATTTCAAGATAAGTAAGCAAGAATGCGAGTGAGAAAAGAATCAGATAGATAGGGACATGGTCATAGAGAGCTGAATTTTCATGTAAGGGCAAGAGAGTTATAGGTAAGACTGAGAACATACACATGCACACACATACATACACACATGCATGCACGTACATACAAGCATGTACACACATGCATGCACGTACATACAAGCATGTACACACATTCATGCACACACATGCATACATGCACACATGTACACACTCACACATGCATGCAGATGCACACACACACACACACACACACACACACACACACACACATACACACACAAAACCTGGCCTGGAAGAAAGCAAACTTAGGCTGAACTTAAAATGGACCAGAGAAATATAAGGTGTGGAAGATACCGCAAGAGAATGGCATCTGCTGGGTGCATGGGGATGAGTTAAGGTTTTCTATTTTAGCTCATGGCTTCAGGGTTCTTTCCTCATGGTGAGAAGTCATGGCAATAGAAGTCACAATAGGAGCAGCAATAGTAGTCACCTGCAGCGTCAGGCCATGCTGTGTATAGTCAAGAAGTATGCCTCCTATCTGAATTTCTTAGGTCTCTGCCAAGTTTCTCCTAGCTCTTTGGAGCCAAGCCTGCTTACAGACAAGGCTAAGCCCCAGAAGCAGCTTTCTTACAGGTTCTCCAGCTTGAGCAGGTAAAGTTGAGGGGGTCTTGTTCATCTGGGGTGCATCAGTGCCAGTGGGAGCTGGTTAGGTGAATCCCAGCCCAGACCAAGGAGAGAAGGGGAGAGGCCCTTGTGAGGTTGCATCAATAAATGGAAGGAGCACAGGTCTTTAATGCATGATTGGGGTCCTGAACAGGGACTTTGGAATTAAGACACAGCCTCCAAGGTACAGCATCAAAATTAGATCTCCAATCTTCATGATTTCTTTCCTCTGACATTGTTTCTTAGTGGAGATTGACATTTAAGAGGCTAGATCATTTTAAAGTGTGTACATTGCATGGGTATTCTCCAGCCCAAGAGGACTTAGAAAAACTAGTTTCCATATAAATTAACACATTGAAAGGCCATGCCATATCCCAGATGTGCCGCCTGGTTTTCCAAAGTCTTTTGATTTTCTAGGGCATCTTTCAGCTCGTTTAGTGAGTTCGCTTGTCCTTACAGCTGTTTATCTCCAGTGTGTGTACAGGAGTCAAACTCCCTGTCAGTTCACATTGCCTGTTAAGATCAAGTCCAGCTGTTCCAGAAGTTAAAGAATGGTAGCTTACACAGGGAGAAGGCTTTTTCTATCATTTCTGTTGTGTTCTTCGTCCTATTGAGGTCAGGATAGGAAGTCCAGGGTCCCATGGTCATTTTAAGCCATATAAGCCTGCAGGCACCCAACTTCCTTTTACTATTGCTCTGCCATAGAGAACTTTTCATGTGCCCTTTGTAGTCCTGGATGGTTACCCCGGCCGCTACTATCATGACCATATTCCAGCCAGTACTAAGAAGAAAGTGATTAAGGAAGGCCTCCCAGCACCCACAGGCTCTTTCTAGAAGTGGTGTGTGTGTGTGTGTCTTCTCGAAAACACTTTCATATGAAGCTCAGTGATAAGGTCACATATAGCGATAGGAGAAGCTGGAAACAGACTTTTCCTTCGTGGTCACACACTCGGCTAAAAGCTGATGGTTCTATTACTAACTCAAGGAAGACAAAGGCTCCATTACAGCATGTCTGTTATGGCTATCCATGACTGGATCGGACTCTTCACTGTGTGATTTGGGACACAGAATTATAATTCGTTGAGACTCAGTTTCTCCATCCAGGGTATCACTAATAGTATTTACCTCGCTGAGGTTTTGCAAGGATATCAAAGTGAAATCAGGTCCCATGTGTGAAAACACTGTGCAAGTCAGAAGGCAGCATGCAGGGCATCATTAGACAAGTATTTGCCTTCATACTTTTATCAAATTCTCCATTATGGAAATGGACTAAAGGAGAGGCTGAGTAGAAGCTCCCTTTTGGAAATGTTGATGGGGGAAAATGTGGAGCTTGAGTGTGTGAAATCACACACACAGAAGACGTGCCAAGTCGGTTGTTCAAATGTGCTTTTCGACCGTAGCTGGGATATGATGTGCTCCATTAAGAGGGACTTTTCCTTTGGCATTTTGGCAGCATTAGCCTGGACTCATACTTGTATTGTGAAAGGCTCACATAACCAATAAGTGGAAAAGAAACCTTCAAAGAATTCTTGTGTTAGAAAGGCTTTATTGGAGCTGGGGGAGAAAGGTCTCGTACAAAGTCCAAAGCCACTTGACTCTTCTGCACAGTATGAAGCTTGTCACAGTATAGGATACATGCTCTGTGGAAGGAAGTAGCCTTCTTTTTCTTCTATTGATTTTAATAGCACCTGATGTAATAGGAATGGATTGCAATAAATATTGCACATAATTGTTTATTAGGCTTGTAAAAGCCTTCTGGTGCTGAGGCCTCTAGGCATCAAGACAAAGGTAGAATTAGGTAGTAAATACAAGCAGACTCAGCCAAAACAACTGTGAGGTCATCTTATGAATAGACCCAATGGAAGCACTGGCTATCCATGAGATTGGAATAATAATGATGATGATGATAATGATTATACATTATCATCATATAATACATATATGTATTATATATATTACATATACATCATATAATATAATAATAATAATACAGTAAAAACCTAGTAAGAAGAGCAATAGTAAGGTTATCAAGTGATGAACTTTCAGAAGGAGGTGGATGCTGGCCTCTACTTTTGTTGCGGTCCACACTGTGCTGGAAGCAGGAGACGCCTGTATTGCATAGTGATGAACCTTTGCAATATTAGCCTGGGATCATGGTCCAGCACGCAGAGGGGATCACACCATCTCATCAGATAAAGATCTCCTGAAGCTGTTTCCTTGTTTACATGGATGGAGAAAGAGGAGGGCATATACTGTCCTGCATTTATATCCAGAGTAAAAGGAAGACCTTTTACTCTCCGTCCTGTGATCCAAATGTGACCTTGCAAATTTGTGTGATCATATTCTCAAAATCTCAGTCTTGAAGCCGTAGTCTTTTCTGTTTATTTAAGGCATTCCAACTCAACTAAAGAGGTGGGATTATTTCTGTGGGAAGAATATTCTTGAGGGGGAGAGGAGTGGATGTGCTTGCTGTCAAACTCTCTGCTCTTTATTTATAACTATATGTTAGCACTGATCTCAACTTTGGTTGGAATAGCTCTTCCTCCTCCTCCTCCTCCTCCTCCTCCTCCTCCTCCTCCTCCTCCTCCTTCTTCTTCTTCTTCTTCTTCTTCTTCTTCTTCTTCTTCTTCTTCATCATTAGGGGGCCAAAGTCAAGACTCCTAAGTGGTCAGAGTGTTGAAAATAAGTGATTGCTGAATGCTTATTCATAACTGGAACATCTGTGTTACTTTTATCTCCCAAGGCTCAGAGACCATGGCCAAAGAGGGGGGCAGGAAGAATGTATGAGCCAGAGGAGGAGAAGGGCTGTGAGAGGCTATGTTCTGGACTGATGGCGGTTATACCTTTGAACTCACAGTAGCTGTGGTTACTTGCACAAGACCTGTGCAAGATGGGACCTGTCACCATTTCCTCACAGCTCAGGGAGGGGCTCATGAGGTCTCACCATTACTCAGGGTCTCCTGGCAGTGGATGACTGTTGGGAGTGGGTGGCAGTGTTATTTCTCTTTGGGGATGTGGCCGGTGGTCGGGTGTCCATGCTCAGCAAATGGCCCACATCCACATGTACCTGAAGATGGGAGGAAGATGTTTGGGGAGGGGAAATCTGATGTAGTGGGTAGGAGTGGAGGCTTGATATAATCAGAATACATTGTATACGTGTGTGGAATTGTCAAAGAATAAACACAAAATATTATTATAAGAAAGAAATCAGATTTCTCCCCATCCCTGTGGAAATGTGTTTTATAGCACCAAAATTTGAGTGGAAAAGTTAAAGTATTTTTTAAAAATAACATTTTATTGAATGTTAGAGAATTTCATGCATGCACACATTATACTTTGAGCATATGCTTTCCTTCTCACTTCTTCTCTGATTCTTCCTGGAGCCACTCCCACCTCCACCCCTCCCACTTTGTGTCCTTTCTATCTTTCTTTTCTTCTCTCTTTATTTATTATCTTTTAAACTAACATGCTTAGTCCAGTCATGGTATCTATATATTCATGGGTATGGGGCTATTCTCTGGAGCCTGGCAGACCTACCAGGGGCCATACCCTTAAAGAAAACTGACTCTCCCTCCCCCAGGAGTCTGTCAACTGTCAATAGCTTTTTAACGAAGGGGTTCACAGTTCCCCACTCCATGCTGGACTGTTGGCTGGCTTGCTCTTGTGCAGGCACTGACAACTGTTGGGAGCTCATAGATACAGAGGTCCTGTAATATCCAGAAGCCACCGTTTTGCTCTGGTTCTCTCAGAACCAGGAGAAAGGAGGCAGAGTCACAAGATGCCATGTAGCCGCCAGAGGAGAAAATCACGAACTGCCAGCTGGAACCTTGTCAGTAGGCCACGAGCCTCATAGTAAAATATAAAATAATGGAAATGGGCTAATTCTAGATGTAAGAGCTAGCTAGCAATATGCTTAAGCTATTGGCCAAACAGTATTGCAAATAATATAGATTCTGTGTGATTATTTTGGGATTCTGGGAGGCCGGGAAACCAACAAGCGGCCTCTGCTGACACCTTATAATCTTTATATTCTCTCTCCCTTGATAGTCCTTGAACCTTGAGGGCAGGGGTGTGATATAGATGTCATCTTTTGTGTGTGGCCAAACACACATTTGACCAGTGTGTTTCTATGCTAATCATCTTTCATTCCACAAAAAAAACCATAAATGAAAATAAAAAGTAAAGTAAAATTCTCTGATGAAGTCTGAGAGCTCCACTAATCTACAAGTAGAGTGATATGGATCCAGTTAGCTATTATACCCATTTAGAAAAATTAATAATAGTAAGCTTACTCATGGCATCTATGAACTCCTCAAATATGGGTTCTTGGCCATATTTACAGTAACCAGTTATACATTTTCTTTTTCGGAGCAGAAAGTGCTTGGTTAACCCCATAGCATCTGTGCCACTATTGTCCCCATGGGCAAGTCTTGCTACATCAGTTGTCATAATAATTCACAGGTTTCACAACTGGGTAAGACTGTGAATGAGTTTCTGGCCCCAGCCTGCATAGCCCCTTTCCAGACTATGAAAGCTAACCATGAGGGAGGAAGCTTCCAGGTTAATACCAAATTGCTATTCTTATGTCCTGTGACCAGACTTTAAAAATCTTAAAGTGTTCTGCTCAGAGGGAAGGGCCGAGATTTTATCCAACCTCTGTGATTTATATAATATTTTACTCGTTTTTTCCATCACTGTTCTTAACCAGGCTTAAGAGCAGATGGATACAGCAAATTAATCAAAGATGAAGAGCTGTGGGGGCCCCTCCAAAGAGCAGGAGTAGCAGCCCCTAGCTTGTTACCATGTGAATTTGCCTCTGTGTGCAGGCAGTAGACTTCCATACAAACTTAATGCAAAATAATGGCGCAGAAGGCTTAAATTAGTTTACATCTCACGTTTCTGAGAGCACTGACAATACAATTTTATTTGCCTCCGTGGTCTAACGGAAGGAAAAAACATGCATTGTACAGTCCCCCCTAGTTCAGAAAGCAGCCTCATTTCAGAAAGAACCCCGTCAGGGAGATTCTGCTTCTTTCCTCAGCCAAGAAAATGAACCCCCAGAAGCTGAGAGACTTGCCCTGGGTTCCCTAAAGAGAATGGCAGAGCTAGGCTCCTAATCAGTTTTCCTGCGTCTCAAATTTATGCTGATGGCCTATTGTACTCAGTCAGGTCGGTGAGACATAGATTTCAATAGGTCTATGGGGACACTTGAGTCATTTCCCATAAAGATCAGCCTTCGCTTTTGGAGCTGCGCTGGCCAACCTTTGTTTCATGTGCATGCGTTGCTTATCACAATGGCTTGTGTTTCTGTGACTCTTTTCTCTGAGAAAACCCAGGCGTGTTCCAGACACTCACGTCTAATCAGCCCTGATTGCAGATTATTGAAACGAAGAACCATAGCACTGTTTGGCACTTGCCCTGTGGCTGTGAGGTCACCTGCTCCTCCTGGTGTTCCTGGAGTAAGTGTGGGCCTCTAACCCGCCACCACGGGTGTGTGTGATTGGTTTTCTTTTGTTCTTAGCATCATGCTCACATGAGCCCGGCTGCTGAGGCTTTGCCTGCTGCCCCTTTTGTGCTGATGGTCCAGAACAGTGAATCTCCAGTTTCTGCTGGACACTGTGACTCTGATACCCAGGTCTCACTTGCACTCCTTCCTCCTAGCACCTTTCAGATCTCTTCATTTCTGGTAAAATAATTTGCTTATTCGCTCACGTTCAGTGTTTTTTTTTTGTTGTTGTTGTTTGTCCCCCTTTGCTCCCTAAATACAAAAAAACTCCCCACTCCATTTTTCTGTCTCATCAACTTTCCTGCTTCAGTGATGAGTCTGGTTTCTGGATTCGACTGACCCATTTTTTTACCACGGTACACATGTTGCTGCCCTGACTTTGGTACTTTATGTGAATGCTCACTTCTTATGATTATTTCTGATGTAGGTTATTATTACTTTACATTATTCTATGCATCGTTTATAATTTAAACATGAGAGTTTACAACTCAGCAGGGATCAAATTTGTTCTCTCTTGGAAGCCATAGACTCACACAAATTTGTATGGTTTCTTGACCGCTTCCCTAGCTGGAATACAAGCAAAAGGCAAGGAATCCAAAATTACCCCCAGTCTTTCCTTCCCATGGCACCCTTTCTCAGGTACGCTTCCTCGTGTAGGGAGCAGTGGCTTCTACACGAAGTCTCAGGGATACTGTCCTAGGGCTGCGCTCATTTGACATCAGACTTGACCGTGTGCACCTCCTGCCTTCGGGCACAGCTACAACATTCCTTATTGTTTTTCCTTTCTAGGGTGAGATAAGTATTAACAACCCGTATTGATTCTGGAACCAGTTTCTATAATGTAAATAACACCTATCTGAGAAACTGTGTGTTAATCACAGAAAAATGTGATCATGTGAGCTCTGGAGTGCAAAAATTTCCCTAATTGGAGGTCTGTGGAGCTTTTTTTTTTTTATTTTTTAAACTCAGAGCTTTGTGGAAAACAATTTTTCTTTTTAAATTAAAGAAAAATTTACTATATTTATTCCTCTCTCTCTCTCTCTCTCTCTCTCTCTCTGTATGTGTGGTGTGTGTGTGTGTGTGTGTGTGTGTTTGTGTGTGTGTGTGTGTGTGTGTTTGTGTGTGTGTATGGGTGTATACATGCCATGGCAGGTATGTAGGGGTCAGAGGGCATCTTCAACAAGTTGGCTTCCTCTTACCATGTGGGTTCCAGGGGTAGAACTCAGGCTTGGTAGCATCTTTACCTGCCGAGCCATCTTGTTAGCCTATGAACAGTTCTCTTAGTGAGAAAGTGTGATGCAAAGGAGGACTGTGGAGTTCCTTCTGTTCTCATTCTTAGGCAGTGTTGATAAAATCACCACCTGCTGGCTCCCGGTTGTTGAACCAAGCTTCCCGAATGCTCAATGAGGGCTGGAAGCCGGAAGTGCTCATATGACTGGTGCCAGAACCTAGCTAGAGCCCTCATGCCCCTCCTCAGTTCTTAAACTTTTTAGCGACTTGAATGAACAGGTTTTAATGAAACCCGGTGCTCACATTCACACTCATGGAGTTCATGTGTAGGCATAGAGTCACATTCCCTATGACTAACTCTTGGAACTCCAACAGCACAGCGGCAGATAGGGACCCATCTACCTCTCCACTAAGATGAATCCCTTAGTTCTCCCAACTACCAACTGTAGCCAACATCAAGAGAGACCTTGTGTCCTCACAAACAAGCTATGTATTCATCTTCTGAAGCTGCCACTAGGGTCTAAGGGGACCACACTAGCCTTCTTAGGAGTGAAGCACCCAGAAGAAAGCACACAGGTGAGCTCACTCATGGAAACTTCTTGCACCACCGAAAGTAGCCATTGCCACAGTAGGGCATCCAAGGCAGAACCCCTGTAACTGGGTCTAAGAGCATCATTGAGATTATGAGAGGCCTCAGGATGTTTTCTGAAGTTCCTCTGACATCACATCATCTTTCAGAACCTGCTCTTCCCTGATTTTTCCACCAACAAGCCCCCAGAGATGACAGTGGATTCCACAGAGCTAAGGTATCAGACTGATGGTGGATGATGCTGAGTGGTGGGAAACAGTACATGTTCTTCTTCTGCAGCAGCAGCAGCAAGCAGCTGTAACCAGTGAGCTACCTCCCCAGTCCCCATTGCCGCAGGGATCTTCCTCTCAATGGCAGATGCTGTTCTCTTATGACTAGTTTGCCTTTTTCACCCCATTGCCCTTGTGAATTTTTGTGCTTTGTGAATGCCCTGCCCATGTTTCTTTCTTAAGCCATTACACCCTCCTGCAGAGGAGCTGGGTGAAGTGTATTGAACACTTAGCTAGAAACCAAAGGAACTGTGTATGAGATGAGAGTTGCCTCTTCTGGCCATCCTGGTGCTCTCCCCATTTCCACTCCCTGTTGAAATCAGCTCTTAGGAAAGAACACAGGTGTTATAGGAGGCTACTTGTTTGTTCCTGGCTGCTCATCCCTGAAATAACCACACAGAAACTGTATTAATTAAATCACTTCTTGTCCTATTAGCTCTAGCTTCTTATTGGCTAGCTCTTACATCTTAATTTAATCCATTTCTATTAATCTGTGCATGGCCACGTGGCTTGAACAGGCCCAAGACACTTTCTTTATTAACCAATGGTATTCACAGCATACAGAGGGGAATCCCATACCACACAGGTGATGTTATAACATCTGTGAAGTGAGACTTTGGCTCCTCCTCCTCCTCCTCCTCCTCCTCCTCCTCCTCCTCCTCCTCCTCCTCCTCCTCCTTCTGACACGGTTTCTCTGTGTAGTTTTAGCTGTCCTGGAACTTACTCTGTAGACTAAGCTGGCCTCGAACTCAGAGATTCGCCTGCCTCTGCCTCTTGAGTGCTGGGATTAAAGGCGTGCGCCACCACCTCCACCCAGCAGGCTTGGTCTTCTAAAGGAAATAATGGCTGTCAAGAGCAAGTGTGCTGGGACACTTCATCAACCTGGGGAGGCCACTGGACACCAGCAAGTGTCTGAAACAACCTGGGGATCTGAATCACGGAGGCTACTACAGCGGTGTGTCTGAGTCTTAGGCTCACATTGTAGAAAGACAGTGCTACAATAGCCATTTATGCCTCCGTGTAAATTGGAACTGGCTTCTCCTTCGGGCAGGGGAGAACATTTCAAGGGGCCTTCATCACAGAGATGGGGAGCTTGTTTGCAGCCCACAGGACGTTTCTGCTTCCTTCCTTGCTTTGCACCTCTTTTGTCTTCCAACACTTGGGTTTCTGGAATGGACCCAGGATGCCAGTAGAGCTGCCAGGTTTGGATAAAGCTCCTTTGTGTTTGCGGCTACACCGTCCTTTCAGAATAAACCAGGGAGGAAACAGGAAGAGCGCTCCCCCCACTTCCCCCCTTTTTCACAGCCGTGGCTGCAGGGCAGGGGCTGGAGCATGCGGGCTGGAGCGCTCAGCCAGAGACTGCTTTCTGCAGAAATGACCTTTGGTGTCTGTTTATCCTAACCGCTGGTGAGAGGGGCCAGGAAATGTTTTCCAAACACCGACATGTCTGTCACCAGGACCTCTGTGTGCTGACACTTAGTGACTGCTCCTGCTGGAGCAATGGACATGACCTATAGTTTCAATGTCGCAGACTTTACAAAATAACCAAAGTCAGACCCTTTTTCTCTCTAGAGAAATTACTGGAGCACCTCGACACAACAGGATTTTTAAAGACATACACAGTGCTGGAAATGGTCACAAAGTACTTTTTCCGTAGAGAAAACAGTATGGCAGAGAGAGTTCCAATTTTAAAGCTAGGTCTGGCTTAAATCCGTCCCATATGAGGGGTGGTACTGTGTGTGCTCTTTGATCCCATTTCCTTATCTGTAAATGTAATGATAACTTTGAAATCTTTCTGGTTTATTATTTGGATTAAGTGAGAAATTTATGAGAAGGATCTGGCAGGGAGCTCATGCATAATAAAATTTAGTTCCTTTGTATGATCACATTGCTGGTCGTCTAACCAGTATCCGGGGCTTCTTATATTTAGTACTGGAACTCTGATTTCATTTGGATGGCAATTGTGTACAGTAATGAGATCACTTCCTAATGGCTTTGCTGCTGGAAGTTGTCATGCTCTTTGGTTCTAGCCAATGAAGCATTGAGGAGCTGTTGGGTGAGGATTCTGGGAAAGAATTTGTAAAGGAAGAATGGTCAGCGAATGCAGGCTTCCCCGTTCCTCAACTCTGTCCTTTTGCTTTAGTAGACATAATGGCTGTTGTTGTGGCAGCCATCTTAGATTATAATATAAGCTTCATCAGGGCAGTAGTGGGACGAGGGGACAAGAGACAGTAACAGAGGCAGATAAATGTAATCAAAGCATATTGTAGCCATGCCATCATGAAGTATCACCTCAAAACGCATTATTTTGTGAACTTGCTAATAAAAATTAATGGAAATGAGCCTTGAGGAAGAGACCTTGTGCTGAGGATTATATAGAAGCATAGCCTCTTGGATCCTGGTGACACTGTCAAGCCATAGCTGCCTGAGACTGCCTCTTGCTGGCATGTAAGAAACGTGTGAGCCAGACAAATGGCCATCTCATGCTAACATCTCTTACTTCAGACTCTGTGGTTAGGCAGTGGAGAGCAACCCCAACTCATGTACTCTCCCCTTTGGCTGTAGGATCTTATTTTATGTTCACAGGTAGCTTGTGCTAGTAAGGGCTTCCTATCTTATAGATAGGGGTGCTGGGAATTATGAGTTTGCTCCACCGCACACAGTGATTCTGGCCTACTGGTCCTAGCAGATTATTTTTTTAAATTACATTTTTTCCTCTACATATGGGAATTGTTTGGGACCTTCTTGCTCTGACCCCCGCATCTTCTGAGCATGAGGACTTAGTGGCTAGTTGTCCAGCTGTGCAGTTCTTACAGAATCACACAGTCCTTTCACGGCACTGCAAAACTGAAAAATCCATAGCTCCAGCTATCAGTAAGCTGGAGACTCTTTGTCTTTGGTCATGTTTTGAGACAGGGTCTGGCTAAGCATTCCAGGCCAACCTTGAGCTTCTGATCCTCTTCTGCCTCCTGGACGCTGGGATCACAGCTGTGTTCCTTCAGGCCCTGCTATTTGTTTGCTCTTGACACATAGTGTTTGTGCATGTTTGTGACATATAACTTAACAGTTCACTACAGGCATGCAAAGTATAACGATCAGATCAAGGCAGCTAACATTTCTGTCTACTCGAACATGAATCATCTCTACGGGCTGACCTTGGAAGGTCTGTTGTTCCTTTGAAATGGAGTATAGGCTATATGCCATGGGTACCCTTGAGAGAACACCAGGCTGCTCGTTTCTACTTATGCGTGCTTTGGTGTCCTCTTCCTAAACCTCCTCAACCCCTTCCCCTTTCCCTTCTCAGTCTCTGTTGTCAATCCTTTGCTCTCTGTTATATCATGGGTATTTTAATTTATACAAAGAAGATCATGTGGCACGTGCCATTTCGTGTCTGGCTTACTAAATTTAACAGGAAGGCCTTCAGCTCTATCTGGACACAAATGACACATTCCTTCTTAATGGATGACCAGTACCCCGTTGTGCACCTATACCACATTGTGTTTAAGTCACTTGCGCACTGGTAGGCGCCTTTGTTGATTTTATACTTGGTTATTCTGAATGGTGCTACAATAACCAAGGGGCTATAGGTATCTCTTTGATAAACTGATTTCATTTTTTCTAGCTCTATAGTGTAGTTTTTTTCTTCTTGCTCTTTGTTCTTTTAGGGGTCTGCTACTCAGCTCCCAAATAACCACATGGAGACTTATTATTACTTATAAATCCCCGACCTGAGCTTGGCTGTTACTAATCAGCTTTTCTTAAACCATCCTGTCTACTTTTTGCCTCTGAACTTTTACCATTTCCTATTTCTGGGTATCTTTTCTTCCCTTCTTATTTCATGTCTGGCTTTTTGACTGGCCCTCAGCATCCCCCTCTCCTCCTTTTCTCTCTCATCCCTCCTCTTCTCTCCTATTTATTCTCTTTGCCTGGCAGCTCCACCTATCCCTCTCCTGCCTTGCTACTGGCTGTTCAGCTCTTTATGAGACCAATCAGGAGTTTTAGACAGGCAAAATAACACGGCTTCACAGAATTAAACAAATGCAACATTAAAGACTACAACACATCTTTGCATCACTGACTTTATTAAACAAATATTCCAGAGCATAAATGAAAGTAACACATAGTAAATTAATATTCCACAACACAATAGGCACTAGTGAGATTACCGGGACATATGGTGCTCTATTCTTAGGTTTTAAATCTTTCATACTGTTTCCAGGGTGGACCCTGTGTTTGGGGAGGATTAAGGGGTTCTCTCTCTCTGCTCCTTACCCAGTACCCAACTGTAGATCTGCCACAGGGCGCTACTGTGTCTTCAGCAGATGCTCCGGGTTTCTCAGAGAGTAAATCAGAGAGGAACCAGCCTGAATGCAATCAGTGCTGAAGGGCCTAGAAGAGTAGCTAGTGGCTTCCCATGCCTTTGCTGGTGAGACAGCCTCAGGCAGGTGGAAAGCCAGCTACCCCAGGAGCACCTGAAGCAAGGCTTTGAGAACCATCAGTAGTAGAAAGGACATCATGGGCTAAGAGAAAGAAGTCGGGCCCCTGTGGTAATCTCTGATTTTCTTCTGCTCCATCACCTTGGGAATTATAATTGCCACAGCTCCAAGATGTTTTGCCTAAACATCCCCCGTTATTCTCTTCCAAGTGACCCCTGCCTGGAAAATAACTCTTGAAGTCAAGCTGTAAACATTGAAAGATGCCCTCATTCACGCCATGGAGAATTGTAGCCTCTTGCATGGGAAGTTTTCCCAAAAGCTGGTTAGATCCCCAGATGATGGCTCAGAGAGTAAATCAGAGAGGAACCAGCCTGAATGCAATCAGTGCTGAAGGGCCTAGAAGAGTAGCTAGTGGCTTCCCATGCCTTTGCTGGTGAGACAGCCTCAGGCAGGTTGAAAGCCAGCTACCCCAGGAGATGATGATGATGATGGCTAGAGGGTGTCTTAGATAAGCACAGTGGTATTAGGAAAGCATGCCGAAGCGTCAGTGTCCAGAGCAATTTCCTGATGCTGTGAGGAGAAGATATAGCCTGAACCTTCGGTTTCTTTCTGCCCCCACCACATCTCAGTTCCCCAGGCAGCCACAGCAAGTCACCACATACTCTCTCTTTTTAGTTAGGGAGTCTTTGGTTGGTGTTCAAGCTATCCATTTTTGCTTAATAAAACTGCCAAGCTTAGTGGCTCAGTGGTTTGCTTATGAACTTGCAGGTTTGATCAGGGTTTGGTGAGGGTAGCTCATACTTGGGGTTGTTTGAAGGCTACATATGACTCTGGCTAGGGCTGAAGGCTCACTCAGGTGTCTAGCATCTGCTACAGGTGATGGCTGGGACCCCCATTACAGACATCAGCCAGAATATGTCCACATGGCTTCTGTTTGGCCACCTGACTTTTTCATGGCATGGTGGCAGGGTTCTAAGGAAATGCTCTAACAGAAGAATGTGGCTTTTTCCTTGATTTTGGATGTTTGAGACAGGCTCTTGCTCTGCAACCCAGGCTGTCCTAATTTGAGATTTTTGGGCTTCAGCATCAAGTGTTGCCATGCTCAGGCAGACTGTGGCACTTCCATGAGGTCTTTTCTCACCAGAGTCAAGGGCACCCTTATTCTAACCCTTGAATTTCCTACTTTGGTATCATTCTGCAATCTTACTTTTCTGTTCCTTCGTGAAGAGCATCAGCGGCCCACCCATGCATTGGGCTGCTTTTGTCATTCATATAGACAATTATCCCATTCAGTATTTCCTCTCTCTGCCATTTTCATGGGATTCTGGGTGAGATGTTCTTATTTGCGTTTTACATGGTTGAATTTTCTACATTTTTAAAAACTCTGTAATTAATTAATTTTTGAAGTGCTGGGATTGAAACCAGGGTTTGGAGAATGCAAGAATGCACGGTACCACTGAGCAACACCCATGCCCCAGTGTTCAGCATTTGAAAAAATTTGCATTTATAGTATGTGTGTGTGCGTGTGTGTGTCTGTGTGTGTGTGTCTGTATGTGTGTGTATGTGTGTGTCTGCATTAGTGTGCATGCCAGGGTGCAAGTGTGGAGGTCAGAGAAGAACTTATAAAGGTTGGTTTTCTTCTTCTACCATGTGGGTCCTGGGGATTGAACTCAGCTCTTTGGGCTTGGCCGCAAGCCTTTACCCAGTGAACCATTTCACAGGCCCAAGTATTCTTAAGTCTACTCCTTTAAAGATTATTTTTAAACTCTGCTACAGTACTTTAAAAATGCTATCCTCTCCTTAACTCTGCAGGCTCTTCTTCCTCCTCTTCTTCTCCCCAAACTGCTCACCTCCTCCTGGTCTGTCCTTCACTTCTGCCTTGGTATCCTGGTGCACCGGAACACCCAGTTACCTTTTGTGTGTTAAAGTCAAGGTTCTGTATTAATTTTGTTCTGAAATACAGAAAAGACTCAGTTTAAAAAATAGATAAATCTTTTTTATTTTTGTCGTCTATTCTGGGGCTGGAGAGACAACTCAGTGGTAAAGAGCACTGGATGCTCTTGCAGAGAACCTGGGTTTGATCCCCAGCACCTGCAGAGTGGCTCACAGCTCTCTGTAGCTCCACTCCCAGTGGATCCTATGCCTTCTTCTGACTTCTGCAGGCACCAGGCAAGGATGTGGTTGCACAGGGAAACATGCAGGCATAATAAATAAATCTTTAAGGAATTACTCCTACTCTTTCTCTTATGATATAGGATACTTTTGTGGTGTATAAATTGTTAAGTTTTATTTTCTGCTTATTTATACTTGCATGAGAAGAAAACTGTCCTGGTGTGGTGGCGCTGGAAGTACAGTCACTTTGGATCCTTGTAGGCCCACCCACAGTTACAGCCACTCCCCTGCCCATGTGGCTCAGGACTTCGCAGCATCTTCAGATGATGCTTTGAGGGACCTTGAGGATTAGGGAGACAGCAGGAGAAGCCCATTATCCTGAGGGAATATAGAGGGACCCAGAGGATTAGGGAGACAGCGGGAGAAGCCCGTCATCCTGAGGGAATATAGAGGGACCCAGAGAATTAGGGAGACAGTGGGAGAAGCCGTTATCTTGAGGGGATGCACTGTAACTGGAATGTGCAGAATTCCTTCAATCCTCACAACAACCACTGAGTATATTCTTATGGTCATCATCATCATCATCGTTATCATCTTTCCTGTTCCACACTTAGAGCCAAAGAGATGGATGTGGGACCCACCTCAGGCCCTCCAGATTACGTATGACTTCGGATCTTAATCTTTCCCCTTTCTCTTTCCTTTTACCACGCAGTATGCATTGGAGAAGTAAGGAAGTGAGCTGACATTCTGGGCTGGGGAGAGGTTTAGGCAGAAGTTCCCCCATGTCTGGGAAGCAGCCCTAAGCCTGCATGAGAGGCAGTCTCCTATGACGGTTTGATCTTCTCTCCAGGTGGTAGAGGAAAGCTCTGGAAAGCTGCCAGATAAGATAGAGAAGGGTCACAAAAGTCTGGGACTGCAGAAAGAGCCAGTCCAAAGGAAAGGCTGGCCAGCTAGAGATGACTACATCTGGGTGAAGATTGATCAGCTGTTGATGAGGCCCTCCAAGCACACGCAACTGAGGCAGACAGGAACATTCAATGGGGCTACTTCATAGTTCCGTTCTTGCAACAAAGTATGCTAAAGTCTCTTGTAGCCAGGCTGGCCCTGAACTGGCTGTCTCCATTTCCCAAGTGAGGGATTACAGGAGTCGCCACCCTGGTTTAAAGACACAGAAACATCCGTTTAAGTGCTGGGCTTCTCTGGGAATATCAGCACCACTTGGAGCTCTTTGATCAGGTGATTCTGCCAGCGCTGCAGCACTTAAAAACACACAGAGTACTTCAAAGGGAGTGGAGACCCTGGTTGGGCTGTTGGGTTCAGCTGTGGTTGAACATTTTAGGTTCCTCCATGTGGAGATGGTTGCCTCAAAGAGTTTCAGGCAAGCAGCCAGATTCCCAGGATTCTGAGTGAGAGGAAAGTTCATCTCAAGACAAAAGAACTGTGCTCTCAAAATGCTCCCTTCTTTATTGGTGCCTTTCTCTCTGTGCTCTGGCTGCTTGGCCCTAGCTTACAGCTCCTAGAGGGACTGCACACACTTCTTAACAATGAGCACAGGACCTCACAAGTGCTTTCTGAATCAAATAAAAATGGAATTTCCTTCCAACCGTTATGAGTGGAGGATGCTGGCTCGTTTGTGAGTTATAGGGAAAGAGAGTAAAAAGAAGAGGAGTAGGGGCCATGGAGTGAGTTTGCCAAGGTCTGTATTCTCTCATTCACTATGAACTTGCGGAGCCCCTACAATCCGCCATGAATTTCCTGGGCACTTGGCACAGGACATGGGAGAGGGAATGGGCTCTGCTGGGACATCCGTTCTAGGGTCTGCTCAGTGGGGCTTTCGGGGTGTAAGCATACTCCTGGTGCTGATCCCACAGACGCCGCAGGGGTAACACTGAGGAAATCCGTCCATCCACCTGGGTTACACATTTGAACCAGAAGTTCAAATTTAGCGCTGTCTTTAACATGTAATTTTTATGACCCCCCCAGCATTTCAGGAGAGGGGTGGTTATGTCATAAGAGATTGAGCGGCCCTGAGTTCTTGCTCCTACCCTGTGGCTAAACAAGCACCCCAAGCCCCAAACAAAACAGTTTCCTTCCCCCTCTTCTGCAAGACTCTCTAGGGGCCGCAGTCTTGTCTGTGACTGAGAGAGCAGAGCCTCCTGGCCAGGCCGGAGCCCAAGTGGCAGGGGAAGGGATTTTCTTCAGAAGCCTGAGGTTTATAGAAACGCCTTTTATGCTTCACACACACATTTGGCGGAAGCCGCAGACTCCGGAGGAAGAACCTAATCTTTATATATTTATTATCTTTGTTATATTCTATTTTAGGGAACATGGAAAACAGACCTGACTGAAGATCCAACTTTCTATTATTATTATTACTACTATTATTATTATTATCATCATCTTATAAAACCCTCATTCACAGTCTTTATTCTTTTTTTCTTTCCTTTTTGTTCAAAGTTCTTTTTTTCTCTCTCAGTTGAGTTCAGGTCCTTTCTGAGGGCTAACATCTAGTCTACACTTTGGGAAAGGAAGATGGCCCTGTGGCTGATATCATAGGAAGAGGACAAAACTCTCCCCTCATATTCCTTCCATATGTACAGCTGGTTTCTACATCTGGGACTCTCTGTCTCCCTCTCCCTAGGAATCTCCTTGCCTTACAGAGACGGTCATACTTCTTGTTCTGAGAGGAGGGGAGGAAGAATCCCAGATTCCCAGGCATGTCACCTCAGCCTCTGATGTTCTCTTCCAGACCAAGGGCACCCTTAGTGCCCGAGTTCCTATGAAGCTTTCCTTATGAGGGGCCTCACCCTTACACTACATTCACAATAAAGACTCAGATTCTGTCCTGACTTTTCTGGCCATTAGCATCCTTGGATAAGCCACTTACCTTTCCAAGATTTCATTTTTCATCTTTGACAAAGGGAATGATGTCCTACCCCATGAGAGATCCTGTGAAGATCAGGTGCGACACCGGATTTGAAATGTGTAACTACGGTGCATATCATATAACTATTTGAGCACAGTCTAGTTTGCTCTGATTAGGAGAATCCAAATAGAGTTCCTTATGGTTCGGTGGGTTAACTGGAAGAAGGAGGGCAGAGGTTCAGAATAGCAAGGAATGCACGTGACAAGTTTCTGACAGATGGAGGACCCCGGGCAGATGCTGAGCTGCTTGGCGAGGCAAGAAGCTTCCATTGGTAATGCTGTAAGCTGAAGACCTAGAGCCAAGAGACACTGCTTGTTCCCCTTGTGCACAGGTCCCAGCACAGCCTGAGCTCGTCACATTGCCAGGGAGGCTGTTGTCTTCACTTGCTCCGGTTGCTAACCTAACAGGATGCAATAATCCTGGTAGCTAATATAACAACACCAACTTATTTCTCCTTGTAGTTCTAGAGCCTGGGAAGTACACAATTAAGATGCTGGTAGATTCACTATGTGGTGGGGGCTGGCTTTTTGTTCTTAGATGGTACCTGCTTATTGCACCATCATGTGGCATCAGGAGAAGTAAAATGTCTCTACACATATTTTATAATGGTCCCAATTTCATCCCCAAAGGTCAAATCACCTTCCATCAGCCCCATCTTATCATCACCCTCTCTTTGTGTGTCTATGGTACTGAGGCTTCAACCAAAGGCCTCATGTATTCTAATCATGTATGCTAACACTGAACTCCATCCTCGGTCTCCTACCATCACTTTGATGAGCAGGATAGGAGTTTGGGTGGGACATGAAGATTGAGATCAAGTTGATGCACTCCTCAGGGGAGGGCCGAGAGCAACCATGGCCCAGGCATCATGCTGTCAAAGAGCATGGGTCCAATGAGTGCATCTGACTTGCCATTTTCCTCCTGTGACCTTCTGGGGTTGGCTAGGATGCTACTTTGGGATGGGGGAATAGTGAAGACTTTTTGTGAGATCTCAGGAGACAGCCCCCAGATCTCAATAACAATAGCTGGGGAGACTGAGAGGAACTCTTGGGTTTTCCCATTGGGAGCAGCCGTCGGTGAAGTTGAGCTATTACTCATCAGCCACACAGGACAACGAGACCTGGGACCTGGAGAGGTACATGGATAAGACATTAACATTTTAGGTGCTTCTGAAACATCAGTGGTACATGGAGGGGGAAAAATGAGTTTTTGCATCAGGCAACACAGGCCTAACATGTAGGTGACTGTGATGGTTGGTGCTGATTTCCAGTTTGACAGGATCTATCACCCAGGAGACAGGCTTCTAAGCATCTCTGTTAGGGGTTGTCTTGATTAGGTTAGCCTCTGGCCCATGAGAAATTATCTTGATTAGGCTAACTGACATGGGAAAACCTATCTATACTGGCTGGTTTTATGTCAACTTGACACAGGAGTTACCAGAGAAGAGAACCTCAGTTGTGAAAAATGTCTCTGTAAGATTGGGCTGTAGGCAAGTCTGGTAGAGTGTTTTCTTAATTAGTGACTGATGTAGTGATATTTCTGTTCACTTTATATGGTAATGGGAGAAATTAGACCTGGCATACATGGGACGCCTAACAGAAACCTACCAGTGGTAGGCACTTAGCAAATTGCAGCTCTTTATTGTGAACATGTTGTAGCCAGACCTGTTTTCCGTGGCGGCACAGTGTGGATTGGCACGTACTCTGTTGGCACGTACCTATCCCAGGGGACCTATTCTCACTCTGTGGGAGTTCAGAGTAATTTGAGCGGTCTTACAGATTCTGTCATTGTTAGGCCCAAGACTAGGGCTGGCCCTTGGCTGTGTAGTTTGGAAGAGCAGACTTGCTAATTAGTGTGCCTGTCCCCTGGAAAATAGGTATCAGTTTTCTGTTGCTGCTGTAACAAGTTACCACCAGCATAATGGCCTCAAACAAACTTGCTTTCTTAACTTTCTGTGAGTCAGAATCCCCAGGGAGTATCAGGGCTGCCCTTCGCTGGAAGATCCAGGTTAATCTGATTTCCTGACATTTTCTACTTCTTGAGGCCTCCTGCCCTCCATGGCTTTCCCTTCCTGTGTGTTCAAGGGAGCGTTGATGGCAGTGTCTTCAGAGCTCTTTCTCCGGCCGCTCCTATCACCACGGCCCTTCTCTGCAGATTCTCTTTGCCCTATAAGGACACGCGTGGTTAATTTGGGCTCATGCAGACGATCCAAGATTCCCAGCCCCGGCTCCTCACTTAATTAAGCCTTTAAAGACGGCTTCACCATGTCAAGTAACTATTCATAAGGTTGGGGGTTAAGAAAACCAACATCTTTTGTTGGTATTCTTCTGTCTACCACATGGGAAGTTGAGTCTTGAAGATCATTCTTCACACTGGGATCCACTTTTGGGCCAGGGGCAGGACCTTTCCCCCTAGCATTTCCTTCATAGGCCTTGTGGTATTTGTGCTCTCCTACTCACCACTAGCAAATTCATGCATAGCTGTGACGGGTTGACGTCCAGCTTCTTGCATTTTCCTCTGAGTATCTGGCATAATGCTTTGCATGGAACACCCTGTGCGCGCATAACTAATGGACAGAGGAAGAACTCAGAAGCACTTGCTCTGTTTTTGCACACTCTTGGCTCTTCCTCCTACTTGGAAAAGACAGATGAAGACTCCAGTGTGTACCAGGTAGCCCAGAGAGATCCAGGACGCACTGTGAATTGGTTCTTCGATCGTCTTGAGATTCCTGATCCTCTAGGAAACTCTCACGAGTCACACTCAAGATGCAGGTGCTGGAGGCAGGGGTGTGATGGGCGGCAGTCTGAAGAGGTGATTTAGGATAAAAGGGGTGATCTTCCTGCTGCAGAGTGCTGAAAGCATCTGAATTAAGGTATGAAGGTGGTGAGGTACTAACTACCCTTAAAAACATTGATAACATTGAAAGACTCCTGGGGAGATGCCTTTGAGATGTTACATATTATATATGCATATATTATATATACATATTATAGAGCTATGGGAGACCTGGTGTAAGGGTGTAAAGCCTGTGAGGGAGCCAGCTTCTCTTCCCACATCAAACGTGGAGGTTCCAAGCAGACAAGAGTGGGTGAGAGACGCAGCGGCTCTGGATTTGGGTGGTGGCAGCCGCCTGGACTTGCAGCCGAGAAGAGGGTTCCGTGTTCCACATCGAACTTGTGAACATGACAGGGGAGAGGGTTGAGAACACCCAGACCCACTGGACACCGAGTGCAACCCAGGAGAAGACAAATGTTTTCTGCACACATCAGTGGGAGAAACTGATAAACAGCCGGATGGAAGCCGAGATGGTCAGGACAGATTTTAAGTTGGGGAAAACCGGTGAACGGAATCAATGATTTATACGCCTGAAGTAAGGCAAGAAGCCAGGCAATGCTCCTTGGTAGAGTTCCTTCCTTATCACACCGTGATAGATTTCATGGTCTAAAAGAGTTCCCGAGGAATGCGAAGACTTCGGACTGTAGATCCAAAGCAATCAAGCGTCCCCGCAAGCACGCACCCTTACTGTGATACCGTCCTATTTATTTTTTCACAGAGAAGCAAAATCCCCTCCCCAGGGTGGATTGTACTGAATAGTTGCTTTATTTTCATTGGCATCTGTGCAGGGGACACTAGGTGAATTGACAAGTGCTATCCAAAACAAGCAAGTCTTTGGAGTGGGGAGTTTTCCAAGATACATTACCCAATCACCTTTGTCTGTGATTTGAACTCTCTGCTTTCTCTCCTCTGTCGTTTCTGGTCCGTTTTCAGAGGTGAGTCTAATTCATTCTAATTCACGAGGACTGTAGCACCGTGCAAAATGCAGCAGGCAGGCTGTTGATCTCTGTTCTTGAGCCTACAAAATCTCCCCATTTCCTGACTTCGCTAGCTTTGTCAGAAGAAACTGCCACTGCAGTACGTACTGAGAACACAGGTTTTGGAAGCGTCCATTTACCTTGGGTTTTGATGCTTTCAGGTGATAACGATGACTATCCCTGAAGCCTCCTTCCCCTTCTTTATTAGGCACCGGCACAGAAAGGCTGGAGAACATTGTCTTCTATTAAAGGAGCCATGACACAGTTCACTGCTGACAGTTACAATAACTTTATTTAACAGGTTCCTGTCAATAAATTATACTTGGCAGTACCTCCTCAATTAGATTGTAGAGCCTCGAGACGTGCAGCCGTGACAGTTGGCGTGATGTGCTTGTCAGCTTGGAAACGTTAGAAGCTGAGATCACACTGTTCCATGACTTTTACTGTCTCGATGGAGCCCCTTGGCCAGAGTTGATTTGCAGGGGTTTTTCCAACACGAACAGTGCTTAGCCTGACATAAATTTCATAGCAGAAAGGTCTTGGGGATGGGACACAGACATGAGACCACACTTTAGGAGTTTTCTTTTTCCTTACTGAGAAAGTCATCTTCCCCCAGTACTTCTTGCCCAGATCTTCTGACTGGATGTGTCTCACACGGATGAGAGAGCCCAGAAAGGAGCAAATAAGGGGACTCTCAGGACAGAATATGAATAGTGGCCAACGTCTAGGACAAAGGCATCTGTGTTGGTTATGGTTTTCAGCTCCTGGCTTCCTGCAAAGCAGCATGTCACAGCAGCTCACTGAAGCTCTTGCTCGGGTCACACTCAAGACAAGGTCATCTTTGAATTTTGATCCCCTTTCTCCCAAATGGCATGTTTTTAAGTTTTTAAGATGTTTTTCCATAAAGTAAAGTTAGAACAAAAAAATTACATATACTATTGAAGAGCATTCCATTTACAAACTTCTAGAAGCATTCATGTGAGGCTCGTCCTATCGACTGAAGGTGTTGGGAGATACCTTTAAAGAGTATACATCTAATGGGGTGGAAAAGGTGACCCACTTACTTGTCTAGGGCCATAATTGTTCTAGAGGATGATGGGGTGGGCAGGAACCAGGTCTTCCTGGACCTGTGCTGTGCCTCTTTCCTTGTTCTTTGGTGTGTGTGGGGGAATAGATAGAAATTCAGCTCCAGGGTCTTTCAACAGCTCAGTATGCAGCTGTTACAATTCAAGTTCATGTTCTTGCCATGCTTTGCAGCATTCTGCTCTGAGAGGGAAGTTTGGAGACCAGAATGGGACATATGGTAGGGAAAGAAGGCAGGCTTGAAGAAGGAAGATGGAGAGACACACACAGGCAGCAGAGGATGCATCTCGCCACCTGTCTGTGCTTGGCTGTCTGGTTTTAACATGAAGATGACTGGTATGACCTCCCTTAGGCTGTCGGGACTGGGGCCTGTGGGAAGGAAAGGAAGATTTCGAGGAGGACTGAATGAGAGTTTACTTGTTGCACTGGCTGAGCGGTTTTCCTTCATGTTTCGACCCAAGCACTGTACAAACAAAGTGAAACAGGATCTGGGCTGCAGCCCTTTCAGGACACGTGACAGCCACTTAAGTTAGATTGATTTCAGAAGGATGAGTAAATAGGAGAAAGAGGCAGACCCGTGATTGTACAAATATAAACAGAGCCCAAGCATAAGCAAACCGGGTAAAAACAAAATGTTCTCTCGGTAAGAGGGGCAAAATTGTCCTGTAAAACCCTGAAATAGAAAGCAGGCTCTTGACGTAAAGTGAGTCCCAGTGGAAGAACCACAGAGGATCTCTTGGTAGAGTTTCCTTGGGGCTCATCGTCGAGTCTAAGTAGAAGTTAAGGTTAGGGAAGGAGCAGACAGAATAGCATTCTAGGTATGAAGGTGGGAGGAGCCAACAGAATGGTGTCCACAGCACACCTCAGTCACTCCCATTGTGTAGTTGTGTTTAATCATGATTATATAGAGCCCCAACCATGCAATGCAGAATTATTAGCTACAGTTTGTGAACGAGGATTTTCAAGTTCAGAGTGGTTAAAGGTTACATTGTTGGTATGTGGCAAGGACTAGCTTGGGCTTCTAACTTCCAAGTTCTTGTTCTAGTTTAGGGATTATTCTGCCTTGAGAAGCTTCAAATCAAGAATGGGAAAGGAGGAAGGAAGGGGAGGAGGGAAGGAGGGAGGGAAGGAAGGAGAAAGAGAGGAAGGGAGGGAGGAGAAAGACAGGGAGAGATGTGGAGAAGAAGAGAAAGACATGGGAGAGTTGGAATCTGGGGGTGTTTTGGGTATCTTCAGAGATGTCATTTATATTCTGTTCCTCATTTGTACAAGTTTTTTTTTTTTTTTTTTTTTTTTTTTTTTAAAAAACAAGTTAGAAGACGGTTCTGAAGCACAGGCATATTATAATCCAGCAAAAACACAAGAGGCCTTGTCAGATCTGGGCTGCAGAGGATGTGGGGTGGCTGCGACGAGGCAGAAGGTGATGTTAGCTCATGATGTATTAGGGTGTCCTCCATATTTCCACATCTGCTCATCCCAGCATCTTGAATGCCTTGTCCTCCATCCAGACAAGTCCCTACTGAACAAGGCTCACCTCCCTTGAAACCAGCTTACCAAATACTTGGTGCAGAATCCACATGCCTGGTGGCCTCTCGCTCTAATTCCTGATCTCCTTAATATATTCAGGGCACGAAGTTGGGGGCTCTCATTTTTGTACTGGAAAGTGGAGGCAGGAGGATCCCAGGTTCAAAGCTAGACTGCGCTACAACTTAAAAAAAACTACGAAGTACCTCTTTTGATGACTGGGAAGCTATGTAGGGCTTACATAGTTCCAAATTTGCCAAGAGAGAGGTTTTCACAATTACTCCAACTCTAACTCTTTGCATCACTGGGATTCTGTTAAAGGCATCAGCAGAGACTGGGGATAGGACTGACTGGGGACCTTGACCCTCACTGATGAGGCTTCCTTTTCCCTTCTGAGGAGGATGTGTGGGGGAGTAACAACCAAGTTCAGCTGGCAGCAACTTCAATGCCAGCAGTTAAGGGTGTGGAAGAGTCGGCATGTGGAGGGGATGGAAGAACCCATACAGATACATCGATCTATGTTCTTTTTCATTTACTCTGTGTGTGTGTGTGTGTGTGTGTGTGTGTGTGTGAGAGAGAGAGAGAGAGAGAGAGAGAGAGAGAGAGAGAGAGAGAGGGAGAGAGAGAGAGGGAGACAGGGAGAGGGAGAGGGAGA